>NC_090444.1:1460058239-1460361270 GCF_031143425.1 Pleurodeles waltl
TCCGTCACAGCACCATCAATCAACACTTCCAGGATGGACGGTATGGCAATGGACTACTTGTTGGTAAGTACAAAAACCTACTTATATACACACTGCACAGCAACACTCTAGGACACACAATACATACACCACAACAGCAACATCTCGACAGGATCACACTGAGGTTGTGACATCGCTAGCCATGTTTCTTAGGTCACCATTGAACCTGTCACACATCTGAAATTAGTGTACAGCCTAATGTTAAGACGTCAATGATCACAACGTTTGGAGTGTGTTGCCTAAATGTCACCTTGCAAATTGTAAGCGTCTCAATTATGTTTACATTAATCCATTGCATAAGTCTAAAGGTATGGGATGTCCAGGGTACATTGATATGAACGTGTTAACAACACTGTCAATTTTAACCTGAGTATGGAACTATCATCTCACCCCCAGTGAAGATATAGGGACACCTGCATCACAAGTCACAATGCTAGGGAGGGCACACTGTACTGCAAATCCCAAAACATACTGCTGACAACTGGTCAGCAGCCAAAAACTCGTCCAGCCAAGGAAACAACACAATGTAGATGGTACATCCCACAAGCCTAGGATGCGACACAATAACAAAAAAGAGTTACAGACAACACAAGACAACTACTGCCATGCAAGGTGATTTCAATGGGGCTAGCTACATCAACATGATCCCATTCACTTTCTCTTGCAGCTGATCAGGGATATGGCATCCAGCCATGGATAATGACACCTACTGGCAACCCGAGTACTGCAGCAGAGAATGCCTACAATGACGCACATAGGAGGACACGCACCATAGTCGAGAGGACCTTCGGCATCCTCAAGTCGAGATTCCGGTGCCTTGATATCACTTGTGCTAACCTCCTATATTGCCAGGAAATGGTCTGTAAGATCATTCTAACATGTGCCATTCTGCACAACATTTGCATAAGAAGGAACATTCCCCTCCTGGAACCAGAGCCACACATGCCTGAAGAGGAGGAAGAGGAGGATGGTGGCCTGCAACATGAGGGGGAACAACAAAACACAGCCGCTGGTTTGCATAGGCGGAAACATATTGTGAACAATTTCTTTTAAATATGATCACCATCACCACTTTATGAACTAATTTAAATAAACACCTATAATAATCACCATATCGTGGTTTGGCTATTCATTTTTGCACACCTTTATCTCTAACTATCAGAATAAGAGTGTTGCCTCATGGAACATTGCTGATATACCGATTAGGACCCTGAAAATCCCAGAGCAAATGTGATGCGTATCATAGAACAGTCACATACACAAACACTGTAAATGACATACATCCTGTACATTTCACCTTTGAAGGACAATAGCAGAGGACCACACCTATTTCACACATACATGTTGGAAACATGGCTCATCGCAGCATATGGCTCACAACTAAGACACGGTCACTCAATAAGGGGAAAACAAACCCCATACATGAGGCAGTTGATGTGCTTTTGCAACAGTAACAGGAATATATGACCAGACCCTTGACAGCAGTAAGTCCAACTGCATCCAATCTTTTCAAGGACTATCTGTGACTAGAGTTCCATGTAAGCAAAACATAGACAGCACAAGTGCCACACATATGAGCAGCATTGCGCACATGACATTCCGTGTACATGTCAGCCCATTTCCTGACTCCTGACACACCCATGCACCTGGTCACAACCCACCTGTCTGAAGAGGTCCTTGGAATAGTACGATGTGCACCCCGATATTCCCTCCTCTACACACACAGACTGACAATAGCAATCCAGTGTGCTACACCCTTTCCTATGGTATACCATTGTCATAGTAGATCTGACTGCATGGACGCCAGGTCAATTAATACACTGGCTTCTAGTTTTTAAGCCCTGTTAGCACCTGTAGATTGCTTCCCGTGTGAAAACGTCTGTTGGCCATTAGGATGCAAATCTCACCTACAGGACTTGTGATAAACTGATGCAGCCCACATCTGTGATCACCTCAATGCACATCACCCATTTCAACATGCACTGCCCCTGCTGATGCCTGGAACAGCATAGGAGTTGCCATTTTGTCAAATACACTGTTAAGCATTGCTAGTAATGAAGCCGTGTAACACAGCCCTTGGGTTCATGTGTCACCTTCAAAAACACAGGACATACACAGTTTTAAATGTCAACTATCTAGTTCGTCCTCCAAACAGTCTTAGTCAGACCACTAATTATGTAACTTGTGAAATTGCTCGATCCTGATTCACCCTGCATCCTGTCAGCCTGACTGGCATCTGTCTGTGCGTCAGCGTAAAGTTTCCCTGTGGCTACATATGTACTACACTTGCTTTACCAAACCTCTCATTCCTCAGAGGGTATTTGGTCATGTGCTTCATCAATGCATACCCAAATACATTGTATCGCATCATCTGCCTTTTATTTGTACCATATGAGTTAAATCCTCTGTGAATACAAAGATTCATGGCCCATCCCTTGTCTGGGTCTCATTTAAGCATGAACGACAAAGTGTGACAGTGTCCCAGGGCCGTATGCAGGGATTGGGTACGGGGCCTTCAGCAGAACCAGCAACCTCTGATAATGTCCGTGAAAAGTCCACACATGTCAGGACCCTGACAGTTCACACACAGAATTACATTGCTCACAGCATATTGATGGGCCGTGTGTGGTGATTAGCTGCGAGAATAATCAGCACAGAGGCTATGATGTTCCCAGATGCAGTGGGAATTGCAGAGGCCAACCTGTGTACAAATGTTGTAATGACACCTGCCGGAACATGACACCTGAGACATTATCTCACTCAGCACACCAAGGTTGCTCTATTGACAGTCTCATTACACGCCTTCAGTGACAGGGTGGGACCATCCCCATTTAGGTTCTCATGTCCTCATCCACTTTACTCACATTGATCAACAAAGGATATTCAGTAGAAACATGAATAGCTGCCACTGACTCATGATGAGACCTGGACGTAACTGTGACAACATAAACCCCTAAAACATACAGGATCAACATTGGGCCACACACATGAACAAGACACCTCTGTGCAATTGATCAGTGGAAATATTTGGACACGTGCTGCCTCGTCTGCTTGTCCACCACAGCCCCTGGAGAGTTGTGGCTCAGTAATATGACCTCAACTGTGGCGTTATCATACAGTTGTGGTTCACCTTTGGCTGTCTGGGTCAACTACATGGTACCCACTTCCTCAATGAATGTGTCTGACTCACTGTGGGATTCACCAACAAGTGCCTAGGAAGCTGTTACCAAACATCTAGGACATAGGATGGTGAAATTGTGGACCACTGACATGAACAAGTGTCTGCCATCTATCTGGTGCATGCTTTGTCATTTGTGGTGTCTACGTTACCCAGAAGCTTGGAAGTGCACATAATGGATGTTGCTACATGTATGACTAACACATGTCCTCTCTCATTTCCACAATGACTTGCATCTAAGGTATGGACACATTAACTTTACATTCATACAAGCATATGTTCAATAATGCATCTTGTGATGCGCACACACACTTGGTCAACAACTACGTTAGTTGCCACTGCACACACATTGAGCCATAGGCATTGAGGAATTGTACTTATGTGCGTCACCTTGCTATCCTCTCCTGATGCCAAACATGCCTAAATTGTGCAATACATATATATAGGCCACACAGTTGGCCATCTAGTGCGTCAGCCAACTGTCAAAATCCTGTTAATGAAGTAGCGGGTCATGGTCCGCTGCAGTATGATGTCTCATGTGAACATACACCATCAACACCATAGTGAGTGCAATCAGCCTATCTCTGATGTATCCCAAATGTAACATAACAGAAAAACGGAAAAAATGGCCAAAACAAATTAATGCACTGAAATTTTGACGTTGCTAGCATTATGCATCATTTTTTTCCACCAATAGAGATTGTGCGTCATATTTTTTGATGCACAGGAGTGAAAATTAGGCCGCATCCAAATAATTGTACAGACTATTTACTATTATTTGGATATAGCCTAATTTTCACTCCTGTGCGTCAAAAAATATGATGCACAAACTGTATGCATGAATAAATATGACGTATAAAGCGAAAAACAGTGGCCATTTTATGCAGGAAGTGATGTAATAGGATATCCTGTTCACAGATTATGTACAGTGGGTGTACTTTCACTTTCACTTTGCAGTCTGTGAATCTTCTAGACTGTGTGGCTGTTTTCAGAGTGGTGTCCAGTGATTTTGTGCTTTTGTGTCCTGTGTGCTATCTCAATTGTCTTTTTGTGAAATAAATATTGTTGTTGTATAGTGTCTTAGTGTGTTTTATTTACTTTTGTCCAGTATTCTAATGTTTTTGTTGTTTGTGGGCGTCTGTTGTGGTAGTGCTAGTTTGGGGATAGTTGGCCTCTTTTAGTGGTTAAGTTTACTTTTCTTCTATTTTTGTACCTCTACGTTCCCCCTTTTCCCCTTTCTACTTCTTTATCCCCTATTCCCCTTTTCATTACCGAGATGTCTGGTAGGCCACATCTTGGCAGGATGGGTGAGGAGGAGTTGGGGGGCTTTATATGGCTTGTGTGCCATTTCCTACCACTCATGATCGAGGAAGGGGGCAGGTTGATACAGGGGTATCACACTGAGGTGCGCAGAATCTGGTGGGGAAAGGTGCTGCATCACCTGCAGCGTGTGTATGCCAGCCAGAGGAGTAACCACCAGCTGAAGCACTGGTGGGCTGACCTCATTACCAGGGAGCAAGATCTGCTGGACCACCTGGGAGTAGTGTTTGGTGGCCCTGTTGGTGAGTACTAATCATGTAAATGTGCACGATTAAATGCTCTGTAGTGACATCAGATGATTTGTACTATATCTGCCAGCTAAGTTGCTGACTGTGTGTAATGCTGGGGAAACATACAGGGTAATTGATGCACTATGTGAAGGATGACAATTGCTAGCTGTCAGGAAGCACGTGCTCTGCAAACTTACAGGATACTTTTACGTTAAGTAAATTGGTGCCGCCTTTGTGTCAGACAACTAAACAAAATAGCAGCCAATCATGTCTATATAGGTCACATTTGCCAGAGAAATAAAGATGTACTAAAATATTGGCTAACTTTGTTGACGCAATAGCTAGACTGACTTTAGAAACACTACATGATGCAGAAAATGAGTGCTTGCTTAACGTCAATTGATGATCGCAAAGTGGCCCAGACATATGGAAAGTGTTCATGGAAGTTCTATGAATGTTAAGGATTATTGTGGTCCTTCATCTTTTTGGATACATGTCAGATATGGATTTGAAAAAATCATGAAAAGGTGTAAGGTGCCCTCAGCTAACATCTTAGACTGGTATTTGGAGTTAGTTGTGCCACATTCCAATTACGGATGGCAGTCCAAAGGTATGCACATGGGTTCACATCTCCATGGTTGGTGCAAATCACCATTGCTGGCCCACATCAAATGAAGAAACTCTAACAACAGGAGGGCTTACAAAAGTCCCTGCCCTTCTGTACATTGTACCTATGTGTAATAAATATGTCATTGCCACATGGGCTGTTTGACTGGTAATGCAGTCCTCACATAACCAGGCTTTGGATGTCTCTCTTGGATGCACATGATGAGACGATTACACTCCATTATTATTTCTGATCACTAATGACGGAGCATGCTTGCCACCACATGATAGTTAGGGCCACTACATGTGTGCAGATGTGTGTGTAACTGTCACAGGAGACCCATGCTATGTACATGTTGGCCGTGATATATCAGATGCAGTATCATCATGTCTGAATGGCTGTCATTCCCTTATTCAGCTTACACATTGTATATGTCTTTGAAATTGTTGGTCAGTGCACAGATTTTGAGCACATTTCTTCCTTCCATGACTTACAGGTGGACCGGCACCCTACACTGTGGGAGAGGTGGCTACACTTGAGGACCCCGACCACTCCAGTAAGTGCTGATATGTCTGTTATGTGTTGTGATTGCTGGTGATGTGTGATGGACTCCTGTGTGTTGAACACATAGCAAGGTGTGATGCGCTGGCCAATCATTTGTCTTGTTCCATGAGTGGGATTTCAGTTTCTCAAAAGTATTGAGTTGGCCAATGCTTATCCGATTGTATTATCTAGGGATTGTAGGTCATTCCTGTAGGCCCCACAATGAGTACTGGGGTGAGTCATGTGGATAACACTTGTATCAACAAGAGTCGCACTGGGACTCAGCTCAGATTTCGGCAGCCTGTCAGACCCACATTCTCCCAGATTGGTACTGCAAATTGCTTTCCAACAGACGTTTGCTTCCCTATTCACCAAAGTACTTATTGAACTGTAGGTAGAACTTCCTAGCAGCATGTACTTCCACATTTAGTGCCACAGGTATGTGGAACTTGAGTGCAATGGCCTAGGTGTGCATGCTAATCATGATCATGGGTGTTCTTGCAACGCTGTGTCTGGTGTAAGTCATGCCTTACTGGAAGTATATGTTGTGTACCAAGCTGTGCATTTCCTGACATGTGTGGCGCTATGATTGGTCAAGGGTTTGCAGACTTAATTGTTGATAGACCTTACCTGTGGTGTGTGTGTAGAGCCAAACACGTGTGGAGTTTTCTATACACTCCTGGGTGTCCATTTTTTTTTAAAGTGTTCTTTGTTTCTCCACCCCCCTAATACAGGCAAGGGTTTTGTGAATAGGGTACCTAGGACTGATGCTACCAGTACGTTACACATACATGTGAATAAGTGACTGTTTGGTCAGAACCTAGTATATCGCACTCAGGTATGGCACATGGGTACTATACGGGCAAGTCCAGTTACAACTTGCAGACCATGTGGCTTTAGTTTTGCATTCCGTACACTGACATCTGTAGCCTAGGTATTGGCGGAGGATATTCAGCATGATTGATAGCTGATAACTGGCAGAACTCAGATGGTAAGTCAATGCCAGTTGTTACCCATCTCGTAGGTTTTGGATGTGCTATGTGTGATGTGACCTTTGTAGGCTGCCCTGTCATGTACTTCCTCAGGGACATTCAATGGTCTGTATGGTGATATGAGCTGTTACAAGTACAGTAGATGCATTGTCTGATTAACTTGTTGTGCCATTTCAGACAATACAGTTCCTAATGTCAATTATTTGCCTTTGTCTTCACAGCTGCAAACATGACACCCAACCAGGTCCGTGAGTTCCAGCGGTGGGCCATGAGATACCAGCAAATCCTGCTGGTAGAGTCGGGGTTCAGGAGGATGACCCGTCGATACCGCCATGAACGGGCCTCTGGAGCATGGAGGGCTTTCCCACAGGGTGGCTCTACTTTGCCCACCACAGCCACCACCAGCACAACCACCAGTTCAACCCAGGTGGCACCACCCACAGCTGGGACTGTTGTCCCAACGTCTGCTGTAGTTCCACGCCCCAGCATTGCAACAGCTTCAGGACAGCCCACTAGCCTTGGCTCTACACACCCACAAACCTCCTCCACCGGTACCCAGACTGCCCAAGCTCCAACAGTTGACCCTGCAGCATTCCATGAAATGGAACGTAAGATGGACCTTGTGTTGCGGAAGATCAGTAATCTGAGCCGGGATATTTGCCATATTAACAGGTGTGCAAAGTCCATAGAGCGGACTCTCCGGAGGGCCAATCTCTAGACTTTGTAGACAATGGACATGATTTCCTCCCCTCCCTCCTCTTTCCTTGTTCTCATACTTAGTGGGCTTAGGAGGCTTAGTGTTAGGTTAGTATAGTCTGTTAGTTTAGTTAGTTTAGTGGGTGGGGGGTGTGGGGTCCTGATTCTTTCTATTTTACTTATTAAGTGTGAGGGCTATGTTGGGGTTCTTGTGTGTTTAATAAAAAATAAAAAATAAAAATAATAAAATAAAAAAATACAAAAAAATATATATTTGTTTAGAATAGTATAGTATGTGTTTAGGTTCGTGTGTGTTGTCCTCCATGTGTCCCGTCTCTTAAGGGGGATGGGGGTTGATGGTTAGAACATTTTGTTACATGTGATAAGTAAGTTTAGCTTAGGTTAGTTATGGACAGTTGTGGGTAATTAATAGTCAGGGTAGATTAGGGTAGGTAAGACTTTTCCCTCAGTTTCCTCTTCTGTGATTACCATTTAATATATATATATAGTTAACCCTTTACAGTATGTGTTAATTGCTACTTGATCATGGCCTTGGCATTGGTGTACATGAATTGTGCTCTATTACATTTGTGTCCTGTGCTACAAACAAATCCCAACTGAGATGTAAGATTGGCAGCTACCCCAGAGCTACTTTGCAAATATTTCACCATTCGTTGCAACCACCAATCACAGTTAATATGGATCCCAACATGTTTTTGTCGATGAGTATGTTTTCTACGTCACAAACAGTGCTTCCAGACTTGGTATTTGGGGAACAGTTTTAGGTCTGACTGCAGTGTGATGTTCAAGGACACCCTTATAAGATGAGTTGTCATAAGCACTCTTGTAGTCTTGTCTTCATGACTCACATAGTTCATTTGTGACACTGTTCTGCATGATTACCTATTTGGATGTAAACTCAGACAGCTTCATTTATGCAGTTTTTGTAGTGTTAGCTTAGATTTGTGTGCACTGTTATATGTGTTGGTATTGCATGGTGACAACATTTTGCTGCCACTATTTGATGACTTAGATATCCCTTGAGGAAGCATTATTCTGTCCAGCACAGCATGATGGTGTATGGTTTCTCACTTCATGAGATATTACCCTCAAGAAGGGAAGAGTAAGATGCAATCCTGGCCACTGTGCAGATTTATCTGACTACAAAATTTCAGGACAGTTGTATTGACAAGCTACGTTATTTGACAGTAGGCACATTTCAGTTATCTACTGCACAGCTGATGTGTCACATTACCCAGAGACAGATTTGTTGTGTAAGTGCTATTTAGTGAAAAGTGCTGTAGTGCAATGTGTACATTGTCCATGATTGTGAGTCCATTATGATGACATCTTCTATTGTGATCCTACACAAGGGGTTAAGGAAATTCTTTTGACGTGCTGGGGTGATGTTTCAGACAGTGCAGAGGGACAGGATTTGCCAATGAGTAAGAGAGAGACAATCAGTGGGCAGGCTGACAAGAAATACAGTGGTTAGAAGAACAGTCATTGAGTAGAGTTGCTGTAAGACTGGCATGTTACAAAACGTAGGACCTTGGTAATAGTTGGCCATGTGGCAGGGACTAGTGCTTCTGGGTACTTTTCCGTGTGAATGTGATCTGTTCCATGTCTTCTTCTTCTGATGTGTGTGTTGCCTCCTCTGTCCTTGTTGGTGGTGGTCGTGAAGGGGCAACACTCCTCAGTGTTAGAAGGCGTGGAGTCAGACATCCCGGTCGCTGCTACCTGTGAAGGTCTTAATGGCAGTACTGCAGCAAGGAGGGTCTGCTTATTCTTAATAATAGCAGCCACATCACGATGGTAGGCAGCCAGGTCGGCCCTGAGGGGTTCAATGTTGCATTCATGCATGCGTTGACAGGATTGCTGTTGTAGGTGTTGGGTCAACTGTATTACAGCTGTGTGGATTTCCTTCAGGCTTTTTTGCTGTTCCTGCAGGATGGATGTTAGCGCCTGCATGGCTGCTGCCTGATCTGTAGCTGACAGCATGCACCAATGCACCCCCTCTAGGCTGGCTGCCATAGTTTGCATCCCTACCCGCACCTCATTGGCCAGCTCCCGCTGTACGCCAACTACAGTTCTCTCAAAGTCAAAGCTGGTGCCTGTGTCGTCTGAGTCCTCAGCTGTATTGGAGCTGGCAGGTCTTACAATTGGGGTGGTGGGTGGGTCCTCTGTGATGGCTGCTTGTTCTGTGCTTCTCCTTGTGACTGAAGGTGGGGTCTGGAGGGTTCCAAGGACATCTTGGATGGTCTGCTGGGGAATGTTTGTCAGCTCGTCATCCATGTCATCAGGGCATTCTGGGACAGGCATATCCGCACGAGATCCATCTTCCTCTGCAATTAGTGGGTCTGTGTTGTGGCATTAGTGATGTGACATGCCTGCCTTGTGATGATTTCACATTGTGATCGTGTTTCGTGTTCATTGCTCCAGTCTTTTCTGATGGGCATTCTCTCAGGCCTATGGCCCACCTGCATGTCACATGTATAGTAATAAGTTATTGGACTTCTCAGCATCAACTCCTCTAGTGTAGTTTTAGGCCAAATAGTGAATTGCCACCTTCTTGTTCTTTCACTGGCGGTGGGTGCTCTGAGGGCACTGGCAGCACACTTGACAATCTGGACCTGCCCCAGTCTCTGTTCTTTCACATCAACTTATATGTAGTTGACATGTGGCGTATCCTATGCATAGCATTGTTATGGCACAATATGGACGTTGGCATTGGTAATGTGTACAGCTGATGTTGGGAATGTGTGGTACATTGTATTGCCCTGATAATCGTAGCAGTGTCCTATTTCCTCCTCTGACTGTGCAGGTATATTTCAGTTACATGTGTCCTCCCCCTCAATGCTGTTGTCTGAGCAGTATGACATTTGGGATGTTACATTGTGACCCAGGCACAGGATGGACCCGGACATATGCAGTATGGGTATGTCCTTAGTGCCGTGTAGCTCCTATTGTTGATGACATTGGCTGATGTTTGCGACAACTATGGGCATTGACATTTGACAGGACTGGGGCCTTTGTCTTGTTTCAGGGGATTACTGGAGTTGTCATCATCAACCCAGTAATATAGGTGTGTATGATCCATGGGGAAGTTACTGCCATTGGCTACTTGAGCTGCATACAGAGCGAGGTGGTAGTGGCAACTGTTGTCGCAGTAACATTCCAGTTGTCGATATGGCTAGAGGTTGTTAATAGGGCCCTAGTTAATGTTGGGGGTATGGTGGGTGACGTGTGCCGGGATGTCAGTTTGACGTTGTGCCCTTCCCTCCTGGCGTGGTTTTACCTTTGCTCCATCGTTGGCATGGCAGCATGCCCCCATGGGACTGTTGTTGGTGTAGTGTAAAGGTGTGCCCCCGCTTCTGTCTGTGCAGGCCATGCCCCCATGCCATACCACTTTACCCATGCCACTCCATGTATATGATGACTGCCATGCATTTTGTGGTCAGTATAACCCGCCCCGCTTACGGTTGACATTAGTGCATTATAATTCCCCATGTGCGTTGTCTCGTGGTAGTCTGCGCTGTCCTGTCCTTGAATCCCTATGACGATCTCCTCAGGGATGACGGCTGCGACCATCTCCTCCATGTGGTCCAGGGGCTCCTGGTGTGGTGGACTCCTACCTCCAGTATGCAGTGCTGCCTTCCTGTTCCTGCGCTTGCAGTCATGCCAGCGTTTCTTGCACTCGATGACTGTTCTGCGTACTTCTGCCAAACTGTTAATCTTGTCGACAATTTGTTGCCATATAGCCTCTCTCCTACTGATTGGCAATTTTGAGGTGACAAACAGTTGGTGCTGGTGTTCCGTCACCTCTTTAACCAGAATTTCCTGTTCCTCTGCACTAAAGCGACACTTTTTTTTTTTCTTAAAAGTGTCCTGGTCCTTGTGTGGGTCCTCCTGGCTGGTTCCTGGTCTGTTGTCATCTTCCTGGGGTCTGTAGAGGCATCTGGGATCCATTTTGGCTCTCCTCTGCTGAAATGGCTGTGTTCGCGGGGAATTTTTATGCTATTGCATCAAAAAACACCGCATATCCGGTTTGCGGTGTCGTAAATCGACCCACAGTCATTTCTGCCACATTAACGTCATTTTGCTTTACGACTTGATGCTGCGGTGTGCGTCAAAAATAATTACTCACACCTGTGGTTTGCGCCTCTGTGCGTCAAAGTATACATTTTACGCCCACATGGTGCACCAAAATGGTGTTAACTGGTGGTATTATTTTTGACGCAAAACTGTGCCGGCGCAGTTTTGCGTCAAAAAGTATAAATATGGCCTTTAGCACTTTGCTAAATGTCAAATCTTTTTTCATTACTTTATGTTGATATTGCCCATTTCCATAGTGTCCCCCAACCTCATTCCAGTGAGTGAGTTCTGCCTGTCTTTTTGACTTTTAAGTACAATTTAGCATGCAAGGGCTCAGCCGTCCCCATCAGATATACAAGGATGTTGGCAGTTGGGCCCTGTTCGGGGTCCCTCTGTTCCCTTAGGGTAGAGATATAGGATTGTTGTGTGATGCTGGGGAAGTACATCTACGAGTAGCTGCCTTTTAGTATGTGTGCCACAGATCTTACCTTTCTCAACATGGTCCTCTCCTCCTCAGCTCACCCCCACATTGTTATTGCGAAGATCTGCACACCTGGTAGAATGCTACACCTTGAAGGTATTGGGTTCCATGTTCACTCTTGAGGCAGGCACTCATTTTCCAGCAGGATCTCACAAAGGTAGTGTCATTTACCCCAATAGTGTCTCACTGCAGCCAATCAGTTTGTGGTAGGGTCTCAGGGGGACAACATCATTGAAGGGGCCCATCCCAGGCCAAGTAATTGCAGTGAGGCCAAGATGTGCTGTGTTATACATGTATGTAGTGTAAGGGCAGTGCAGACTTTACTAGGATGTATTAACCTAAGAACTGAGAAACAGCAAGCTGCCTAGGCCAGGTAGGCCTGCTCTGTCCCAAGATGCCCAGAAACACCACAAAATATTTTCAACAGCAATAGGTACATTTAAGGGTGTTAGAAATGGGGTCTTTGGTTGGCCGTCAGGTTACCCCCTGTCCAAGCAAGGACGTTCACTCTAGTCAGGGTAAGTCACACACAATCCAAATTATCCTGTGCCCACCCTCTGGTAGCTTGGCACTGAACAGTCAGGCTTAACTTAGAAGGCAACCTGTAAAGTATTTGTGTAATAAATCATGCAATAACACAGTAGAACGCCACAGAAATACACCACACAGTGGTGAGAAAAATATATAATATTTATCTGAGAAGATGCAGGTCAAAACGATTAAGATGCAATAAGTATATGTTGAAATATCACTGTAAAACTTATATAAAGTGTCTTTAGTCTTGTTGGAAAATGGGTTATTGGTAAGGGGAGGTAGGTACCTACACCTAGCAACAAGCCACTAACCTCCACCTAGGTACAGTTAGGTCTCAGTAAATTAGTCCCAGCTCAACCCTTGGCAGCTTGGCAACGAGCGTCAAGGCTTAACTTAGGAGACAGTGTGTAAAGCATTCAAATATCGCAAAACAGTAATCAAATAAAACACAGGAAACAGTTTAAAAATCCAAAACCAATTTATAAAAATAGTTTATATTTTTATCTTTAAAATGACACAAAAACGATTAAAATCGGTTCAGGGGAACCGGAGATATGAATTTTTAAAGAATTATTATTTTTCTAGCGCTTAGAAACAAAAAGCGCCAATCGGGTCATCTGGTTGCACCAGGACCGGGGCAAAGTCAAAGTTTCAGGCCGACCGCGATGGAGCCCTGCTCGGCTACAAGTCGCGGGAGGCCTCGGTTAAAAAGTTACCTTCTGACTTAGGGCCTGATTCTAACTTTGGAGGACGGTGTTAAACCGTCCCAAAAGTGGCGGATATACCACCTACCGTATTACGAGTCCATTATATCCTATGGAACTCGTAATACGGTAGGTGGTATATCCGCCACTTTTGGGACGGTTTAACACCGTCCTCCAAAGTTAGAAT
This sequence comes from Pleurodeles waltl, assembly GCF_031143425.1. Classification (NCBI taxonomy): domain Eukaryota; kingdom Metazoa; phylum Chordata; class Amphibia; order Caudata; family Salamandridae; genus Pleurodeles; species Pleurodeles waltl. The sequence continues at coordinate 1,460,071,846 of NC_090444.1, forward strand.
CAGGCCCATGGTCTAAGAGAGAACTCTCACGCAATGATTGAATTATTGAATAGTTATCATGGACATTGTCTGACCTACTGCATGCCATTGGCTATAATGACTGAAAAACATAGTTTCAGGACATTAATTATTACATTTTTCTGTTATCTGTATAATACATTATAATCTCCCTTTTACCCACTTACACTAATGGTCTTTGCTTCAAAGCTTGTGTGAAGGTAGTAGGGTGCAGGGTTGAGGATAAAATATTGATTGAGGGCAGTTTAATTCCCTTATCTAGGGTGGTTGCCGAGGAGGGTGGAAGACTAAAAGGGGGGCCATGGGGTTTACTGTGTGGCAGATAGAAATAAGATGAAAAAGAAAGATGTATACTCATGGTGCTCAAACAAAACAAATTAGGCATCTTTCTAATGCAGGCTAGATTGGGTAGACCATGTACTCTTACTGATAAAAGGATTACTACATAGGGTGGATATGGTTTGGTAATTCTAAGACCATATAGTTAATCAGGCAGCCAATAAATTATGTATACAGGAGACACATTTATTGGGGCATGAGGTGATACATTGAGCCAACTGGTATACACATTGTAAACCAAAATGAAACAAGAAACATTCACAAAAGGGATTAGCCTTACTTGTTCGAAATAGCACTTGGACATTAATAGAATTTAAGTGTGAGTCTGGTGGTCATGGGCTTATCGTTCATATCACAAGACCCTGCCGTATTTAATCAGCTACTGGAGCTTTCAGGGTGGGAGGCACCAATAACTATGGCCCTCATTCTGACCTTGGCGGGCGGCGGAGGCCGCCCGCCAAAGTCCCGCCGTCAGATTACCGTTCCGCGGTCGAAAGACCGCGGCGGTAATTCTGACTTTCCCGCTGGGCTGGCGGGCGGTCGCCTTCAGACCGCCCGCCAGCCCAGCGGGAAAGAGGCTTCCACGATGAAGCCGGCTCGGAATCGAGCCGGCGGAGTGGAAGCTGTGCGACGGGTGCAGTTGCACCCGTCGCGTATTTCACTGTCTGCGCAGCAGACAGTGAAATACATGTAGGGGCCCTCTTACGGGGGCCCCTGCAATGCCCATGCCAGTGGCATGGGCACTGCAGGGGCCCCCAGGGGCCCCGCGACCCCCCCTACCGCCATCCGGATCCCGGCGGTCCGACCGCCGGGATCTGGATGGCGGTAGGGGGGGTCGGAATCCCCGCGGCGGTGCAGCAAGCTGCGCCGCCGCGGAGGATTCAATGGGGCGGCGGTACACTGGCGGGACTCCGCCAGTGGTGCCGGTCCGACCGCGGCTTTACCGCCGCGGTCGGAATCCCCATTGGGGCACCGCCGGCCTGTCGGCGGTGCTCCCGCGGTCCTCCGCCCTGGCGGTCAAAGACCGCGAGGGTCAGAATGACCACCTATATGTGTTAATGTCAATCTTACCATTATTCCTAATATTAACTATTTTGATATCCTCAATATTTGGTGCATGCTTCAATCACAGCAGCCAGGTTTAACTTTTTACTCAGCCTCACACAAACTGGATTCATTGGTTGATGGATTTCTGACATCACACAATCTAATCCCACATATATCCATCAAATTACATCCAAATATGGTCTCAAACCATACCCAACTTACATAGATATTGAAAAATAGCTGCTCTGCTCACTCACAAACCCTACTCACTGAACTTTAAGTATAAGTCTTACACATTTTCTAAATAAGTGGGTTTATAGCTCTGACATTTTAGAGGAAAACATAAATTATATTTTTTATGCTGCTTCTCCTAATTTAGTCTAGGATTGCATGAAAGCTAGCACCAGAGGCTCCATTTTTACACCAATGTATTAAAAGACAATTATAATAGAACCAGACCTATTGAACTGGGAATTACACTACAAAGAATAAAGACAGAATATGAACTGTCAATAGGTATGCAAAATAATCACTTCAAAATGCTAGGAAAGAAGCAGTTATAGGATTTGGCATTTCATTGAGTTCAGCAAAATTTTAAAAACTCAAAATTATGAAAATACATGTAATGTTCTCGCCTTAAAATTTATGTAAGCATCAGGTAGGAATTACATAGCTGTCATCTGAGCAACCGTATATGCAGTCCAAGGGACAACAAAAAAAATCTTTGTATTTAGGGAATATTATGAACTATATGAGGAAGAACAACTGATTACTGAAGCATAGATTTTTAAATATAAATATTAAATAAAAAATTCAATCTGTACGATTTACTCAAAGCGGTATTCTTGAGTACTCAATAGATGCGATTGAGATACATTGTGCAACTAAAGATTATCATCTGATAAAGCAGCTGTTCCTGACTTAATTCCCTTAGAATTTTTTTAAAACTCTCTTCAGTTCTTCATCTCTCCACTCTTAGGGCCATATTTATACTTTTTGACGCACAACTGCGCCAACGCAGTTGTGCATCAAAAATGTTACCGCCGGCTAACGCCATTCCAAAGTTCCATGCGGGCGCCTTATTTATGGAATGACGTTAGCCGGCGCAGCTGACTGGTGTGCGTAAAAAAAAATGACCCACACCAGGCTGCGCCGGCGTAGGGGAAAATGGAGTTTGGGCTTCAAAAAATGGGGCAAGTCAGGTCTGAGGCAGAATATTGGCCTCAACCAGATTTGCGCCATTTTTTTTACTCCCAACCCCCATTTAAATGACTCCTGTCTTAGCACAGACAGGAGTCATGCCCCCTTGCCCAATGGCCATGCCCAGGGGACTTATGTCCCCTGGGAATGGTCATTGGGCATAGTGGCATGTAGGGGGGAACAAATCAGGCCCCCCTATGCCACAATTAAAAAAAATATATATATACTTACCTGAACTTACCTTAAGTTCCCTGGGATGGGTCCCTCCATCCTTGGGCGTCCTCCTGGGGTGGGCAAGGGTGGCAGGGGTTGTCCCTGGGGGCATGGGAGGGCACCTCTGGGCTCCTTCCGAGCCCACAGGTCCCTTAACGCCTGCCCTGACCAGGCGTTAAAAAATGACGCAAAAGCGGCTGGACGTCATTTTTTTTGACCCGTCCACTCCCGTGCATCATTTTTGCACGGGAGTTTAAATAAGGCGCACATGCCTTGGAGTCATTTTTTAGACGGGAACGCCTACCTTGCATATCATTAACGCAAGGTAGGTGTCCACGCTAAAAAATTACGCAAACTCCAAGATCTTTGGCGCTAGACGGGTCTAACGCCAAAGTATAAATATGGAGTTAGCTTTGCGTAAAAAAAAAACGACGCAATTCCGGCGCAAACAGAGTATAAATATGCCCCTTAGTGTTTAACTCATTTGCAAACAGCAATTTGATACCCCAATCATGGAAAGAGACTCATTTTGTTGTATTATTTTAAAAGAATAGGGACCGATTAACTGTGGATCATACCACCGTACCAAACTGACAAATACAGAACAAAAATATATACCAAAATTATAGCTAATAGACTGTTCCTCCTTGAGTGCAAATTGGGTGGATCCTATGCAGCATGAGCGTGTAACACAATGGGATATTACCCTTAATACCAATTTAGCCGTTTCAACCTTTGATGTGGCATTTGTTTAGGGAGTCCTAGCTGGGATGATTTTGCTAGATGCTGGACAGGCATTCAACAGAGACTCCAAATCATTTGTATGGAACTTATTGAAAAACATTGGATTCGACCCAAGGATCATTAAATGGGTCTAAGCCTGGTACAAAATCTCTCAGCCATTAAGGTATGTATGGACACTCTATTTGAAAACAAATTCAATCATGAGAGGTACCCAACAGGGGTGTCTACTCTTTCCATAGTTATTTGTGCTTTTCCTGGACCCCTATACTAAACAACTTAATCAGTCTGTTGATATACCCTCTATTTGTCTTAATTGAGTTATACTAAATTTATGACCATATGCTAATGCTGCAGTGTTTACATCAGATCCAGTCGCAGAATTACCTGCAATAGAACAAGAAGCAAAGAGATTTGGGACAATCTTTGGGTACTTGATGAACATGAACAAAATCAAGTAACATACAATAATAGACCATCCAGGATTAGTGTTATTACCTCTGCTACATATATTGGTGACCAAAAAGCCCCTGATATTTCACAAATATATCAACTTAACTATGTAGCACCATGATTCTCAACCTAATAAAATGGGGTAGACAACCTATAGTAATACGAGGGGATTGTAATGTCATTAAAAAACTGATAATCTGACCTAAAGTTTTGTTTTTCTTCTGAGCCCTTCCACTTGCAATCCTTTATGTTTTCTTTTATAAAGGCACATTGCCTCAGTTTATCTCACAGTTTAGGAAACCATGAATGGTAATTACTCAGCTACAACAACTCTTACAGCATGGTGGATGGGATCTTCCTTACTTACAGTTTTATTACTGAGCATGTTCTTCAATAAGACTATCCCAGGTTGTTAATTTATCAGCTACTATATGGCTTCTTAGGGACATAAATGAAGACCTACCTCCAGCACTAGAGTACTTTGAAACAGCACATTTAAAAAAAACAAGATTGAAAAATGTATTAGTAATCGCACAGATATGTACAGCCATCAACAGCAGATTACATATTCCCAAATATAATCATTATCTTACTGTGAGATAGTCATTTTTCCTGACTGATACTGGTGGTAATTAACTTTGACTATGCCCTAGGCTCTGCTAACCAGGCCCAGGGCCAGTGCTCTGATTAAAAAGGTATATGGTAAATCTGTATAATTACAATTGGCAATGATAGATCCCTCCATACCCTTAATGTATAGTAAGGCAAGGTGGATTCAAACTACCTAAAAGTCACTAATATATAACAGAGCAGGGAGGCCTAAAGGTCCAGTAGATTTCCTGCACAGGAATGTGCACTGCTGTTTTGTCTGCTGTCACTTTTAAAGCCAGCCCTGCTTTACAGACTGTCTTTAACAGTAAAATATATGCACATTTGACTTTGTAATTAAAGGTGATACTCTATATTATTTTTACATCTAAGTCACCCCAATGTCTCCTCTATGTGCCCTAAGGGTGGGGTGCCATGTAACTATAGGCAGCGTGATTGTAAAATATGTTTTATATTCCCCGATGAGGGCACAATTGCCCATTTCCTTTTTCTCCCATTGTAGATAGCTAGCTCCATAGGCTAACTTTGAAATTTTTTTATCTAAGTATAAATATTGCTAGGAAGGAGCTAGAAATATCATACAAGGCCTCAAACAATTGGTAATAATAATTCCAACAATTTACCACAGTTGAATTTCTAATAACTATTACAGAAAATAAGTTATTAGACTTTCTTTTCTGTGAGCCAAAATTCAGCCTTCTATCAGCCTCTTCTGATTGGTCATCCTTAACAAGCTTAGCCAAGCTGCTTTGATGAGGTGATAAGTGGTCTGCATTAAGCAGAGGTTATCTGGTGGGTGAACTCTGGAGCTGCACAGCACAGACCCAACAAGGAGTTTGGTAACTCACACTGGGCTTCAAAGAGAGCAGTACAGAAAGGAATGCTAGCTAGGCCTACCTCTTCTTCCTGAACCTCACAGCCAGATGGTAGGCCAAGGAAAGGAATTTGCAGATGGTCTGGAATGGAAGTATTAATGGAAATGAGCTACATCCAGGTCTTTCTCCTCTGGAGAGGAATCCCCCATCATGGATTTTTAAAGTCCATTATTTTGTGGGACAAGAATATGCCACACTTTGGAGGAAGTTGTTATGCTTTGGGGTGGCACTCTGCATTCAATTGGAAAGGGGTGCACTGCTGCTTGTCTCCACAGACCACTGAATAAATATGTGAGAGCTACATAGCAACTCAGGTCTGCTGCCTGAAACTACAAGGAGAAGAAGGACTGCCCTGCTGGAACCCAGGTCTGCACCCCAAAGGACTGCCTTTCTGCACACTGGGAGCTACAGCATTGTGGACTTTGCCTTGCTCCCAAAAGGATTAAGGAGTGAACTCTCTGAAAGCAACAGGTTAACAGAACGTCCCTGTACCATGTCCCTCAAGAGGTCCCCAGCCTGGAGTGCATCCAGTGGCCTGGTGCATTGTGGCAATTATAGTCCAAACTTCCAAGGACCGTCTCAGACCTTCTGGACCTTTGGATTTGCATTTGGGACATTTGAACCCTAAAAGGGAACTTCAGGAAGAAGCTCCAGAAATTTGAGGAAGTTGAAGTAACTTTTGGAAAAAGCTCCATGAGGTGATCAACTCGTCAACAAGATTTAAGGGGAATCTGACGAACTGTGATCCAGTCTAAATTACCGGTTCATCCTGCTGAAGCTCCTGGAATTTGCAGTAGCAAAAGTATCACCTCTGTCTACAAGACTTCCAGGAGTTTACCGGGAGTTTGTGTTGAGCTAAGCAGATGATCGGATCCTGGCCTAATGAGGAGTCTCGTCTGATGATGAAAGGAAAGAAAAAGCTCCAGAAGAATGACCAAGTACAAAGTTAAAACTTTGACTGAGGCCTCCCACTCAGTGTATCCCAGCAGGGCTTCATCGCAGTTGGCCTCCAGTTGTGACTTGGTCCCATTCTAGTGCAACCAGCTGTCCCTGTTTGGCTTTTAAGCATTGAAGCACATTTTTTATTTAATCTTTAAAGATTCATATCTACGGATCCTTATATAGGATGTTTGTCAGTTTAGTGCCATTTTAAAAATACAAATATTTCATATTTTTATAAATTTGTGTGGGATTTTTATTGTGTGTTGTGTCTTACTAACTTACTGTATTTAAATGCTTTACATGCACTGAGTTAACCCAGCCAGCTACCAAGGGTTGAACCAGGGGATAATGTATTGAGACTTTGACTGGAGTTTATGTTGGGGTGGTGGCCTTATTGTTAGTGGTAGGTGCAAACGTATCCTTACTAATAATCCTTCCTCCAGCACTTTATTGTAAAATACAAGTCCAATCCACAATGGATTGGTGCAAGCTTGGTCATATAGTTGATAGGCACATTTCTATCCTTTTTCTTCCTTGTCCTCAACGTACACCAGGTTTGTTTTTAACACTTACAGCTGCATGGCTACTTTATGGGTAAATGTCTAGTTGTCTTAAAATCCATCACTTATATAATATTTGGCCTCTTGAAAACATCAAGATATCGTTGGAGGTCTATCAAGTGCTGCAGGAAAATCAGCCTTATGGGACATATTAAAATCATGGTTGTTTAGACATATTGAATCAGTTAACACTATAGAGACCGAGCAAACTATTGATAGATTATATACATATCTCGCCTGAAAATCCACTACTAAATGCATTTATACAGGACATATATATCAGAAAGCAAAATGTTTTGCATGTGGCTGTCATGCTGATTAGACATGTTTTTGATACTGGGTTAATGAAACTGACACAACACATATTTTTGTCAAGTTCCAATCAGTTCATGTAAACTGGCAGAAGGTCTTCAAAGATCTGGATAGAGTTTCAGATATTACATTCTGTCCTACTCCCAAGTTAATATTTTTTAATTTCTCCGAGTCAGCTCCGAGGAAAACCGAGAGAATCGTATTTGCAACAATCGTATTGGCTATAAAACAGATGGACAAAGTATGGCTTGAGAAAAATCCATCGACAATGAGGCAATTGTGGTATCAGTTTGATTTATGTGGGATGTAGTTCGCTTTTACAGAAAATTATAGGGGCCAAATATCATCTATAGACTTTTGGGAATCATTGGTTTCTTAAAACAAATCCTGAAGATTAATACCCGTATTCCAAAAAGTGTGATCCACATTAATTAATTAACGCCTCTACAATTTTAATTAGATGTCTTAGTAGCGCCACATTAATTTGTTATAAGAATTTACTTTCTTTGGAACATGACAGTATCATTCCTAATAAAACAACAATCTTAATCCTATGTGCAGTGAGTTTTATCCAGAGGAGGGCAGAAAATATTCATCTAAAACTGCTTTTATTTAAGATTTGGAAGGTCCATATGTAAATTACAGCGACTGGTTTTATAGTTCATTGTAGGGAAAGGATAGCATCGACTTGAAATAATTAGTAATTTGATTTCTACCTAAAAAAGTCATTTAAATTCACAATGTACTACTATGTCTGTGACTCCCGGGGGTTGTGTCGATGACATCTATTCCCAACCTTATCACTGATTACAAGTATTTCATTGGGAGTTTTAGTGTGCTGTTTCCCCGAGGAGAAAACGAAACATTTACCACTCCATGAAAATAGTCAAGTCTTAAAACGTGGAAGGGAGGCTTCACTTTATTCACGGAAGCAATTCTTTGCTGCAGGAATCTGGCATGTGTTCAAATATATTGGCTGAGATTGTAAAAACGAAGACAGGGCAGAGCGCTACTAATGAGATAAGCACCTAAAGTGAAGCTACTCATATGACTGCCTTCCTTTTGAAGCCTGAAGCAGCATGTGTGCTGTATATAGCTGAGATTTTTCGGAAATTGAGTGCAAAGCTGATTGTGTGACCTGTTTTTCAATGCGGATAATGGCTGACATCGTATTCTCAGTGCATAATGTTTCCCTTACATGCCATACCAAATCATTCAAAAATATATATATTCTTTAAACTGGCATAAAGATTTTTATCTTGGATACTAATACGTTTGTTCGACCATTGAGACATTTTGAAGCACAAATGGAATCTACTGCTCCACAAATATGTCTGCTTTTGGAAACAAATACTATATTCAGCATTTATGTTATCTAAACAGGATAAGCCATCAAAGAAAACGAAGGAGCGCAATTTACACAAAACATAACGTGAGTAAGGTTTTACCATAAACTATAGAAATTCAAGAGTATTCTGCATCGTTGCCCTTATCGTATCCCAAACTGCTGCCAGACCTGGCATCCTTAGGGTGCTCTTACCCCAGACTTGTTGCCATTTACCTCCTGTTTTGTTGCTGTATCTTTTTGTTGATCGTAGGACTCTGAGCACTTTACCACTGCTAACCAGTGCTAAAGTGCATGTGCTTCTCCCATAAACACAGTAACATCTGTGTATCCACAATTGCCATATTTAGTGGGCCTCGGCACTGATTGTGCCACCCACTTCAGTAGCTTTGTAAACATGCCTCAGGCCTGCCACTGCAGAGCCTATGTGTGCAGTCTCACTGCCACCCTGACTTGGCATATTAAAACCTCATGCCAAGCTCAGAACTCCCATTTTCTTACAAATAAGTTACCCCTAAGGTAGGCCCTAGATAGCCCAAAGGGCAGGGTGCCATCTAAGCCAAAAAGCAGGACATATACCTTCACGTTTTTCATGTCCAAGAAACAAACAACTCCTCCAGGCACTTATTATTAGTGTGAGGCCTGCCCCTCTCATAGGCTAGCATTGGGAATTCCTTATAACATCTTTACGTTGTAATTCCTGATCTGAGACGAGTAACTGTATCAGCGTTCATGGCACTGCTTAAGTGTCAGGGACTGAGCACCTTCGGAGTGTGGTAGCAGAGACCCCTGGGGTTTCATCAAGGCCCTGACCAAGTAAAGGTGGTGTTTTGGGGCTGCAGGTATCATCGTAAGGGGAGCAAGAAGGCTGTGCCTTCCCCGCAAAGAACATTTAGACACAGCCCACTTTACTGGGTGAGCTGTGCTGTGCACATTACACGCGACTCTGCACTTTGCTCAGTCCTCCAGCCCGCCTGCCGATGTGAAGCACAATAAACTCACCCCAACGTAGACTCCATGTGGAGGGGATGCTCACCAACTCTGCTTCCCTCCAACTGCACCCAGGTACTGTCACGGGCCCGTCCTGTCTTGCTTGTAAGTTGTGGGAGGGGGGACCTGAGCGGTCCCAGATTGTTTACCTGGAGCTCCTTGCCAGTGGGGAGAGTAGTTGCCCCATTTACCGAATACGCTCGCCCACTGAGGCTCTACATACTATATTAGTGACCATAAATTCACTGTGCATCTCTTATTACAGTAAAGCCCCTAACATGACCCCTGTGCAATCGGAGATACAGGTTTAATCATTACTTCTGGGTATCAATAACTTCATCACTGTAAAGACTTATTACAGACTTGTATTTCTTGCTTTGGCCTCATATTAATTTGATCAGATCTATTCTAAAGCATAACCCCTTAAGCTATTTATTGGACAGCTGTCTTATATTCACTATATAAAGAAAGATTGCTATTTTCTTCCCTTTGTTTGAAGTCTGTTTGTGGTGTTTTATTGCATTGCTGTGAGTGTGTTGCACAAATACTGTGCACATCACCTCTGACATAGCCTGACTGCTTGAGCCGAGCCACCAAGGGAGTGAGCAGGGGTTATCTTGGCTGTGTGATTCCCTTACCCTGGACAGGGTGAAAACCACTGGAAAGTGGAGACCCTCATTACTAACACATGCACTTATTTTTTGTTTTATTAGGCAGAGCCATTTTCTTTAAAGCAATCATTATTTTTCAGAGTAGTGATCAGACTGTGAAAATACTGAAGGGAGAGTTATATTTCCAAAGTGGAGTTCCTAAATGACACAGTTTAACAAGTTACATGCTTTGGAATTTACAGCTGCTTTAGTTTAAGGAACTAATAACACAAGGAATTAAAAGATGGCTATAACAAGGCAGGCACTTCACACAAACACCACATATAGAATCACGTTATATTTGGGTCTTTAAGGCTGTGTTGTTGGGAACAGGAATGTGTCTGCGTCAGAAAGTGGGGTATTCATTTGAGAAGGGGGGGCCTTACCTACATAGTGATTAATTTCCAAATGAATAGGTGCTGGTGCCAATACCTCAGCTGTGAACCTGTGTTCGGTGCAATTGAATAACAGCGCTAACCTCAGAGGCTGCGAAGGCTTGAATCTACGTCATGCCACTTTAATCCACAATCAGACACTCTCTGCTGCTTTTTCTTGTGCAAGTTCATGCTTTCTCCCTTTGTGATAGGTTTTCTTCTTTCTATCCCCCCTTCCTTCCCCTTTGTGTGTTTTTCTCTCTCTTGCACTCTGGGAATGTCAGATCAGGAATAAGTGTCAGTCTCCAAAAATAATGATGCGGCCCCTACTGGCAACCATTGGCTCTCATTCAACACTGTACCAGCCTAAGAAACACAGCCTGGTAAGGTCTTAACACAAGCCTTTGTGAAACACTGGGATATATTGTCCTTGCCCAGCGAAAGAAGTTATGTTCAAGCTATAGCTGCACATTTAATGTTAATAAAATAACATAATAGACAAAACAGTATAGAAAAATTACATAGATTGGACAACAACATGAACAACATAGGTTAATGGGAACCAGATATTTTATTTTAATGTGTTTTCTTGAAGTGAATGCAAAAGCACCTAGAAAAAATAAATCCTCAGTTTGAAGTCTTTTTTCACTGTTAACAGGGATTTATGAGTAATTTGAGGACAAACTCAAAGAAGAGGAAGTCTGATGCACAAACCAGATCACCCTGCTCAAATTATTTTTTACCTTCTGACTACTTTTTGCAGGTCTAAGTCTTCTATCAGGGAAACGTCCAAGGCAGAAGTAAATAAGGGTCCCTTAAATTAATAAATCTCTCACTGAAAACATTGATGTTGGCACTGATGGTCGTGAGGAGCACACTGCATGACATTCTGGCCACTGAGGTCACCTTTCCATTTATATAGATTTCCCACCTTGCCCCATGATAAGGTTTTAAATTCTCACTTTTTTGGTGATCAAACTCTTATAGTGGGGTATGATGGCTGAAAGCTATAGTAAGTCAAGGATCTATGAGGCCAGATATCCTTATCTAGAGGTCCTACTGAACCTGTTTTTGGGACCAACTTGCAACCTAGAGTTCGTCCTTCTTGGGCAAACCTCAGCATCTTCTGCCTTTCCACTAGAAATTTACAAATTTCTAACTATTAACCCACTGATAGAAAACATTCTTTCTGTAAACTCATGCATCTCAGGCCCTCAGGTTAGTCTTCCAGGTACCTGGTCTTTCAACCAAGAGACACTTGCAGGCCCAGTCCTCTTTTTTCACCTAGGCCGAGTCCGTGGCTAGGTTGGGGTGATCATGATGCAGGAGACTTTGTATATAATTGTTAATGTAGCTATTGCTGTCATGTGGTGTGTATGAAGCTGGATTATTAGCCATAAAGGAGACAATAGGTGCTGATGTTCCTTAGACTGGTGTATACACTCTTTCAGTGATCTTGATGATGAGAGATAGTTAAGAAATTAGCATAAAGTTAGTAAGTTCATGAAGACTGGCTGTGATTTCCGTCAGTAGGATGATGTAACCTGCCATGATAGCTTCTTGAAGTTGCAGTATCAAAAGTACCATCTTCTGTTATAGTACTCTAATTAAGGAAAATGTAAACATCATCTACTGGAATTGTAGCCCTTTCAATGATGCCCTAAATGTATTTTGAAAGTGGTCTAACTAATATCACTAGCTTATAGATAGCTGACTAGTGGGAGATTTAGTGCTAGCTTCAACCTTTCAAACTGCATAAGGTCTTCTGGGACACCTGTAGGTGCAAAGCGAGCGGGACTACAGGGATAAATTGGAATTAGCAATGTCTGGGCTTCCACTGACACAATCCTTGGTTGATAGCTTTGAGCATACAGCTGTTCTGAGACACATGGCCTAGAATCAAGCAACCAAGAATGATGAAAAACAAAGAGCACAGAAACCAGGAAATGTTGGGTTGTGAATGGTAAGTACAAAAGACGTGGAATCTTTCTACATTACAAAACTATGTAAAACCAAATGTCATCCCTATTAGGTGCTCTTGCCATCTTGGAAGGGAATAATCAACATCATGAATTGGGATTTCACCAACAAATATTACCAATATTGCCACTACAAAGTGGGACTAGGCCTATGTTGCTCTACATGTGGTATTGAAAAATTCTCAAGTGTGCTTTCTCTAAAATAAAAATGGAAGTGATGAAATGCTATTTATTTTAATAATCTGTTAACTACACAGTCCTCAACAATTTACTTGGCATTTAATTTATTATTATAATCAGCAGTAACAATAATCTCATGTTTTGAAGCTTGATTTCAAGGAATTGATTTATTTTCTTATTTTCAACTAGATGTGTACTTTAAACTGAATCATAAACTGTGGTTTTCATACAGGATAACTCTTTTCCTTTGTTCCTTTGGTTTTATCTTCGCACATACAACTGAAAATATCCATCACTTGGCCTTGAATTCAATTGTTTGGTTTCTTTCCTGTTTGGTCTTCAAATGTTTTTCTACGATTTAAGAGCTTTCTATGAATTGTGACATATCACATTATCGTTACATAAAACAAGATTATTCCCAGCAAGAGACGAAGTATTGACCTGAGTCGCTGGTGGTTGTCCTGAAAGCTCCACAGTGTTATGCTAGATTTCTTAAAGAAGTGTTGCTGGAAACACTGTCTGTGATTAGGTGATAAAACTGACCACAGATTGAGGCCCTTCATGTATATTATATAAATTGGTAGCCAAAATGCCCACCAACTCTTGCAAAGGTTGCAGCGAAGCCCTATGAATCCACACTATGCTCCATAGAGAGAAATAGATTAATAAACATGCTTCTAGCAAGGATCAATAGATTTCTTTAGTTACTCTTGCCTCAAAGAGCTTATCCTACGCAACACAGTCTTGGGTTCCAAACGAGATAGTGGTCATCCAGTAAACAACCTTACATTTCCTCACTTCAGTCCTTGGAAGTGTGAGTGAGAGGTTTGGGCACATGATTCACGGCCAAGTCCAGGTCTGAGACCAAGAATGCATCGCTTAAGGCAATTTGAAGGGAATGTGTCTCACTAGCTGTGATCAGGAGTAAAGTAATAAGAAACAAATACTGGCTGTAAGACCCTCTGGATGAGGACACAACCACATGTAAGAAAAGTGGGAATTCCAAGCTAGCATCAAACAGCAGTATCAAATTTAGAATTTGCAAGAAAGAGCAAAATGTTACAGAATTGTGGGCACAGACACTACTAATAGATGACAGAAACTGATTACAGCAGGGGATATTGCCTTTAAAAAATAAACTATTGAATCTTGGCCAGACAATGTTAAAGATATTCCCAGTGAAGCCAACTATTTTCTCAATTAGGTCCTGATTTGGAGTTTGGTGGATGGGATACTTTGTCACAAGCATCACTGAAGTCCCATCTGCTATATTACACGTGGTATTAGATATAATATACTTGTAATACAGCAGATTGGATATCCGTCACATTTCTGATGGAACATCCCATCCACTAAACTCTAAATCAGCTCCTTAGTCTTTGGAGTTGTCTTTTAAGCAAATGTTTTAGCCACTAAGTATGTGTAAGACAAAAGAGGGCAGATACAAGAGACCACAGCGCTGTCTTGCACCACATTAGCACCATTTCTTTTTATGCTAATGTGGCCCAACTAGGCCAAACTCACCACGCTGAATTTTCAAAGTGGTGCAATGCAGGCAGGTTTAACTCAGAAGCAATGTGTAAAGTATTTGTACCAACACACACAGTAATACAGTGAAAACATGACAAAATAAGCACCACACTAGTTTAGAAAAATAGGTAATATTTATCTAAATCAAACAAGACCAAAATGACAAAAATCCAACATACACAAGTCAAGATATGACTTTTCAAAAGAATAAGAGTCTTACTCCATAGAAAACAATGGAAACTTAGATTTTACAGAAATTACCTGGTTTGCGTTAAAAATAAGGCTGCACAGGCGAGCGTGCATTGGAAAAGTCAGCAATACGTCGATTTCTTACTCTCAAGTGAGGCTGTGCATCATTTCTTCTCCAGTCAGGTCGATGATGCGTTGTTTTTCTCCCTCGCAAGACAGCGATGCGTCAATTTCTGGATGGGGCACCGCAGATCCACGCTGGGTCGGGATGACTTTGACAAACTGGGGCAATGCATGAGAAAACCGTGGTGCATGGGGTTTGTGTTGTTATCAGCAGCCACAAGCGGGTGTTGCATGTCGGTTCTCCAGCCACGATGCATTGATCTCCCAGCTGCTATGCAGGTGGAGCATTGATTTCAGCCGCAAAGCCGGAGGAGCGTCGTTTATCAGCCGTGTTGCGGGTGCTATGTCGAACTTTTCTCCACACGGTGTTCTGTGCATGGATTTCAGCTCTTTGCCTGCCAACCTCACTTTTCAAGGGCCCAGAGACTGGATAGGACACCACTTGGCAGGGTAGGAGTCCCAGCCGAGAGTCCAGCTGCTGGCAGAGGAAATCATTGATGGCCCTGAGACTTCAAAACAGGAGGCAAGCTCAGTTCAACCCCTTGAAGATTTTTCTCAGGCAAGAATGCACAACAAAGTCCAGCCTTTGTCCCCTTTCACAGGCAGAAGCAGTAACTGCAGGATAGCTCAACAAAGCACAGTCATAGGAAGGAGCAGCACTTCTCAGCTCTTCAGCTCTTCTCCTTGGCAAAGGTTCCTCTTGAATCCAACAGTGATCTTCAAGAAAATCTGAAGCATGGGGTTTTGGGTCCACTACTTATACCCCTTTCTGCCTTTGAGGTAGGAAAACTTCAAAGGAAAGTCTCTGTCATTCACAAGATCCTGCCTTGTCGGGCAAGGCCCCAGACACACACCAGGGGGTTGAATACTGCACTGTGAGAGGGCAGGCACAGCCCATTCAGGTGTAAGTGACCACTCCTCCCTCTACTCTAGCACTGATGGCTCATCAGGATCTGCAGGCTACACCCCAGCACCCTTTGTCTCACTGTCTAGAGGGGATGCACAAACAACCCAGCTGTCAAATGGACCCAGACAGGGAATCCACAAACAGCCACAGAATGGTTAAAGCACGAAAATGCCCAATTTCTAAAAATGGCATTTTCAAAAGAAACAATCTACAAAACAACTTTACTAAAAGATGTATTTTTAAATTGTGAGTTCAGAGACACCAAACTTCATATTTCTATGTGATCCCAAAGGGAATCTGAACTTTAAAGTTATTTAAAGGCAGTCCCCATGTTAACCTATGAGAGAAATAGGCCTTGCAAAAGTAAAAATTTAATTTAGCAGTATTTCACTGTTAGGACATGTAAACACATCAGGACATGTCCCACCATTAACACACACTGCACCCTGCCCATGGGGCTACTTAGGACCTATCTTACATGTATAAAAAGGGAAGGTTCTGGCCTGACAAGTGGGTGCACTTGCTAAGTCAAATTGGTAGGTTAAAACTGCACACACAGACAATGCAGCGGCTGGTACGAGCCGTGTTTACAGAGCTACTTTTGAGGGTGGCACAAATAGTGTTGCAGGCCCACTAGTAGCATTTTATTTACAGGCCCTGGACACCTCTAGTTCACTTTACTAGGTACTTACTAGTAAATCAAATATGCCAATCATGGAAAGCCAATTGCACATACATTTTACACAGGAGCATTTGCACTTTAGCACCGGTCAGGTACCGGTAAAACGCCCAGAGTACCAAAAACAGCAAAAACAGAGTCCAGCACACAGTCAAAACATGGGAAGCAGAGGCGAAAATGACAGGGGGGACCATGCCAAGGATGCCAGGTGTAACACCTGCACCAGGCATAAAGCATGGAGAGGGAGCATTTCCCCGTTAGGGTGGCCAAACATGCACCACTTTCCTGAAATCAGGCCCTAAGTTATTGGCTTAGGGAGTGGAAAGACCACTCAGGCAACAACCAGAATCTATGTCAGGGTGAACCACAGCTTAACAAGTAAAGTGTTCAGGCAGCAAACAAAAAAGCAATAAACTGAAAGCATGACACAGGAAAAATCCCAAACCAATCTAGAATAACAGTGTAAATCGTAATAACTAGAATACAAGAAAGACACAAATCCAATCAGTAGAACTAGAGATATTCAATGTTATTTTTTTTAGTGAAAATAGTGCCTAAAATCACAAAGCACCACTAGTGGTCATCCGGTTGCGCTAGCCTGGGGCAAGTCACAATTTCAGGCTGACTGACATGGAAAGCAGGTTGGATATTGGGGCTAGAGGAATTCTGCTGCAAAGATAGTGGCAAAAGCTGGTGCACAGAGTTCTGCTAATGGGGGAGGCTGCCACAAGGAGCTGAGAGAGAATATCATTGATTGCCATTGTTGTAGCGTGAATTGACAGTCATTGCTGGAGCTTTGTGGTGGAAACCACTGCAGGCTGTTGCTGCAGTAGCACAGAAGTACAAATCTCACATTTACAGTTGTTGCTGGCTTAAAAGTCTCCATGCAAAAAGGCCCATTTGGAAGCCTGAAGAGCCCAAACGTTAGGATTTCAACTTTGCTTCTTTAGGGGAGCTTAAGCTGATGCCCGCAAAGGGTCCAGGACCTGGAGGGGCAACTCTTGGAGTTCAGGAACTCACTCCAGCAGATGCCAGCAGGGCTCAGGCAGGTTCAACTGGAAATGCAGTGCAACAGTTCAGCAAGGCTGTTGTAATGAGGCCTCTGAAGCTTGTAATTTCAGCTCATACAGGAGGTCAGCCAATTATCCTTGGAGTCACTCAGGTTATCCTGGATGAAGGTTAGCAAGTCCAGACTTCCTTTTTGACTACAACAGAATCCTCAGCTGCAATAAAGTCCTTCTTCTGTAATGTCAACAGGTCCAGCAGTGTTCTCAAGAGTAGTTCTGGAGATCCAATAGTTATACCCGGTATCAGTCTGTGTGTGGGGGGACTCCCTTTACAACCCCCATATCTGGTTCTGGAAAGGTCCACCCCTTTAACTGTCAAGGCTCGAAGCTACCTGGGGTGACAAAAGACAGGGCATGCCTGGTAGCATACCTTTGTGTGTGCAGGAGTTAAACCCTTTTAAAGTGTAACTGGAGCTGGGAACAGCCACTCCCCAGTCATCCTGCCATGATGGTCCATTCTGTCCTCACCTAAGCCCCCATTCTAATACTATTTGGAAGCAATACACAAAATCCCACAGCAGGTGACCAAGCACACTGGCAGAAAGCACAGAGGGTTGGGACATAAAAATGCCAACTTTCTAAAAGTGGGATTTTCACAATTGTGATCTAAAATCTGACTTCACCAGAGAATTTTAAATTACAATTCAATTGAGGATAAACAGCATATCTCTGTCTGCTCTCAATCTAAAGATAGCATTGATTAAATGTAGTAAGTTCAACCAGTTTTGTTCAATTGGAGAGATAGACCTTACAACAGTGAAAAGCAGCTTTAGGAATTGTCTCACTGCCAGGACCTTTAAACCTTAAGAACACATGTCCAATGGTCGAGGCTATGGACTGCAACATATCATATCACACTTCAACAGCTGGGACTGTTGAATCTTGCAGGAATCCAAGGCTTGCTAGCCATATTTGAGCTTGCTTTACCCTAACTTGGCTTAGAAATACCTGGCAGAGGAGAGGAGCGCCCTTTCTGATCACTCCTAGATTGTGGGCAGTACTATCCTGCCTGAACTCCAGCAGGGGCCTCATCATTGTGCACTCTGGGCTATGGCTGTGTGACACGCTCCTCCAGGATGCTGTGCAGAATGAGGAGGATTTCCCACCAAGGGCACTGTTGGGGGCACTGAGAACTACATGGACTACTTGGTGCATCCCGCTGCCCAGGGCATTGGTCAGCAATATAGGGGGGCTTCCTTGTCTTGTGCTTAGGCATGGACCTGGGCTTTATGGCTCACTTCTGAACATGGGCCATTCTCTCGACATGTGCTGTAACCACATGCTGACATGAAGGCTTCTTGGCTGGTCCTGCATTACCATTGCATTAACTGCAGACACTCTCCTATTGGAGTAAGGCCATTGTTAGACCATGTTAGGGGTCATTCATACACAGTCTGGGATTTTAATTGTGATCCTGACCAAGGGATCCCGCAGACAGGGTGGCCTCACAGCCCACTATGGGAAGAGCCATGGCTCGCCCTATTGGTAGTTTATCTTTTGACTTATTGAGACAGGACTAATCATCGCCAAAAGGGTGTGATTGTTGTTCTTCCTCTGTATACCAATTTGTGCTCCTGCTGCAATAACATCTGCATTGTTGGTCTACCGGAAGCTATGGAGTGCTGTACTCCCACAGAGATCATGGAGAACCCATTGGCCTCTCTCCCTACTTTATAGTAGAGAGTGCACACCATGTCTTGGCATATCGCCCGCCTCCTCATGCCCCACCACCTGGTCTCCAAACTGCTAAATTACATAGACAAGGACATTTTACCAATGTTGCCAGACAAGCTGGTCTGATTCCAGTTGAAGGAGCATGAACCATGACCTTGCCAGATTACACTATTGCAGTACAATGACGCCGAGCCTCTTACCTTGACGTTAAGAGCAAACCTAGAGACTTAGGGCTAAATACTTTCTTTTGTTCCCAGCCATACTGGAGGTTCTCCCTGTCTAGGGTTTTCAGTTATTCGCTGATCTGGAAGATGCCTGGGACTGGATAGAACTACAGGGCCCTGTAGTGAGATACCACAGCACTTCCCTTATTCGCTGCTAACACAAACCCTGGACGTACCTGCTGATTCAGTTGATGGACACCATGGAGGCGGAGCTGTAGTGGGATCTCTACTGCATGCAATCAGAGATGGAATAGAACTCTGTGATGTTTGTTGAGGAACAAATGAGGAAGCAAGGCTAGGGCTCAGTTTCCTGGCCCTGTTCAAGGCTTCCAGTTGTTATCTTCTAAGTTCTGCTTTGATTGTTCCTCAGACGATCAACCCTTGGACTGCGTAAGCGAGAATCTGATACATCTTTTACTTTTATTAGCTCTTCATCTTAATACCTAACTGTAGAGGCTCTCAGGTTTGTGGAATGAAGTCTGTTGCTAGCCTACACAGAGATAATACTTTTGTGATGTACCTGTTGCTGGATGTGCTTTGGTCCTCTCCTCTGCCATTTTTCTCCACTCCTCTCCATCTCCCACTTGGTGCACATGGAGGTCCTGACTTATTTGGGCCAGCAGCTACACACAATTTCCACAGAGGCCCTTGCCATGTGTAGTAGACTTGTCCAGACCATCTTTCTGTGGGGTAGATGCCTCAGTCATAACCTGCCCCCTCACCACTTGTCTCTCTATGCTATCCCACTTGCTAGAGTCAAGTAAAACTACAGGATATTTACAGTGGGCAGTTAAATGTTAGGCCGGGGCCCTGGGGTTGGGTAGTTTATGCAGATGCGTCTAGCAATGCCACATACATATTGTTTAGTTTCTGGTTAGTAAGAGGATGATGGGGGTACCATGCTTCATCACCACCTGTTCCCATTTCCTCTTTCTCGGCCACCTAGATTGGCAGACCAACCTTCTCATATAATATGACTAGACTGACGTTCATCTCTTGGTGCATGCAGGTATGTCCTCAACTAGGCAAAAATGCAGTATCCATACCTTCCTGAAGCTCTCCCAATACCACAGTAAAACCAATTGGGAATATAATCCTGTACTAATACAACTTGAGTGGGGCGGCTATTTATTTCTGGTCCCTACCTGGTGACTCCAATCTGCTGCCCTGGAAGTCCACACCTTTAACGAACAAATGCAGGAAGACATTAGTAACTACTTTCCCAAGAATAGTGGGTCTACCTCATCCTTGCCTACTGAATCAAATGCTTTTAAAATAGTGCTGAGAGGTCATTGCAAATGAGCAGAATTAGCAACGCGCAAGTCAGTCTTAGCTGACCTGGAAAAAGCTCAACACTCCCTCAGAGACATGGCGAGGGTGTCCCAATTTAATGCCACTTCAAGGGATACGCTACTTACCGCCAGGGAATGATGTGCACATATGGAAGTCAGGATGTTAGGCTGACTGATAAAAAGGACCTTTCCCCAGACATCATAGTACACTCACAATCAGCTATCCACTCTGTCTCTTGCTCCCAATAAGGTACAATGTATAGCCCTGCTCTTCCAAAGATAAGTGATCTTATCACTGTATTCCTGGACTATCTAACTTTGGTGTGGACTCCCATTTTAACACACTAAATCAAAGGGCAGCCTAATCACGGAACAAGACATCAGAGGTGCCATCCAGGTCTTCATCATGTGTAAATCTCCTGAACTTAATGGTCTTCCAATGCAACTCTATAACACATATATGTACCCCCTGATAACAGTATTGGCTAACATATACAACTTGGTTCTACAAGAGGGCTGTCTATCCAGCTCAATGTAGGCAGCCTGATTAGTTTCCCCTCCTAACCTGGTTGTGTCCCACTAGTTGTCTCTTCCTACAGACCTTTAGCCATTCTTAACAATGACTGTAGTATCTTAAATAAAGTTCTAGCAACCAGTATACAAATGGTGGTTCTTGATCTGGTTGATCCAGATCAAAATTAATTAATTCCTGGTAGACTGGCCTTTCTCAACATCTGTCTCCTACTAGAAGAGGTGGCACACTGGTGGCCTGATTGGGCATGTCTTTCTAGATCTAGAAACAGCATTTGACATGCCCGACTAGGACTATGTTTATACTGGTGCACAAGCTGGTCATGGGTCGTGGATTTTTGGTTGATCCAGCTGAACCAGTGACTCTACACTTAACCCTTGATCTGGGCAACAACGGAACACTTGATATCCAAATCATTCTCTTCTACATGAGACACCAGGCAGGAATGCCCTCTATTACCCTTGCTATTTAGATTGGTGGTGGAACCCCTGGAACTATGACTCCAGCAGGTTGGGCATATTTTGGGTGAATCCCACTGGGTCATGAGGTATGTATAGTTTCCCTGTATACAGATGATGTGCTAATATACCTAAAGAACGTCTGTAACAGGGGGTAGAGGAAGTTGCTATTTCTTGCCTATTATAAATACATCCCACATGCTCTACACAACCTCTTGTCTTAGACAAATACATGGTTCATTGGGAATATATGACTTTCCAATACCTCAGTATTAATGTTTACCTTTCTAAATATAATAAAGACTTGTTGGATGGCAACGTATTGCACTTGATCTCCTCTCTATGGGCACTAGTAGCCTTTTGGAAATCATTACCCAGCAGTCCAGGGCATGATCTCCCATGACAAGATGGTAATGCTGACACAATTGTTTTATTACTTTTACAGCTTGCTCGTCCAGATACAGCAATTACTGTGTTCACACCCTGGACAGCATGTTGGGAGACTTTATATAGAGCAATGGTAGGTGTATAGTGGCACTCTCCACACTCAAAGTCCTCATTGACCTGGGGAACATGGAAAAGTGTGTTGTCCCAGAAAACAAACATTACTGTCTGGCAGTGCAGCTGCAATGGCCAGCTCGATGGCTAGCTGGTCAGCACTTACAAGAAACTGGGGCTCATAGTGACAGGCATTAGACATCACACACATTTTTTTGTCTCTAGGTCCACTGTGCTGCTTTCATGCTTCAGGTTAGTACAGATAGCACTTCTCAGCTATCACAGAGCACTGGCTTTTATGCCTAAGGTGGCACACTATGGTCTGGCGATCCCTCTGTGATGCCTCTGGTGTTTAGAGAGGGGCTCCAAGTGTGGAACTGTGATAACCTGGGAAAATGATGTGATAGACTGCCTAGGTGACCTCTTTCAAGATGAAGCAACAATTTAATTTGACATGTTGACTGAATAAAATGAGGTAAATGGCCAATTTATTTTACATCAATAAGTCCTAACTGCACTACGCTCTTCATAGCACATTGGTGACAGAGTCAGCAGTCCAGCCGTTGCCATAAACACTTTTTACTATTAAATTTGGCAGTAAACTGATTTTATGGCTAGTTAGAGTGATTCCAAACTATACTGCAATGTCTTTGTCAAATCTCTGTCTCAATGGGATATAGATCTTGGTCGGCCCCTCACCCAAAAGGAATGGGTAAAAGTCACAAAATATTTGATGGAGCTCTACGATTCAATACATACAGTTCAGTGTACTTCACAGGGCGTACCTGACATCAGTACAATTTCCCAAAATGTATGACGCTTCCAATACCAATTGCCTTCTTTGCCTTACTCCCAATGTGGATATCAACCTGCCCTTTTATATCCTCCTACCAGAGTTAAGAGTATGCCTCATATTGACCTCAGTTATGGGCTGACAAACTCTTATTACCTTAGAGGGCTGCCTTCTGATCTTATTCAAGCACTCACAACTAGGCAAGGTTGCCAGTTGGTTTATAGACCTTGTTCTAGTGGTAGCCAGATGCTCTATCACTATGAACTGGAAAACATTTTCTGTTGCCCTTCATTAGTCGGGACTGAATCCAGGGAGGAGGCTAGGAGACTCCATAAGTACCCTTTTGACAAGGAATACATCAAAGATGACACTAGACCCCCTTGTGCGACTGTATCAGAATATATGTGTTCTTACCCATCTTTACCTTACCCCTGCTCTGACATTCTGGACTTAACCAACCTCACCCTGAAACCCCCACCCCCACAGATTTCAGAAATGACCCAAACTCAATGTATGTAGCCTTTGCAAAACACTCAGGGATGAGGAAGGGAGAAAAGACACAATTCTAAGGTATTTTGTGTACTTTCCTACTTCTATGCTTTACACTCATTGTTGCTAGTTCTGTACTTTTTGAGTTTTTGTTTAATGTTATTAGTACTTATTTGACTTTGCTTGCCCTTCTGCAAGTTGCCTTTAAAGTTGAGCATAATGATGCTAATGATGTTGGCTTATAAAGATGTCAAGCCATTGCTGATGGAGCTGTATCCTACTTGAACAACTGTACATATTGTTGTTATGCAGCTAAAACATAAAATTCTCATGTATGCATATGTGAATCCTTGTTAACAACTTGCAACAAAATTGTTCTGAAAAAAGTACACGTCTTACTTTTTATATACAATCGGCTCTGCCCTATGAGCTAATATTTATAAGTATTAAAAAGACAGTTTATGCCTGGCAATAGCTTTATTTTTCCCAATCGAAAGTTTAAAGCTGCACTATAGGCTGCAGCTGGTGGCCTGAGATATGTTCAGAAAGACTACTTTCGTTGGTGGCACAAGGAGTGCTGCCGTCCACTAACTGCATTTAACCCATTCACTGCCAGGCCTTTTCCCCCTCTTGTGCCAAGCCTTTTTTGGCTATTTAGGGTAGTTCGCGCTTAGGCCCTCATAACTTTTTGTCCACACAAGCCACCCATGCCAAATTTGCATCCCTTTTTTACCGACATCCTAGGGTTTCTAAAGATACCCAGAGTTTGTGGGTTCCCCTGAAGGAGACCAAGAAATTAGCCAAAATACAGCAAAACATTTATTTAAAAAAAAAATGGGAAAAAGGGCTGCAGAAGAAAGCATGTGCTTTTTTACCTGAAAATGGTATCAACAAAGGGTTTGTGGTGCTAAAATCACCATCTTCCCAGCTTTCAGGAACACGCAGACGTGAATCAGAAAACTACTTTATTCAACACAATATGGAATTTTACTGGGACATACCCCATTTTAACTATTTTTTGTGCTTTCAGCCTCCTTTCAGTTAGTGACAGAAATGGGTGTGATTACTGGATCCCGGACAGCTAAATGTTTCTGGAAAGTAGACAAAATTCTGAATAACGCAAAGGGTCATTTGTGTAGATCCTTTAAGGTGTTTGTACAGAACGTAACAGCTAAAATAAAAAAACAATATTTAAATTGAGGTGAAAAAAGAGCCTTTTCTGTCCACATTGTCTTCTGTAACTTTTTTCAGCTATGGCAGATTTTTAAAGCAATATACCCTTACGTTTGCTGGACTCTTCTGGTTGCGGTGATACATAGGGCTTGTAGGTTCACCAAGAACCCTAGGTACCCAGAGACAATAAATGAGCTACACCTTGCAATGGGTTTTCATTACATTTGGGGTGCCAAGCAATCCATTTGGTGAAATATAAAGAGTGAAAAATAGGTATCAAGGAAACCTTTGTAGTTCCAAAATGGGCGTAAGATAAGGTTTTGAGAAGCAGTGGTTATTTGCACATCACTGAATTATTGGGTCCCCATACTAGCATGTGAATTACAGGGCATTTTTCAAATAGACTTCTTTTTTACACACTGTCCTGCATTTGAAAGAAAAAACTACACACCCAGGGAAATCCAGTATGGGGTGACTTGTGGGGCTCTCACCAGGTTCTGTTACCCAAAATCCTTTGCAAACCTAATAATTTGGCAAAACAAACACTTTTCCCTCACATTTCAGTGCTGCAAAGTTCTGAAATCTGAGAGGAGCCACAAACTTCCTTTCACCCAGCATTCCCCCATGTCTCCAAACAAAATGTGTGGGTAGGCCTAGTGCCCGTGACAAGAAGTGTTCCAAAACACAACATGGACACATCACATTTTGCCAAGGAAAACTAACCTGTTTTTTGCAAAGTGCCCAGCTGTGGATTATGACCTCTGGCTCAGCCGGCACTCAGGGACACCTAACAAACCTATGCATTTTTTAAAACTATACACCTACAGCAATTCAGAGTGGGGTGACTTGTGGGGCTCTCACCAGGTTTTCGTACCCAGAATCCTTCGCAAACCTCAAAATTTGGTAAAGAAAACACTTTTTCCTCATATTTCGGTGATCGAAAGTTGTGGAATCTGAGAGGAGCCCCAAATCTCCTTCCACCCAGCATTCCCCTAAGTCTCCCTATAAAAATGGTATCCCACTTGTGTTGGTAGACCTAGTGCCCGTGACAGGAAATGCCCCAAAACACAACATGGCACATCAAATTCTGCTTATAGAAACAGTTTTTTGCAAAGTGCCCAGCTGTGGATTTTTGGCCTCTAGCTTATCCGGCACCCAGGAAAACCTAGCAAACCTGGACATTTCTGAAAACTATGGGAACCTAGGATGCTCTCACCGGGTTCCTTTACCCAGAATCCTTAGCAAACCTCTAAATTTGGCAAAAAATCACTTTTTCCTCACATTTCGGTGCTGCAAAATTTTGTAATCTGAGGGGGGCCACACACTTCCTTCTACCCAGCATTTCTCCACATCTCCCAATAAAAACGGTATGTCACTTGTGTGGGTAGACTTAGTGCCTGTGACAGGAAATGCCCCAAAACACTACGTGGACACATCAAAATTATCAATTACAAAACTACCTGTTTTTGCAGGGGGTGGGGGCACCTGGTTTTTGGACCAGGGCTCAGCAGCCATCTAGGGAAACCTACCAAACCCAGACAGTTATGAAAACTAGACACCCCTAGGAGTACAGGGAGGTCTGACTTGTGTGGATCTCCCAGTGTTTTCTTACCCAGAATCCTCAGCAAACCTCACATTTAGCTAAAAAATCATATTTTCCCCACATTTCTGTGTGGGATCACCACACCAGCACAAATTTCATACCACCCAACGTTCCCCTCAGTCTCCCGATGGAAATGATACCTCACTTGTGTAGGGGGGCCAAGTGCCTGTGACAGGGAAGAGCCAAAAACATGTCAAAATTGAGGCAGAACCAAAGCGGGTCGAAAAGGGCAGTTTGAAAAAACAAATTTTCAGGCTGACAAGTGGGACAGAATTTATATCAGTGAAGATGTGACAATGCTGGGTGGTAGAAGGTTTGTGGATTCCGGAAGATTCCATCACAAACATGTGGGTAAAATGTGTGATTTCAAGTAGAGTTAGAGGATTGCAGGGCATTGTGGGTAAGAAAATGATGCAGGTGCATGTGAAGCACACCACCCTGGACTCACCCAGATGTTAAGTTTTCAGATGTATCTAGGTCTCGTAGATTTCTTTAGATAGCAGCGTCCCAAAGTCCAAAACGTGCAGACCTCACAATTCCAAGTGGGATGATGTTGAGAGTTAGCCAAGCTCTCATGGCCCAAATGTAAAACCAAAACCCAAAATAATCAAATGTCCTCTTGCTTGCCATTGAGATGAGATTTTTTAGTATGCAGAGGGGAGAGCTGAAATAATGTTACCCCCTTCAGTTGGGTTGGGGGCATAACCATGCCCATACTGGTTAGTAGCCACCACCCACTATTTTTTTTTTTATAAATTCCGTGACATCTAGTAGTCTTTCTGCCCCCCTCGGGGAGTGGATCGGGGGTACTTGCCCCATCTGCCCACCGGTGGACAAAACAACTTTGTTCCCATTTATTTGGGGTGGGCGTGTGGCCATACCCCCACCCGTTTAAAAAAAAAAAACAATTCTTCCCTGGTGTCTAGTGGGCTTTGCCTTACAAAAGTAAGCCAAACTGCCCCCAGTGGGGGCAGAAATGGTAACAGTAATGTGCCCCCTTTGGGAGTGAACGTTGCCTAAGGGGTCGCTCCCCTTCCGTGAAATTGGTGAAAAACAAAAATCCCTGGTTTCTAGTGTCTTCTGCCCCCCTTGGGGGCAGATTGGCCTAAGAAAAATAGGCCCATCTTCCCCCAAGGTGGGCAGAAATGCTGTAAAATAAAATTGCCCCCAGGGAATGACCCATGCCTAACGGGTTGCTCCCCATCTGTAAAAATAAAAAAACAAAATCTGTGGTGCGTATAGGTTTGTGCCCCCCAATTAACATAGGCCGATCTGCCCCCAAGGAGGGCAGAAATGGCCTTATAAAAAAATCCCCTCCTTGGGGAGCAAGTGGCCGTTCCCCTCATGTGTTCACAAAATGTCAACACAATCTCTGGTGTCTAGTGGGCATTCCTGCAGCATGGTCGCTATGCAATCTTGCTGCAGAAATGCATAGGGAGACATGAAAAGAAAAGGAAAACCATTTTCTTTCCTTTTCATGCCTCCCTGACCTCCCCTGTCCCCGTACCAAGCAGAAACTAATTAGTTTCTCCTCGGATCGTGCTGGAAGCCATGCTTTAAGCCCAATGGAGATGACCTCTGATGAGGTCAGTGCGTGATTGTGTGCCGACATCATCAGACATCACTGGGAGGGTTGGGGGTCTAGGATGGAAGGGAAAGCGATTCCCCTTCCATCCCTGCCCAGGGCAGGGGGGTGGGAGTCCCACAGGGGGAGTTAGCACTCCCCCTGTGGGCCGGGCCCAGGACATAACAGTTATGTCCACTGCACCCAAGCGGTGCAGCGGAGGACGTAACTGTTACTTCAACGGGACCCAAGGGGTTAATCTACAGGCCCTGGGTAATTGCAGTGACATTTTCTAGGAACCTATCAGTAACTGAATGGTACCAATTAGGTAAATGCCATTGTATCATGCTGTTATGAAGAGGGCACACACTCTTCATCACAGGCTAGCTGGGAAAACATGCACAGAGTCCTAATGTCAACAAAAACAGATTCAGCACAGAAGACAATTTGTGGGTGCAAAAAGGGCCAGGCCAAACAGCTTGTGACAGGTTTTGTCAGGGTTTGTATTCAGCCTGTGTAGACTCAATGATAACCATACAAAATCAAATATGAGAGTGCAGTTGCTTCCCCACTAACAATGACAGTAGATACTTGATCTAAGAAGTAAAGTTGGCTACTCAAGCCTTCTTATCTATAGGGGAAGACATGGGTGAGCAGTCACCCAGTTTTTTTTTAGCATTATAAACGTGAACGTGAATCACGACTAGTGAGTACACAACATTTATATACTATCTCGAAAGAGAAAAGTATATTTAGTATATGATTCGAAATTCTGGTAATAAAAACACTAATGAAACACAATACGCTGGATGAAACATGCCACCGAGCTTTGCAAACTTGCTGAAAATGACAATCTTTTGCATGGAGTACCCCCTGATTTTTGCCTGGAATCGGTTTGATGGCTGTAGAACTTTGTGCACTTTATCCCTAATAACCAGACGTAAAGTGCCTGTGCTTCCCTCATTCAGTGTAATAAAATAGACATACCCATGATTGGCATTTTTTTTTTAAAATTCATAAAATCATTCGTTTTGCACAGTCAATAAAAACCATTGCAATTATAAAGTAGCAGTGACAAGCATTGGTAGTTCATCACGCATTGGTACATTTGTATGACCGTGGTAAAAGTTAAAAGACAAGGATTCAAAGGAGAAATGGGTACCATTTGTAAGGCTACTGTTCTGCAACTAAAATTAAAATGCATTTCAAAATTGATTAGCCTTCCCAGTTAGAGTAAGTTTCAGCAATCCAAGCTAATAAAACCTAAAAATTCGCTTTGAGAACATTTCTTCCTTGGGACATTTATATAATTAAGTAACAGTGCAAAGCTGCCAGACATATCAACAATATAGAACAAGCATTGCAAGGAAACCTTATGATTTTCATCATCTGGGCTCACCCTCATTTTAACTGTAAGCTACTGGACAATCTAAGTAGGAGACATGTGAATACTATCAAGTCTGACTTCAGATCTGGCCTTCTGCAATAGGAATACAGCATTGTAAATCCACTCAGATTTGATACTGAAATGAAATTATAGTGAAGTGTTTGAGAACTCATTAAGGCTCTCATTATGACATTCCGCCACCCGCCAATGCCATACCTTCATCAGGACGCCTGTGCGGTCTGAACCTCGCCGGCCCTATTATGGCGCCCCTGCAAAGCATAGTTTCTGCCCAGCAGCCCAGCTGAGAACTGGGCCTAAACATTGCAGATGGCTCCTAATTGAGCTAGTGGCAATGTGGCAGTGCAGCGGCTGCAGCAGCACCCGTCGCATATTCCACTGCCCATAATTCGGGCAGTGGAATGTGTGATGGGGCTGTGCATGGGGACCCCTGCACTGCCCATGCCAATTGCAGACAGTGACATGGACATCGGTGACACAGCGCTCAGGACTCACAGTGTTGCGGGATTTCAAAAGTGCTGCAGCAGCACTGGGCCTGCAGTGATGGTCACAGTCATCACACTTCAGTGAGGACCATGGCATTGGGTGTAGTCAGTGACTCCAAGTCGGGCAGCGGTGCGGGTTCTGAAGTCACCCAGAGTCGGTGTCCCTGGTTCTTCTTGTTGTATGCCAGACTTTACTCCCAAGGTCCCAGGAACTGGAATGGGCACCTCTTGTCAAGTCAAGGTCCTTAGCAAGAGATGCCAGGGGCTGACAGGTGAAGTCTTTGATGTCCCTGAGACTTCTTAGCAGAGGCAAGCTCAGTCCAAGTCCTTGGAGAAACTTCACAAGCAGGATACACAGCAAAGTCCAGTCTTTGGCTCTCCAAAGCAGGAGCAGCAACTGCAGGCAAACCCAGAAAAGCACACACTGCAAAGGAGCAGTACTCCCCCTAACAGCTCTTCAGCTCTTCTCCTTGGCATAGTCTCTTCTTGATCAGGAAGCGTCCAATACTTATACTAATTTCTGCCTTTGAAGTAGGCAAACTTCAAAGGAAAGTCTTTGTGGTGCACAAGACCCTGCCTTTCCTGCCCTGCTCCCAGACACACTCTAAGGGGTTGGCGATTGCATTGTGTAAGGACAGGCACAGCCCTATTCTGGTGCAAGTGTCAGCTCCTCCCACCACTCTAGCCCAGAAAAACCCATCAGGAAATGCAGAGCGCACCTCAGCTCCATTTGTGTGACTGTCTAGAGTAAATTCACAACCAGCCAGTCATTCTGAGCCAGACATGTATTCCACAGCCAGGCAGAGGCACAGAATGGAAAATGGAAAATGGCCACTTTCTGAAAGTTGCATTTTGAAACACTCAATTTAAAAAACACATGCACTAAAATATGTATTTTTAAATTGTGAGTTCATGGACCCCAAACTCCACATCTCAGTCCCCTCCCAATGGGAAATTACATTTAAGAGATATTTCAAGGCAATCCCTATGTTAACTTTTGGGAGAGCTATGCCTTGCAATAGTGAAAACTCAGTTCGGCCGTATTTCACTATTAGGACATGTAAAACATACCAGTACATGTCGTACCTTTTAAATGCACTGCACCATGTCCATGGGGCAACCTTGGACCTACCTCAGGGGTGCCTTACATGTATTAAAAGGGAAGGTTTGGGCATGGCAAGTGTGTGCACTTGCCAGGTCGACATTGTAATATAAAACTTCACACACAGACACTACAATGGTAGGTCTGAGACATGTTTATAGGGCTATCCATGTGTGTTACACAATCAGTGCTGCGCCCTACTAGTAGCATTTAATTTACAGGCCCTGGGCACACTTGTTACACTATACTAGGGACAAATATGCCACTCCTGGAGAGCCAATCATAATCACAATTTACACAGGGAGCACTTGCACTTTAGCACTCATTAGCTGTGGTAAAGTGCCCAGAGTAACAAAACCAGAAAAAGCTGATTAGAAACCAAAAAGGAGAAAGAGGGCAAAACGTTTGGGGCTAACCCTGCAAAAAGGGCCATTTCCAATATTAACATATCTGTTAAGTCCCTAGTTAATGGTACCAAGTGTGCCCTGGGCCTATAGATTAAGGTGGTCATTCCAACCTTGGCGGTAAAATCAGCTTACCGCTGTCAGAAGACCGCCAACATACCGCCGCGGCCGCGGTAAACCGCCACGGTCATTCTGACCCACAACAGGCAAACCGCCAAAATACAGACATCCACAAAAGTCCGCCACACCAAAGGCCAGCGAGAAACTGGCGATGACCAAACCTCCACCGTCACGCCAACAGAAATACGCCCACACTATCACGACACACGAATCCACGCGGCGGTCTTTCAACCGCGGTATTCTATTGGCGGTACACACCGCAGCGCTCAAAATACACACACACTTACAAAATACAACCACATTGGACAAATCAAAATACACACACCTGATACACATACAAACACCACTCCCACACACCCAAGACAATATAAAACACACACCCACATCACCCTCAAACACCCACTCCTCCAGAATCGGGACCACGCACAGAGAAATAGAGATCCGAGCACCCAGACGCGCATTTTACTTTCACCCAGCAATATTACCACGCACTTCACACAACACACCAATACACACCACCACACTTAGCACCACACAATCCACCCCACACATCACCCACACCACCCCATGGCACTGCAAAGACACCCCAGGTATTCTGAGGATGAACTCAGGGTCATGGTGGAGGAAATCGCACGGGTAGAGCCACAGCTCTTCGGAACACAGGCGCAGCACACCTCCATTGCCAGGAAGATGAAGCTATGGAGCAGAATAGTCGACAGGGTAAATGCAATGGGACAGCACCCAAGAAATAGGGACGACATCAGGAAGCGGTGGAACGACCTACGGGGGAAGGTGCGTTCAATGGTATCCAGGCACAACATCGCGGTGCAGCGGACTGGCGGCGGACCCCCACCTCATCCCCCAGAATTTACAACATGGGAGGAGCAGGTCTTGGCGATCCTGCATCCTGAGGGCCTCGCTGGAGTATCTGGAGGAATGGACTCTGGTAAGTCTCATCTTCACAACTTCATCCCCTCCACCCCACCAGCATGCCAACTCATACCCCCACCCTCACCCTCACCCCCATCACACCTACTCCTTGAAAATGTCTCACCATCACAACCCACCCATCCCAACCCCAAGCCCTGCATGCGACCACAAAGCATGGACACCCATCACCAAAGCATGCCCGCTGCACATCCCCATCCCCCCCCAAACCAACGTCACAAAAGCCCCCACACAGGAATGCCAGCACTGGGGTACACGGGCACCCACCCATTGCATGCTATGGCACACACAGATGCAATAACCATCCATTTATACCCCTGCAGGACCCGAACGCCACGTCACCGTACAGGAGGGTCCACAAATGTCCACCCACCCCCAGAAGAGGCCCACAGTGATGACAGCACCTCTGTTGACCTGGATCTAGATGACCAGCCCGGCCCATCGGGGACCTCTGGACAGTCAGTTCCCCTCAGACAGCCACAGGCCACAGCAGACCTTCCCCCCTCTGGGAACACCAGCACAGCACCCACCCAGCGGGCCCATACCTCTGTCCCTAGGACATGTCAATCAGCGGTGTGTCCACCACTACAGGGCACCCAGGTTAACCCACCACCCCAACAACAACAGGGACCTGGGGGCAGTGGTAGTGGGCACACGGTCCAGGGGACAGAGGCCCAGGGAAACAGGGGAACTGGGATGGCTGCTGTGCGACAGGGGGCGGACAGGCCCAGGGAACCCACTCTCCACCAGGCCCTCTCCTCCATCATGGGAGCCTACCATCATTCCCAGGAGACAATGGCGACGGTCCTGGCCAGGTTTCAGGAGATCCAGCTCCTGGAGGAGGAACAGTATTTGGGGTTCAGGGAGGAACTACGAACCATCAGTTCCGCCCTGGGCACCATTGTAGGGGCTCTGAATCAGGTAGTCACCACATTGCGGGACACTGTGGCACCACAAAGGGCCCCTGACACTAGCATGGACCAAGAACTGCCTACCACCTCTGCCGGCGCTAGTGGACAGGAGGCCCCGCCACAGGACCAACAGGCCACCAGCGCCCCACCCCCTGCAGAAGGAGAACCACCCCGCAAGCAGGCCCTGAGATCCAGGATGAAGACAGAGTAAGATGCCAAGACCCCCGCCAGCAAAGGATACCTCCCTGATTGTCATCCCACTGACCCACATTGTCACCCTGTCCATCCTTAAACTGCCCCTGCTCCACTTCCCACAGCCATTTGGACAATGCACCTGTGATAATACTAGTCTGGACTCTGCCATGGACAATCCTCCACCATCACCCCTCACCGATTTGCAACAACCCACCAATATAGAGCACAGAAATAAACACAGTTATTGCACAAAACATTCTGGAGTCTGGCTGTGATTTAGTACAAATGTATTAGAGATTACTGTGCCAAAATGCATATTTACATTGTGATGTCAACATACCACTGTCACACAGCTGTAGTACATGGGGAAACAAAGCAGATGTCACGCAGTGGGGCCCACATCTCTGAAATCGGAAGGGAAAGTCACAACTCAGTTACCATACACTGGGGGAAAAGGACAGTAGAGACGTAGTAGTGGTTAAGTATATGTAATATGCCGGTGTGGATTCTTACCTGTGTGTCACTGAAAATACTGCTGTATTACTGTGTTCCTGTTGTCTATGTTGTCCTCTTCAGCTTCCTTGTCTTCACTCTCCAAAGGCTCCACAGCTGCTGCAATACCACCATCTGGACCATCCTCCTGCAGAAAAGGCACCTGGTGTCGCAAAGCCAGGTTGTGAAGCATACAGCAGGCCACGATGATCTGGCACACCTTCTTTGGTGAGTAGTAGAGAGAACCACCTGTCATATGGAGGCACCAGAACCTGGCCTTCAGGAGGCCGAAGGTCCGCTCGATCACCCTCCTAGTTCACCCATGGGCCTCATTGTAGCGTTCCTCTGCCCTTGTCCTGGGATTCCTCACTGGGGTCAGTAGCCATGTCAGGTTGGGGTAACCAGAGTCACCAATTAGCCACACACGGTGCCTCTGGAGTTGACCCATCACGTAAGGGATGCTGCTATTCCGCATGATGTACGCGTCATGCACTGAGCCAGGGAACTTGGCATTCACATGGGAGATGTACTGGTAGTCCAAACACACCATCTGTACATTCATCGAATGATAACTCTTCCTGTTTCTGTACACCTGTTCACTCCTGCTGGGGGGTACCAAAGCCACATGTGTCCCATCAATGGCACCTATGATGTTGGGGATATGTCCAAGGGCATAGAAGTCACCTTTCACTGTAGGCAAATCCCCCACCTCAGGGAAAACGATGTAGCTGCGCATGTGTTTCAGCAGGGCAGTCAACACTCTGGACAACACCTTGGAAAACATAGGCTGAGACATCCCTGATGATATGGCCACTGTTGTTTGAAATGACCCACTTGTAAACAAATGGAGCACTGACAGCACCTGCACTAGAGGGGGGATCCCTGTGGGTTGGCGGATTGGTGACATCAGGTCTGGCTCCAGCTGGGCACACAGTTCATGGATAGTGGCTCGGTCAAGCCTGTATGTCAGTATGACATGTCTTTCCTCCATTGTCGACAGGTCCATCAGTGGTCTGTACACGGGAAGATTCCTCCATCTCATTGCATGTCCCAGCGGACGGTGCCTATGAAGGACAACAGCGAGCACAGAGTCAATCAACCCACAGGTACGTAACCACAGCTTGTACATAACACGATTCCCAATGCATTGAATGGCTTGTATGAGTGTTGATGCAAGGCCTAGGTATGTGTGACGCAGTAGAAAGAAAGGCATGTGGGCCCCTGAAATGGCGGCTGCCTGACCTGTGAAGTGCGACAATGGGATGTGAGGTAAATGGGCTGGTGTGGCACACCGTGGCGGTAGGCGGTCGAAGATCGCGGCGCTAAGCACCATTGGTTAACATTGAACCCTATGGGTCTCAGGAGCCAATGAAGATGTGCGCCGGCAGTCGCGGTACGCACCGATGCGGTACGCACCGCCGCGGGCGTGACAGCCATTTTCTATCAGCTTAATCACTCGATACCTGATCTTCGACAGGAGAGGACCTACACTGCAAGTGCTGCTGTGACCTCGGTCTGGAAGAGACAATGGCTCATGCGACTGGGGAAAGGACCCCTGCCTTCACTGCTCAGGAATTGAAGAAACTTGTGGATGGGGTCCTCCCCCAGTATGCGCTACTCTACGGTCCTCCAGACCAACAGTTAAGTACACTGGGACCATGCTTTGTGGGCAATGTCTGTGTGGAGTGGGGTGGATGAATGATGGTGGGGAGGGGAGCGATTGAGGCATGCATCAAACGATGGTGAGAGCATGTGCCACATGGCAAGGGTAGGGATGGGGGGCCACTCACATTGAGCATGCAGATGGTGATGACTATTTTTCCCCCCTGTACATTTCACATAGGTCAGCGCCCACCAGAAGATCGATATTTGGCGTGCCATCGCCAAGGACGTCTGGACCCTGGGGGTCCACCAGAGACGGGGCACCCACTGCCGGAAGAGATGGGAGGACATCCGACGCTGGAGCAGGAAGACGGCGGAGGCTCAGCTGGGGATGGCCTCCCAGCGTGGGAGGGGTGCCAGTCGGACTTTGACCCCCCTGATGTCCCGGATCCTGGCGGTGGCCTACCCCGATTTGGATGGGCGCGTGAGGACATCACAGCAGACACAAGGGGGTGAGTACACTCTCATTCTGTTGACTTTACGTGCAGTGGAGGTGTCTGGGTGGGGGAGGAGGGCTGTGGGTATCCCTAGGCCAGGGCGATTTCTGTAGGCTAGGCCCCTCCATAAGGCATGGCCCTGTGCCCCCGCCCCCCACTTATGTAGGGTGCCAAGTACAGCTAACCAAGGCCCTGTGTCATCTATGTGTGCAGATGTCGTCCATAGGCTTGCAGGCCATGTTCCACGGATTGAGTAGTCGACCCCAAGTGCGCGGCGTAGTGCAGGGGGCTTCTGTGTCTGTCCTGTCCGCCAACGGTGCCGCCAATGCATGCATTCAACATGTCTTTATTTTCTCCCCCCCCTTTTTTGTGGTCTTCCTATTCATGTGTGCATTAGCATCATCAGGCGGAGGAGAAGTGGCATCGGAGCACGAGGGAGCTGCATCCCACATGGCCATGAAGGGCCATGCAACGGACTCTGAATTCACCAGTGGGACGGAGGGCGAGGGGAGCTCCACAGCAGGGACTCGGGCAGACATCAGCGACACAGACTCGTCCTCTGAAGGGAGCTCCCTTGTGGTGGCGGCAACATCTGTGCCCCCCGCAACAACAGGTAATGCCGCCACCCACCGCACCAGCACCGCCCTCCCAGCAGCCCCTCAGCGTTTGCCCCGTGCCCGCTCACCCAGGAAGGTGGGCATCTCCTTCGCCCCAGGCACCTCAGGTCCTGCCCCAGTCACCCCTGCTGCCCTCAGTGAGGAGGTCATTGACCTCCTGAGGACGCTCACTGTTGGGCAGTCTACCATTTTGAATGCCATCCAGAGTGTAGAAAGAGAGGTGCACCAGAGTAATGCATACCTGGAGGGCATTCATTCTGGTCAGGCTGCCCTACAGCGATCGTTCAACACTCTGGCCTCAGCACTGATGGCAGCCATTGTCCCTGTCTCTAGCCTCCCCCCTCCAACTTCCTCCACCCAGACCCTATCACCTGTACCTCTGCCTATCCCTGACACACCATCAGACCAGCCTGCACACACCTCAATACCCAAGTGAAGCTCAGGCAGACATAAGCACCACAGATCACACAGGCATTCACCCAAGCAACATCCACATACAGACATACCAACACCCACTGCCTCCACTGTGTCCCCCTCCTCCTCGTCTCCCTCCTCCCTCCCTGTCACGTCTCCACTCACACCTGCATGCACAACATCTTCAGCCACTACGTCCATCACCAGCACACACACCAGAACCCCCCGCACACGTGCAGTCACCACCCCCACTACCATTTACACGTCCCCTGTGTCCTCTCCCAGTGTGTCTGTGACCCCCTCTTCCAAGATACACAAACGCAGGCAGCCACCCGCCCAACAGCCATCCACCTCACGACAGCCTCCAGCCCAAGCACCTGCACCCAAAGACACCAGACTTCATACTCCTACAACCACAACCTCTTCCTCCACTCCCATACCCACCACACCTACCCGTCCGACTGCTCCTAAGAAGTTTTTCCTGTCCAAACTCAACCTCTTTCCACCAACTCCCCAACCCCGTCCATGTCATAGGACTATAGTCAGCACCTCAGCCACGACAAAACCGGGCCCTGTCATGACAGTCTGCCATGGACTGTGGAGTCCCCCACCCTCCAGGGCAGCAAGTTCAGTACGGAGCCAAGGCACGGGCAGCCCACCCCCGGAGAAACATCCAAAGATAGGCAGTGGCCAGCGCGAGAGGGTGAAAACAGCAGGGACTAAAACCCCTACCATGGTTCCGGCAGGAAGTGTGGAGACAGCTGGCACACCGCCCAAGGTGGGGAAGGGACACAGGCGATCAGGGAAGGCTGGGAAGGGCAGCACGCCCGACAACACCGCCATCAGCCCAGCTGGCCAGGAGGGCCCCGCCAGCCCCGTCCCAGGTGGGCAGGAGGGCCCCACCAGCCCCATCCCAGGTGGGCAGGAGGCCACCAACAGGCCCGGCACTGCAGCCCAGGAGGGCCCCGCCAGCCACAGGACAGATGGGCAGGAAGGCTCCGCCAGCCACAGGACAGGTGGCAAATGACCTCCACGCCATGGCCAGATCCGCTGCACTGGGCACCACCGTCTCAAGCACCGCTGAACTGGGCCCCGCCGTCTCAAGTACCGCTGCACTGGGCACCGCCGTCTCAAGCACCGCTGAACTGGGCACCGCCGTCTTAAGCACTGCTGAACTGGGCCCTTCATCTCAAGCACCGCTGAACTGGGCCCTTCATCTCAAGCACCGCTGCACTGGGCACCGCCGTCTCAAGCACCGCTGAACTGGGCACCGCCGTCTCAAGTACCGCTGCACTGGGCACCGCCGTCTCAAGCACCGCTGAACTCGGCCCTTCATCTCAAGCACCGCTGAACTGGGCCCTTCATCTCAAGCACCGCTGCACTGGGCACCGCCGTCTCAAGCACCGCTGAACTGGGCACCGCCGTCTCAAGTACCGCTGCACTGGGCACCGCCGTATCAAGCACCGCTGAACTGGGCACCGCCGTCTCAAGCACTGCTGAACTGGGCCCTTCATCTCAAGCACCGCTGAACTGGGCCCTTCATCTTAAGCACCGCTGCACTGGGCACCGCCGTCTCAAGCACCGCTGAACTGGGCACCGCCGTCTCAAGTACCGCTGCACTGGGCACCGCCGTCTCAAGCACCGCTGAACTGGGCCCTTCATCTTAAGCACCGCTGCACTGGGCACCGCCGTCTCAAGCACCGCTGAACTGGGCACCGTCGTCTCAAGTACCGCTGCACTGGGCACCGCCGTCTCAAGCACCGCTGAACTGGGCACCGCCGTCTCAAGCACCGCTGAACTGGGCCCTTCATCTCAAGCACCGCTGAACTGGGCCCTTCATCTCAAGCACCGCTGCACTGGGCACCGCCGTCTCAAGCACCGCTGAACTGGGCCCTTCATCTCAAGCACCACTGCACTGGGCACCGCCTTCTCAAGCACCGCTGAACTGGGCACCGCCTTCTCAAGCACCGCTGAACTGGGCACCGCCGTCTCAAGTACCGCTGAACTGGGCACCGCCATCTCAAGCACCGCTGCCCCATGAGCGGCAGGGGCTGGCCCACATCTGTGTTGGGCAGAGCTGCACGAAGCACTCTGGGCACAAAGCCCCCTCCAGAACCAGTAGAGACTGTTATCCACTTGTGAGACTGTGGCTTTGCACTCCCCAGGATGGTCCAGTGGGCAAACCACCCACTGCAGAGACTTGTGAGACTGTGGCTTTGCACTCCTCAGGATGGTCCAGTGGGCAAACCACCCACTGCAGAGACTTGTGAGACTGTGGCTTTGCACTCCCCAGGATGGTCCAGTGGGCAAACCACCCACTGCAGAGACTTGTGAGACTGTGGCTTTGCACTCCCCAGGATTGAACAGTGGCCATGGAGGCCCCTCGTGGATCTGGCGTCGTTCACTCATCTGGCTGAGGTGGCCCCCCTTCCCTTCCCCCTGAGGTGCCTGTAGTTTTGCTATCTGATGCCCCTGCAGTGTTCTCTCCGTTGGAGTCAGGTATCTTGTGAGGGCTGTGCCCATGTGATTTGGGCCCAGTGGTCCACGGACAATGCATGCTACAATGCTCCGACTTGTACATTTATGTATATAAGATTTTTTGATGTGTAGATATATTTTTAAGCCAGTTATACAATATATTCCAATGTTTAGAATCATTTCCTTTTGTATTTGCATTCTTCCGGGGGTTTGGGGGGTGTCATTCTGATGTGTTGCTATGCATTGATGTGTGTGTTGTAGTGGGTGAGGGTGAGGGTGGGTGTGTCGCGTATGTGTGTACCCGTAATATGTTCTTCTCCCCCCTCCCTTGTGTCGTAGGTGCTGTACTCAGCTTTGTCTTCTGCGCCGGCGTTCGTGCTCCTGGTAGAGGAGTAGGAACAATATCGCTGGGAGTATGTGGAGTTCGGGTTCCATGCTGTCCTGATTCCTCGTGGGGTATATGGAGGTGGGCGTTTTCCCTTCGAAATGGCTGTTTCCGCCGTGTTTTTAACGGCGGGGCTACCACCCCGGAAAAGGTGACGGATTGGTAGCTTGTGATACAGTGGGCGGTACATTGTCTCCCGGGTGTCTGTTGGCGGTGACCGCCGCGCTGTTTGTTTGTGCCGCCGTGGCGGCCGGTGTGGTAATGTGGCGGTCTCTGTTTGCGGTTTCCGCCAGGGTCGGAATTCCATTTTTTACCCCGCCAGCCTGTTTGCGGTTTGGCCGCAGGTTTAACACCGACCGCCAGGGTTGGAATGACCCCCTAAATGTCACAAGAGTATTTCAGCATTTAGCCACCTCTACAGTGACAATGCAAACCTTGACTGCAGGCCTGCCAACATTAGCCTGGCTGTGAAGGTTTAGACTGCAAATTCAACCTGTCAAAAATAACCTATTTTTAAAGTCCTAAGCCCCCCTTTTGGATTTTATGTCATGCCTAGGTTAGCCTTACCAGCCTGTAAGTTACAGTGCATAGTATTTATTAGATATGTAAAAGTTTAGAGTACAATTTCCATAAAGTGAAAATACCTAAAAAGCTTTTTCACTGTCCAGGGTTAGGTATTCCATAAAAAAGGATTTGGCGGTAATGTAAAAATTATACAATGTTATTTTCAATTTGGAATTAGATGAAAATGTTACTTCATGGGCTTTATACAACATTTATTAGAAATCCAATTCATTAGGAAAGTCAGATTTGAGACAGATACTTTACAAAAGGTACTCTTAAGACATTGCCTAGCCTTTCTAAAGCCTCTTGAAACCCATTTGCCTGAGCTTCCAGCTATCATTGAGGTGCTGAATAGCTTCTTTATCAGGTGTGGTGTGTGAAAATGTATTTCTCGTGTATAAGAATGTCTTTTTGTCGTGCTCATCATTATTAATCAGTCCAATATTAGCATTCCCTCTGTAGCTGAATTTTCAATTACACCTTCAAACCCACAAGTTATGACAGTCACAGTGTCAGTACTTTTTTAGTCCCACCTCCTTTGCTAATATTACTCTACTCAATTTGGGGACTACATTTCGACAGCAGGAAACACCCTGTTGTAGGAAACTGCACAACAACAGTAACACAATGAAAATGGGCAACAATGATATGCACAATATAGTCACCCAATAAGGGAGCCAGGATAACCATTTTGTGAACCACTCCCTCCTCACGCATGTCTCTCGGTAGTCAGTAGAATGCTTGAATGGCAACTGTCAAAGTACCATTGTCAGTGTCATTACCAGGTATAAAATTTCAGCAGGATGCACTGATCCATTGCGGTCTCCAAGTCAAAGAGATACCAATGTTGCATCACCATGAGGCATACTGCTCTCAGTTCTTTTTCTATTGTATTAAGACCACGCTTAGTGCTGTTCATCATTTTGAGCATCTCCCACCAATGACCAGTGGGCATTTGCTTTTGTCTGCAAGGTGAAGATACTGATACTTGGGCATCAGCAAACAGTCTAAATTCCTAAGGAATGTCCTTGCACTGAGCCCAGCCAAAATAAACACCAGCTCTTCTCCTCTGAGCCCAATACAGCAGTGTCATTTTCTTCCTCTGTGGGTGTTGGTACAGTTCAGGCAGCACCGTAGGAGCCCCCAGTAGCACCAGTCCATGCCACATGGGCACTGATTTCCTATGTCCTGTGCTTGTTAACATGCCAGTCTTGCTACAGTTGGTAACATGCACTGTTCTCCAGCATACTGTTTACCTTACCGCTATGCACTGCAATTATCTGTCACTACCTAATTGGCAATTCATGTTCCTCTGCACTGAATGACAATCCATCACAGCATGCGCAATGACATGTCCCTCACCATTGAACTTGTGTTACGTCACAATAGAAGGCGTCACACTAATGGACTTACAATCCTGGACTATGTAAATATTGTACTACAGCACTTTAAAATAAATAGCACTTACATAACCACTTTGTCTATGAGTAATGTGACACATCAACTGTGTAGGAGAGTTGTAATGCATGTAACATGTCTATGGCCACAAAATGTCAATGCAATAGGGTAGAAATAATGTGGGCTGATAACTATGCACAAGGTTCTGGATTTTATCTCATCTATGCTTCCTTAGGCTTACTTCTGAAGTTAAAAGATCACAAACAGTATAATGCTGTGTAGAACTGAATAAGCCAGGTCCAAAGTATGTACAAGATGAAACTCAATGCTGCCCACATTCCCTTCAAGACAATCATTATGTATGTGACATCTGACTCTAAAAGTTAATCACACACCATATAGCAGGAATGGATGTGTACGAGTGTATGGACAATAACGTCACCTGGGAGTACAATGTACCCACTCAGTTTCTCAGAGTTCACATGAACATCAGGCTGCAGGCAGACGTCCAAAAGTGCCCAAATTTCCAATACAGGACTCAAACTATGACAGTTTGAAAATCACACCAACCTTTACAACACATTGGGAACCCTAGTTACCTTGAGTGGTGGGTGCAATGTATGGCAGATGCATAGAGAAGTAACTTTGTTGTAGCTTAAAATGTGACAGCTCATTTGGAAGCGGGAATAACCATGTCAAAAATGGGATTTTGATGCAGGATGGAACACAAATGCAAATACAAAATTGACACTGTACACTCATTCAAAGGCCCTGATCCCCAAGCATATGACACATGCTGTAAAGGAGTACAGCAAACTTTATTGTATTAGTACGAAAGGAAACTTAAACTATGGGAAACACCTAAACTAACCTAACCTATCCGAACTATACATTACACACAACTGGCCCTAACCTAAACACATACTAACTTATCCTAAACAAGTATATATACTTGTATTTTTTTTATTATATATATATATATATATATATATATATATATATATATATGTATATATATATTATTATTATACACATAAACCCAAACTTCAACCCCCACAAACAAACATGTAATAATATAACTCCCCCCAACTCCCCCCAACCCACGTATCCTAACTAAACTAGCAGCCTACTCTGGCCTAACACTAAGGGCCTGATTCTAACTTTGGAGGACGGTGTTAAACCGTCCCAAAAGTGGCGGATATACCACCTACCGTATTACGAGTTCCATAGGATATAATGGACTCGTAATACGGTAGGTGGTATATCCGCCACTTTTGGGACGGTTTAACACCGTTCTCCAAAGTTAGAATCAGGCCCTAAGTTCCCTAAACCCACTAAAGAAAAGAACGAGAAAAGAGGGAGGAACGGAATTATGGATGAAGATCAACAAGTCACAGATTGGCCCTCCTCGGGATTTTCTTAATCCCTTGCAGTCCATGCTTATGCAGGCCACTTCCTGCTGTAGGGTGTCCATCCGGCGCAACATACGTTGCATGTCACGCTGTAGTGTCCTGAATTCGGTCATGTCCATTACTGCTGCTGGGGTCATCTGGGTCGAACTTATTGTAGCTGGTGCTGGTGCCATGGTTGGAAGTGGAGGTGTAGAGGGTGCTGCTTGTGGGCCTTGGGCTGATGGTGTCGAGGGACCAGCTGGAATGACTGTCATCCCTGGGTCCACCGTGGTCTGAGCTGTTGTCTTGGTGGCAGTTGTGGGCAATGCTGGCCCCCCTGGCTAAATACCCTCCATGCCCCTGTTGCTCTCTCATGACGATATCTCCTTGCCATATTAAGGAACCCAGCCTCCACGTCAAAGATGTGGCAGTAACGCACTGCCCGACTCTGAAATTCACGTATCTCCTGGTCATTCATGTTGGCAGCTGTAAAAATAGAGACAGGCAAACATTAGTGACAACATTGTGTGATACATCTACAAATGATATTCTAACACTTCATCAAAAATAGCACATGTAGTCCAAATCACAGTACAGATGATAGAATGTCCCTGAGGAATGACATGCCAACGCAACCTACCCATCAACTATCTAACAGCACAACAATGCACAACAAGGTGTGTACTGTGTACCTATTGAAATGGTCTATGCATATTTGAATTGCTATTAGCCAAATAACAAATGCTGCAAGTACTCAAAATGTGCCAGGCCAACTAATCACTATCTTCTGGATCAAATTCAAGGCACACAAGACCTGTGATTTGTATATGGAACTGCCAGGACAGTACGCAGTTGGTAATCATAAGGGGCCATTGTAGTTTAGCACACATGAATGCTTGAATTACATGTCTGTCATCTACACTGTGATCATCACACCTAGCTACACATATTTTCTAGCCCTAACCCTGTGCCTTGCGGGGAGATGGACATGCAACACATACTTTCAAACATCAAGGACAACCACGAAGCTTTGTACAGCTGAACATGGGTTTAGTCAGTCCACCACTGGTAATGAGGCCTGCCAACTAGGATTGAGTCAACCATTGGACAATCACATCTACATTCATGTATCTTTTTGCAGACAATTGTCAACATCATTAGCTCTCACTGACACATTTCCAAAATCAACCACATTGATGCAAGCACCCATCTGGCCTTGACCTGCATGCGCACCTGTGACATTTCACTCTAGTGCCACGTAAATGGAGTACAACATGTGGAGCCAGCTGCTGCGGGACATTCACCCAAACAGTCCTATAGGTTGATTACTTAACAGGGATACACAAGTCTGTGTGTAAAACTGATGCATCAGTCTTCTGTGTGAATTAGGGTATGACTTGCTGACTAAATTATGACACTGGCCACCTCTAAATCA
Organism: Pleurodeles waltl; assembly: GCF_031143425.1. NCBI lineage: Eukaryota > Metazoa > Chordata > Amphibia > Caudata > Salamandridae > Pleurodeles > Pleurodeles waltl. Next base: position 1,460,116,311 of record NC_090444.1, read on the forward strand.
ATTTTTGGCATACATGCAGCAACAAATCACCTTGTTCACCTGCCCATGCCTATTGAGCACTCAACTCTCAATTTATGATTCTCCGCCGCTGAATGTCTAGCTCTTTCATGGAATAATATGTCAAACTTCAGTCAAGTCACATATCGGATCACGTGCCAGCTCAACATATCTTGCAATGAGTCCAACACATAGCAGTCAATCACACAACAGCTGCAAACACAGCACAGGACAAACATATTAACACCTACTGGATACGTCTGGGTCCGCAAATCAAGCCACTTCACCTATTGTGTAGGGGGCTGGTCCACCTGTAAAACATGGAAGGGTGATATCTGCTCAATGTCTGCTCATTGTACAAAAGTTGGAACAACAAATCACTGTGCATAACATTTTATATGACAGAGCTGCACATCAGGCACGTAGACACCCCAACAGACATACCACTACAAACATGCATTGACACTGTCACTCCAGTGAGTGATAGCCACACATATGCACATATGCACTGGCCCTAACAATCATGTGGTGCCAAACATGATAACTCAATTTTGTGCTTAATTCATACCCAAGGGTACTCTATTTCATCTTTTGTAATTGGGAGACACATGCAATGCCACATTCCTAGTGCACTGCAATACCAGTGACTCGGGTATCGTGGCTTGTACATCAATCGACAATGAGTAACTGTGTGATGCTCATGTGGGTTGATTTGCGTTCAGAAATTATTGTGCTATCAGTGGTCCATAATAGGTGTGCCAGTGTTGTATGTAGGTTACATATGCCACCTTGGCAGTGTACTCTGAGCCTTATATGCCCCCTATGACAATATGATGGCGGGGATCCTGCGTGTTACTTGATGACAATGTTACACTAAACATGGATTGGCCACTTTTCTGATTCAAAATAGCAAAAAACTGTATGCTGACTGTGTCTTCGTTGATCATCCTTGGCAGAATGCATGGGCACAGGTGAAGTCATTGTACCTGAAATGTGTTTCTTTGGGCCCTGTGTACCAATCTCAGGTATTGTAAATCCCACACTGCCAGAATCAGCAACTTAGAATTGCCAAGTTGGGTGGTAGTACAACCGAGCTGACACTGTCCTCTCATAAAAATATGGGTTAGCAAATGTCCTACTTCTGCAATCATGACGAGGTAGGTCTCTATTTGAAAGCACCTTGGGAATGGCGGCACTTACAGGAATGCTGGCCTGCTGATCTTAGCAGACCACCATGTCTGTGACTGTTTTCATACTGAGAAGTTAACATTTGTAGAAATGCTGCAATATATCAGCAGGGGTGTACCAAAAGTAAAATAACAACCTATTTCTTCACTAAAATAGTATAATGGAAGCAGTTAGTGGTCCCTTGCACAACATCATGCTCAAAAATAGTTTGTGACCATGCATTCACAAAGAGCAGGGATCCCATGATGACCCAATCACTTTACAAAATGGGTTGGCACAAAGGTGACAAAGTGGGTACCTGCACTAGCTCAATACCAGCAATTTTACCCAAGCCAAAAATGTTGTTGGTCCCTGCTACTCAATGATATGATTTAAACGCCTACTCCGAAAAGCCTCAATAGGAACCTGTTTTGTCCTTCTGCAATCTGGTGGCATCATGGCCCATTTGGGTGTGGCCATGTGAAAGATTATCTGTCCAGATGTAAACACACAGAAACACTGAACTTAGGGCCAGATGTGTCTTTTTTTTTTTGTGTTGCATTTGCTTCATTTGACTACGCTACAGCTATGGAAATTAGCTAAATATATTTGAATGTAGCAAGTGTGCAATACTTTTGCATCCAGAAATAACGCAAACGCAGCACAAGCAAAGTAGAAATATGGGCCTAAGATAATAGCGGAGGTTATGAAGAGCTTGGTACATATGGCCATGAATACTGTTCGGACATGGTTCCACAAAACTGGAGACTACATTGTTTCCATGTATTTCCATGTGAAATAGATCCCATTCCTGGTACACTCACAGGCCCTGCTTCATACTTTTGTTTGTGCCGCAATACCATCATCTATTGACGCAAAAGCGGCACTAAATTACAAAATACAATTGTATTTTGTAAGTTTGCAAGGCTTTTGCGACAACAAATGACAGTAGAGCGTTGCAAAAATGTTATAAATCAGGGCCACACTTTGTTCAACTTGCATTCCACATGTCCACAAACATTGCATGAAGCATGTCACAACATCTGCTACTGTCACTCCAGAGCATTGTACTGTATACATTAGTCAATTTTGTACTCACCAACAGGGCCACCAATCATCACACCCAGGTGGTCCAGCAGGCCCTGCTCTCGGGCCACCAGGTCAGCCCAGCGATGCTTCAGCTGGTGTTCGTTGCACTGGCTGCAGAATATGCGCTGCAGGCAGAACAGCACCTTTGCCCACCTCAGCCTTCTTGCCTCCATGTGATACCCTTGTATCACACGGCCCCCTGCTTCCAACATCAGTGGGATGAAGTGGCACACCAGCCACACAAATGCCCCCAGGTCCCCCTCACCCATTCACCCCAGTCGTGGCCTTCCCAACATATCAAATAAATTAGGAAAGAAAAAGGTTGAGAGGGAAAAACAGGGAAAGGAGGTAGGAAAAGGAAACTTATCTAACCCATAGACAGCCCAACAATACCCCAACTAACAATACCCACAAACAGACTCCCAACAGTACAAAGACATATCTAAATACAATAAATGACAAAAAAACACTGACACAGGATACCACAGACACTTACGAAACACCAAAAGACAATATAAAGAGCACACAGGAGACAAATTCACAATATTCACAGAGAAATGTCAAGACTCAGCCACACAGTTTAGAATAATCACAGACTGCAATGTGAAAGTAAAAGTGCACCCACTTTACCATTTCTGCAAACAGGATATCCTATTACATCACTTCCTGTCTCAATTGTGGCCTGTTTTTTGTATTGCGTGTAATTTTATGACGCTTACGGGGTTTCCGTCAAAAATTTTTGACGCATATTCGTGAAAATTCCCACGCATTCAAAGATCAATACATTTTCAATGGATAACCGCATTCCTGGTGGAGCGTTGGTGGAATTAATGCTAGGGACCAATTGATGTATAATGTGCGTGAGTATCATTTTTTAATGCACATGTGTCTTTTTTAACACACAAGCGTCATTTTGTAACACATAAGCGTCATTTTTTAATGCATATGTGCAATATTTTTATACATATGCGTCTTTTTTTAACGCGTTTGCGTAAAAAAATCTGTCCTAAACTGTGTTTGAGTGATTTGTTCAATTTTAACATGCATGCAGCCTATAACTATGCGAAGATACGATGGTATGACCTGCAGTGTGTGTTCTAGTGTTTGGGTACGTGTGGCAGACCATACTACTGCAGCCCATAATACTCATGTTGTTGTTCAGGATTAGCTCTCTTAGCTGATGCAACAGCAATACAAACTTTGGAAATAAAGTAGGATTTTTCTAGTTTGAGCTGGTGTTGCATCAATAGAGGATACGCTACTAAACACATAGACTCATGGCCTGTGTGTTTATGTGTGTGAATTGTCTGTTCAAATTGTTGTTGTGCCTCTGTGGGAATGGCATGCAAAACATTTGGCCTAATGTGTGTGTATGAATGAGTTACGATTGGGTATAACCATCAGATGCCATTCATTGAGGTACATCAGTCATGATATGTGTTTGTAATATCTGTTGCCTCTTCTGCTGTGTGTACTTGCTTGACATTGGGGACAAAATATTTCCCATGACTAACTATACACAGGAAAGATCGAGGATGGTTGATAATGGCTATGTCAGATATGTTACCCCTCATATGTAATGAAATGTTGGAAACCAATTCATGGTCACTTGTGTTTATACTACCCACGAGTCAGGCATTTGAACATGCTAGGTAGGTACAGTGTTTGTGACACAGAGTCTCAAATTCAATCCTAAAATTGTTATGTACACCACAGTTTGAGTCATGTAAATTACCTATGTTTCTCCTGTGGCTGTGGAGGACCAGCAGACCATGTTGCCTGTGTTCACCAATTTCCAGTGCTTCATTGGACAAAGCTGCCCAGTTCAAGTGTGTGGCTATGTGTAACCTGTGTCAGTATTGGCATCCATGTTGTCACAGTTACGTGCAGGTCTAGTCAAGAGTCTGTGGAGCCAACCCTTGTATCCTTCAAAGCAGATTTGACCAAAAGCCAAAAATCAACTAACGGCATACATGGGGATGGTCCAGCTATGGCACAGCAGAAATTTTAGAAGGCTGATGGAAGAGCAACCTTGGTGTGCTCAAATACGTTATGGATCAGTAATAGGAAACAGGCAGGTTTCATCACAACATTTGTGCACAGGGTGGGCTCTAAAATTCCCACTACAACAGGGAACATCAGTGCCTCTTTGCTGATTAATCTCACAGCTAGTCACCACGCAAGCCTCATCAAAAGGTGGCGGTAGGAATGAATTTGTGTCTGGACCATCAGGGCACAAACATGTTTTGTCCTTACATACACATTAGCAACCCTTGTTTGTTGTGCTTGAGGAAAAGTACCAAATACATGCATACAGCCATAGCACACTGTCACTGTTTGGCACTAATAAATACATGCAAAACCAGACAAGGGATGGGGGCTGGATTAGGCCATTTGAATACATGTCCCAGAACAAAATACGATAAGTAAACTAATTAAACTATACTATACATTTGAGGATACATCGTAGACCTACCAGACACAATACCCTAAGAGGAAACAGAGGGCATGGAAACCCACTACGAGACAAATGTAGCCACAGGGAATGTCTATGGTTAATGCAAAGACTGGGAGCAGTCTGGCTAACAGGATGAAGGCTCTGTCAGGAATAAACATGAACAAGGCAAATACACAGAGAACAGACTCTGACTGGGAGAAGCAGGAACAACACTGTGGGAACAAAGCTCAATTTATGCTGTAGTCTACACTGTGACACAATCCCCTAAGGGCTCTGGTACACAAGTGATTTGTACGCCAATGCACAACAAGGAGATTCAGAAAAAGGCAGCTTCCAAGCAGTTCCAGGCAGCAGCAAGGGCAGGACAGGTTCAAATGGCTGGGCTGCATGGAAGTGCTCACAAGTGTGTGCAGCTTTAGTCTCTTACAAGTCCTGGAGTTGAGAATCAGGTTCAAAGGGCCAACCGGACCTTTCACATCGGAAGCAATGGACAGCAGATTACAGGTCTTACGGACTTCCAGGCAGTGCATTATCGGACCTGAAGTCCATGCAGACTGATGAACTAGAACTATTGCATGCCATACTGAAGAGGGAAGCACACAGGAGTCAGAATGGGAGTCTGAGTGAGTGTAGATGATGATTTTCATGGTACAGATAGTCCATTTACAGCGCCCCCTAGAGAAGAGTGGGCAGAGACTTAAAACATGGCAGTGGCAGGACTTGTTACCTGGGATGGTCTGCGCAGGGCATGTCTTGTGACCAATGCTTGTCATACCTGGGTCACTTGTTTCATGTTTGATGCACTTCTTGTCACACATGCTCCTTGCAGAGATAGCTGATGTCACACTTACTTCTGTCAAGGATCTGGTCATACATTCCTGTTACCAATGCAATTGTACATCCACTGCCTCATGTGTGATGCACTTGTTTACCTTATGATTGATCGTGTCTAAGTTGTGTGTCATATGCTGCAATGGACCTTGTTGGCAACATGGATGTGTCTCATAGCTGTGGTCCTATGATATTGCCCTTCAAATGTGAAATAGACAGGATATATGTCATTAAAACTGTGTGTGAACGTTTGCTGTACACTCATACCCATCAAATGTGATATTGATTTAGCAGTATGCAAATTTGTATTTCTGCAATGCACCAGGAGGCAAAACTTTGATTATGATTGCTAGAGATCATGTGATGCATAAATAATTGCCCAAAGCATGATTGAGTGATGAAGTGAGGTGTTTAATTCCATATGAAACAAAGTGGTGATGGTGACTATAGTTAGAAGAAGTTTTGTACGATCAGTTGTCTGCGATGCAATCCTGCAGCTGTGCTTGGATGTCCCCCTCTTTTTCACAGACAGCATCCTCCTCCTCTTCAGGCATTTGTTGTTCTGGTTCATAGAGGGGAACGTTCCTCCTCACACAAATGTTGTGCAGGATGGCACAGGTCAAATGATCTTGCAGACCATTTCAGGGAAATATAGGAGGCTTCCTCCGGTGATGTCCAGGCACCTGAATCTGGACTTCAGGATGCTAAAAGTCCACTCAACTATGGTGCGTGTCCCTCATTATAGGCACGCTCTGCTGCTGTGCTTGGGTTGGCAAATGGGGTAATGATCCATGGCTGGATCCCATAACCCTGATCAGCTGAAAGAGAACATGTGGGTAAGTATTTTGTTGTTGGGTCACTGTGATTGTCACTTTGCATGGCAGTTGTTATCTTTTTTTTCTTTGAATTTTTTTATTAACACTGCATAATAATACAAAGCCGAAGAGGACCTGGCTCCCTGTATGTTTGTGAAATAACATAGATTCTATCATAGGAATGGTGGAGTAGGCTAATTCAGCAACAAACCGAAACATTATAAAAGGACAACGACTCTGAAGATTAAGGAAAGAGAAGGTGTATAGGGTGAAGGGGGGGAGGGGACGGGGTGGAAAGGAGGGCAAAGCTGAGATGTAGGCAGCATAATGGTGCGGCGTCTGAGGTGGTATGTCATGCTGTGGTGAGACGTGACTCGGGTTAATTTCGATTCTTGTATCCATTCTAGGACATCCTTGCAGATTTCTTCCCCTTGCGCCAGAGATCAGGCTTCCTGGGGCCGTTTCCGCAGATCCATGCACAATGTGTAGGTAGAGACTGGCACCTTGTGTGACAACCATGGCTCGTTAAGAGTTAGCATTAAGGAGATCCGGTATGAGAGGAAGTGAGGAGGTAGTGCTAGCCGCCCTCATCAGCGGATGTTTGCAGAGTACGCTAGAGTCTTCACATGGTGCAAGGCAAAGCAGCCCGTCATGTGGTGAGAGAGATGATAGAGAAGAAGGGAGAGAGAGGAAAACAGGTAGAAGAAAAGGGAGGAGAGAGGGGCTGGTGTCAGAGGATCAGCAGGAGGCACTAGGGAAAGGAGGGGAGGAGAAGATAAAGAGAGAATGGGAATGTGGTGTGATCGTTAGCGAGGTCCCTAGAATGACAGCCGAGTTGAGTCCTACTATTTGGGGGATGGGGGGAGGGTGTAAGGAAAGAATAGGGAGGTGGTTAACTTGCATGTGAAAGGTGCGGAGGGAATGATTGGGGTTTTGACTAAGGGCCAGTGGGATCAGTCGGATCAAGAGCGAGGATGGTCGTGGGACAGAAGTGGCTGACGGCGGACAGTTTACGAAGGTGGTATTGCAAGGAAGGGGGTCTACACCTGATTTAATACAGTAGCCTGATCCTATAGATTATAGATCACTCTTTCGCGTGTGTGGTGATGCGGGTCACTGCCACAATCCATTCCTCTGGGGTTGGAGAAACTACTGATCGCCAGTGGCGGAGGATACAAATTTTTGCAGTTGCAAGCTCCGTATGCAATAGTCTTTGTTGCGGCCTGGATAGGGCCGGGAGGGGAGCCATATCATGCATTATGATAAGGGAGGAGGAGAGCAGTATCCAAAGCGGTATAGATTCAGCCAGTCCCACACTTATCCATAAATGCTGGACCGATGGGTATTTAATTAGAATATGAAGCAAATTGCAGTGTGACTCTGGAAAACACCAACACTGCGCGTGTGGGAGAAGCCCGGTTCTGTGTAATTTTGCCGGGGTCCAGTACCAAACATGAATTACCTTGAAGAGGCAGAATTGTAGCCAAGCTACGCGAGTACCCCTGTCAAGAGCCTCCAAGATGTCCGTCCAGTCCTCTGTGCCAAAGGTCCGCAGCAGATGGGCTTGCCATTGTAGGCGTAGTTTTTCCAGAAGAGGTTGCGAGTACAGATGATGTGTGATGATCTCGTAGAGGCCTGCCATGATGCCTTTGTGCTTTCCCCATGTCTTTAAATAAGCTACCATGGGCGAAGTCTGGAATCCCCAGCTGATAGTGTCAGCGTTCTGTTGTAAACAGTGTATTAGTGGTATGTATCGCTATTCCTGCCATGGGTGAAGGTTACATTCTTCCTGTAGTTTAGCGAAGGATTTGGGTGCTCCGTCTTCCAAAACTTGAGCAAGGTTATTGATACCAGCTCTGCTCCACTGCTGTCTGTTGAGCACCTCTCTCCCTATCCGCAAGCTATCGTTGTTCCATAAGGGGCCCTGGGCGTGTAGGAGAGGGTGTACCCCAAGCTGGCGGTGGACCCTATGCCAGGCTGCTCGGGACACCTTTAAGATCGGATTTGCTGTGTTGGAAGATGAGAGGTTATCACGGTAAAGCACGCTGAGTCCCTTGTCATGGGAAAGCAGCGTCCTCACCAAAGCTACCCACTGCAGTGGTTCCGGCGATCTAAGCACTGTATGAGCCAGTTGTGATAGGTGCCGAGCTAGGGAGGAGTGCTCCACCGATGAGAGAGGCACGCCAATAGCTTGGCTGATGCCAGTTGTGGTCACGTGGAGCCCCACACAAAGGCTCTGATTGCTGGATCAATCGGCCTTAATGTCGAAAGAGGTACTTGTAGGGGTAGGAGGCCCAAAACGTAAGTGAAGTGAGGTACCATGACCATTCTTGCCGCCTGTATCGTGCCCCACATGGAGAGGCCCAGATAGGTCAATTTTTCGAAGTCAAGCTTCCTTCACGTAATGAGGGGGTCCAAATTGTATGCCACCATTTGGACCAGGCCTTGATTGACTGGCACTCCCAGATACTTAAGGCGCTTCGGGGTCCATCTGAATGGGAAGCCAAAAAGCACAGCTTTTGTGGTCACACGTGAGAGAGGGAGAGCCTCGCTCTTGTCCCACTTTGTCCGGTAACCAGAGAGGGGCACAAATCCATCAATGATCTCCAATAGGAACGTTCCAGGTCAGTTACGATTAGAAGGAAGTCATAAGGATATGAGTATATTTAGGAGGTACCACTCAGCGGAGGAAGGCCCGCTATCGAGGGAGAGGAATGGATGGCGGGCCCTAGCGGCTCCATTGCCAACAGGAATAAAAGGGATGCCTCTGCGGATGAGGGAGGGGTCCGCAAGGAATCCCCCGCAGTTAACCTGCGCCATGGGATGATCGTAGAGCAGGCAGACTTTAGAAATAAACTGGTCACCCAAACCGAACTTTGCCAGGACCGCGAACAGGTAGGGCCATTCTATGGAATCGATCGCCTTCTTGGTGTCTAAAGATAGAGCTAATGCGGCCTCTGGCGCGTTCCTGGATGCCCATAGAGTATGACTGAGACTGCTAAGGTGATTTCTGAAGGTGCAACCTGGTACAAACCCCACATGGGTGTGGTGTATTAGGGATGGTGTGACTTTGCGTAAGCGGTTTGCTAGAACGCTGACTAATATCTTAATATCGCTATTCAGGAGAGATATGGGCCAGTGGCTGCTACAGAGTAGAGGGTCCCATCCTGGTTTCAGTATGATCGCTATTGTGGCATTGTTGGAGAGTGCGCCAAGAGATTCCATCCGGCATGCCTCGCCTAGCCCCTCATGGAGGACATCAATCATCTCCTCCCCCTGCTCACATATGAAATTCCACGGGGAATCCATCTTCCCCGGGTGATTTATGGTAGGGGAGATCAGAGATGACTTTTGCAATTTTGAGCCTGTTAATTTCCCTGTCCAGGAGGATGCGTTCCTCATCGGAAAGAGAGAATAAGTCAATGTTAGTGAAAAAGGCCTAGATTTGGGCAGGTTTGGATGTTGACTACGGTGTGAAGAGATGTCGGTAGAAGGATGCAAATTCATTGATTATTTCTTGTGGGTGTGTAAGTATCTCTCTTGTGTGAACTGAATGCCCAGTTTAGCGAGTGCAGCCGTTCTCTGATGGACCTGGGCTGCCAGCAGTCGACCAGCCTTCTCTCCTTGCTCATAGTGTCTCCCTCGTAGTCGTTGCAAGGCGTATGCAGCCTGGGAGGTGTATAGCTCCTCAACGCCATGCGGGCGCCTTCCAAGCCTCTACACATGTGAAGAAAGGGGTGGCTTGTGTATTGCTGCGTGAAACATCCAATATCAGTTTCCGGGGCCACTTGTCGTGCTTCTGTTCTCTATTTGCTAACGCCGCGTTGTGCATCATTTGTTCATGTATGGTCGCTTTGGCCACTGCCCATACGACCCTCTTGGAGTCAACGGTGCTCAGGTTATCTTGAATGTATGTGGACGCGTGAGCGCGCAACTGCACCTTACCGTTCGGGGAGCGGTAGCGATGAACAGCAAATCTTCGCGGTTTGCGACCTAGGGACACCAGGCCCACCTGGACAGCAATGTGGCTTGGGGAATGGTCTGAAAGACCACATTCCAGTATTTGAGCATCCTGGGCATGAGCCACTATGGTGTGCGATATAAGAGAATAGTCTAAACGGGATTGAGTGCTGTGCACCGGCGACTGAAAAGTATACTCTGTCGACCGGGTGTGTCAGCCTCCAATGGTCCACCAGGCCGTTGTCCATCATCACATCAGAGTGTAGGGCCCTGTCGGTGTTATCTAGGGGTCCAGTTCTATCTAGCAACGCGTCTCTAGCCAGGTTCCAGTCTTCCACCAATTACATAACGAGTTGCCCCTATTTCAGTCAAAAGGCGGTTGATTTCCATTGTGAACCAATTGGTGTGTAAATGGAGCCCACACATAGTGAGAAGTCCCCCAGCTTTAATTTAGCAAACACATACCGCCCCTCTGGGTCAACTCATGATTTAGCGACAGTGAGAGGGATGGTTTTTCATAGCAATATTGCAACACCACATATCCGGGGGACGCTACCACCTAGTTCTTGCAGGGAAAGATTGCAACTAAATAACGCTGTTCCCACCCAATCCCGGTGCAGTTTATCGGATTCAGCCCTGTCAAGGTGTGTCTCCTGGAGCAGGTATATATCAGCCCATTTGGAAAGAAGGTAGGAGAGCATCTTTTTCCATTTTATGAAATTGGAAAGACTGTTGACATTCCAGGATATGATCTGTAGCAGGGGAGGAGGGGGTGGGGGAAAGCCAGCGATAGTGGGACCCGGAAATAGGGGGGCCAAGGAAACCAGACAAGGGGGGAGAGGGTATGGGGGCGGTAGGGTAGTACAGGTATCTAGAGAGAGAGGCTGTCTCTGACAGTTGTGGAGGCGGTGGGGTGTAAAGCTAGGAGGATGAATCGGGGTGGAGAGAAAGGAGAGAAGGGAAAAGACACCAGGGCGAAGGGAGAAAAGAGAAAAGAGGAGAAAGAGGAGGGATAGAAAAGGGAGGAAAGGGAGAAGGGGGGAGAAATAGAAATACAAGGAATGAGCCAAAAGGGTAAAGAGAGGCCAATACCACTCTCAAGATCAGAGATAGGAAAAGAAAGAGACAGAAAAAAAAGAAAGAAGGAGAGGGAGAGAGAGAGAGAGAGAGGGCGAGAAGAGGGCGGAGCAGTGAAGCCCCGCCGACCCTGAACTGTAGTCTGCAGGGCTAAACCTGAACCTATGAAGCTCGATCGCCATCCACTTGGCAGGCCCCCGGCCAGGGCAGGGCGCACAAAACGGCCCTGTCCCACCATCCCAGTCCCTCTGTCTCATCGTAAGCACAGTAGGGTAGTTTGTGAGCATGTGATAGAAGCCGGCATAGCGCCACAGAAAAAGGCTGCGACAGGTGCAGCTCGGGAGTGAAGGGGGGCAGGGGGGATCGTCGCTGTGTGTGCAGTTAGTGACATCAGGCCAGGGCCGCGGTAGTAGTGACTAGTCACATGGGTGACGTGGGTGCGGGAAATCTCGGTGGGGAAGCGTTCATCATCATGCCCGCTGAGGACCTCACGCCTCATAGTACCCCCAAGTGAGACACCTAAGTCATGGTGTCTGTCGTCAATCACTAGCAATAGATGGGAGATAGTACAACCATGAGGGGGCCGACCAGGCATCGCAGGGGGGGGGTTCTATCTTGGCGGGGTGGGGGGAATAAGGGAGGGGAGAAGGTACGCGGGAGTGAAAGAGAAAGTGGATCGTGATCATATGAACAATGAGACATCGGACAGCAATCAGACGGATATAATCAAACTGTAAACATATTCAATCCGATATGCACGTTATGCAGTGGGCTCAGACCGCCCTGATGGGGGCTGGGCAACAGATTGGGTTTTTCCTTTGACCTACTGGAATACAATTCAACTGCAACAAGACATCAGTGACAACATTTAGGCAGGTACTCATCATTCCATTGTCTCAGTGGGAGGACCATTGCGCCGCGCTTAGGGCTCCACATTCATCACTGTCTCAGCTCCTGTGGTGTGTTGGGTGGCTTTGTTATCAGGTGGGGGCCGTGGTGGGCTTCAAAGGGGAACAAGACTTGTCTCCGTCTGTTGTCTGCATGTGCATTACCACTGCCTGCAATGCTTGTCCCCTGTCATTGTGGCTCTTCGTGAGTCTGTCTAGGTCTCTCCCCCTGTGATGGAAGTCCACGGTGGGCCGGCCCATTTCCCCGGGGGTGGGATTCGGGGACGGTGCGCCTTGAGTCACCCCAGGCAAGTCTGGAGGCCAGGCTGGAGAAGCTATATCCATGGATTGAGTCTGGAGCCCTTCCATAAAAAATCGCAGGTCCCCAGGATCGGAGAAGTCTTTGGTCACACCATTTTTAGTGATCTACATTCTTGCCAGTTCGAACATACCATATTTCACTTCCAGATGGCGAAATCGGGGTCGGAGGGCTGGAAATGCCTTCCTTCTCTCGCTGGTCGCATTGGGGAAGTCAGCAGCCAGTCTGCTCTCTTGTCCATCCATCCTGAATGGACCATGTGCATGGGCCGCCTGAAGGAGTTGGCGGGTCTGCACGTGTCACAGGAGGCATGCTATGGTTGGGCGGGGCCGGTTGGCTTCATCCCGTCGCTTGGGGCCTAGCCAGAGCACTCTTTGAAATTTCAGGGGAGGATCAAAATTTAGGCCAGTGAGCTTGGGCAGTGTCTCCCGTATGTAGGAGTGAATGTCCGCACCTCTAATGTTCCCCGGGAATCCAAAAAAGCGGACGTTGTCTCTATGACTCCTATCCTCCAGGTCAATTAGCTTGCTATGGAGGTATATATGTTCTTGGTCTCTGTCCTGGGAGGAAGTGATGTGTGTTTCCACCATTGTCACTCGCTGTTCTAGTCCCATCACTCATGACTGAAAGCCTGCAATATCCAGGCTCATGGATTTCGTCTCCGCTGTCAGCAAGGCCATAGTGTTGTCCATCCCCTCCAGTCTGCAACCCACTACCGATATCTCTTGTAAGATGCGGTCCATGGTTGCTCCCTGCATTTGGTCCACCATGTTGCCGGGCGGAGTGAATGGATGCACTTCTGGGGCGGGGACGGGACCCACGAATGTTGTTCCGATAAAAGTAATTGCCTAGTCGGTTTGCCTGAGTGCTTGCCCGACGTCCTGCCACCAGGCATCGCAGACTCCCTGATGTGGGTATGGTCCGGTAGGCTGTGGACCCAGAGGCCTCTCGCTGAGTGCTGGCTTGCGGCACAGCAATAGTGTGTGGGCAAGCGGGAGGTGTGGGAGAAGGAGGGGGGAAGAGGCACCAGCTGCTTCCAGCAATGGATCCAGTACGTAGTAGGAGTCAGAGAGTGACTGCTGCAATGTCAGTGGTCAGAAGTCAAAAAGAGAGAGGAAAGGTGCGTGTCTCGTGGATGTAGGACCAGCAAGGAGAGGTGGGTGTAGTGCATGGGGTCTCCGTCATTCCAGCAGTGATTTAGTCAATCTGTGTCTGTAGGCCCTCCAATCTGGAGGCTGTGGGCAGCACGGACAGTCCACTGTCGCAGCGTGTATTGGCACGAATGGTCCTCTCTCTGGTGGTCCCGACAGGCTCCCTTTGTTCTTCATGCGCAGTGTGGAAGGGAGTGCTTGGCCCACGTCATCTGCTGTCCAGGTCTGCAGTCTCGTGGGGCACGGTTCCTCTGTGGGTCGTACCAAACTCAACAGATCTTGCTTCCCCTAGGTTATAAGTGCAGTGATAAGGGGGGCATCCCCCTCTGAAGAATGCAAGGAATGGGGTAGTCAGAGGATTAAGGGCCATCCGACCATGGCCCCACTCCGTCAATGTTGTGCTGTATTTACAAGGTTGCTGCATTCCTGCGTCAGCAATCCATCATCCCCATGGGCCTGGAAAGCAACCTGGAGGTGGGGTGGGGCGCTGTGTCTACTCCCTTTCTTCTGAGGTTCGGGTGTGCAGGCTGTCACCTTCCTTGGTTTGTGGGCAGTCCAGGTTGCAGCCTTTCACCCCACCTTGTACGGTCAGGCGCATTAAGTCCAAAGCACCTCTACCCCTTGAGCAGGGCTCACTGAGGAGGGAGAGGTAGAAGGGAGAGAATGTGTTGGGGAGCGGGGTCGTGGGCTGTGGGGGGTGGCACATTGGCGAGTCCTCACCGCGGCACGTACTTCTTCCAGATGTGCTCAAGGCTGCACTCTCTTCCCTCCGTGGCGAGCCGAGCTGTCACAGGAGGCCGCAGTTTGATGCAAAATTGTAGGCCGCAGCGTGGCGCACGTCCCACACAAGGGGTAGCAGGCTTACTCCCCGCCCAGTGAGTGGCTCCCCCGTGGCAGCATCTCATTGCACTCCCTCAGTGGTAGAACTTGGAGGCTCACTGCCCGTGCAACGCTGCCACTGTGACTCATATGTGTTTGTGGTATTTTGTGGGTTCCTAGGCTTCTGTGATGTACTTTCTGCATTGGGTTGTATGCCTCGCAAAACTGGTGTTTGGCTGATTGGCATGATATCTGTAGCATATTTAGAAACTTGCAGTTCAGTGTGTATCTCCCATGCGTTATGTAGTGAGAAAGAAGTGTCCGTGTGCATTCACTGGAGGTTACTTGATACTTACACACACACAATAGATTCCACGGTGGTGGTAACATGGTTGCACTATATGGCCTGAACATTCCATCCAATTCGACATATGTAATTGCAGGTGAAATGCAACAGTGAGGCCCTTTGATTTTGCTAGGTGACAATGCACAACACATCTCCATACGTTGGCAGCACTGAAGTGTTCACTATTGACAATGCACAATTATCCCATGTGTGACAAGTGTTTTGCAAACCTATTTTTGTTCCCTCACCCAGTTGGCTCATGTGCAACCGTGCACCTGCACTACTGAGCTTGCTTCAGGTGAGCTGGCTAACTTGGTTGTGGGGGTGAAGGTTTTAGTGTAGGAAGGTCCATCTCCCAACACACATTACACATCCCTTACACAGGACGTACTGCTTGGAAGTGTGTGGGATTGACTGTAGCCTTATGTGATTTGAAAGGTTCATCTTCCAAGTTGTACTGCTAGTTAAGGCCATGTCATTGTCACTGTGTGGTTTTAAATTGGTCCCGAGTGGCATCTATTGTTATTTGCATCCGTCATTTGTCCATAGGTGTGTATCCCATTGGGTCAGGATATCAAACATGACTACCAGTGTCACGCCTCAGTGTCTTCCTGGCCACATGTCAATGTAGTGGTGTATGTGTTTGGTGTCCTACAGGGTTGCTGTGCTGTGTGTAAATGACTAGGTTTCTGTACTTACTAACAAGTAGGCCATTGCCATATCATCCATTCTGGAAGTACCGATTGATGGTGCTGTGGTGGAAGATGAATGAATCATGTACACTCCCAGGATACTTTGCCATGATGTTGGTGAACAATCCCTAGTGATCCACAATGGCCTGCACATTGATGGAGTTTGTGTGCTTCCTGTTGCGGTATAGGTGCTCGGTAGCAGCAGGTGGCACAATCCGGACATGTGTGCAGACAATGGCACCAAGCATGTGCAGGAAGCCATTAATTTGATAAAACCCCTGTTTGGTCTCCTGCTGCTTCTGTTGTGTGTTGGGGAAGCTGATTTGGCAGGGTGTGATGGAGATGATGGCATCAAGTACCTTGGGAAGGAAGGCAGAGAATGAGGGCTGTGAGATCCCGGCAACCAGGGCACCAGTAGTTTGAAAAGAGCCACTTGCCAACATGTGCAGGCCAGCTAGCAGCTTGGTCTCCGGTGGAATGATGTGGGGTGTCTGCAAGCAGGCTGCCAACAGTGGCTCAATGTGGCACAGCAGCTGCTGTATGGCTTTCCAGTTTAGTCTGTACCTCTGGATGATATCATGTTCCCTGAGGCCTTGAAGGGTTGTCCTGGTCCTCAATATTCTCTCCCTATGCCCTCTGCGTTGCCTTTGGGGTCCATGTTCGTGTGGTGGTACCTGCTGCTGTTGGTCCTGTGCTCTGTGTCTTCGAGCATGCTGCATGAGTAGCACCTCCATGTCTTCCTTCTTGAGCAATGACGTTGCTTGTGTGAGTTTTACTTAAGTAGTGGTGTGTGCCCCATTTTAACGCCTGCCCTGACCCAGGTGTTAAAATTGGGCGCAAATTGGGATTTGCGTCATTTTCCGGCTCCGCCTCCCAGCCGTGCGCCATTTTTGCCCGGTTGGATGAATATGGCGCATGGTTGTTTAAGTCATTTTTTGGACGGGAACGCCTACCTTGCATCTCATTGACGCAAGGCGGTTTCACTCATCCAGAAAATGACGCACACTCGGATATTTTGATGTTAGACGGGTCTAGAGTCAAAGTATAAATATGGTGTTAAGTTCGTGCCGGATTAGCATTAAAAAAATGACGCTAATCCGGCACAAATGGAGTATAAATATGGTCCTATATGTGTAAAAGAGATGTCATCAAAGTATTAAGAGATGTACTTTGTGCTGAAGCAAATATATTCCATAGAAAACCAGTCAATTTGTTGCAAGCATTTTCAATACCGAGTCAAAGGTGGGTGCTTATCTCCTTGTATTTTATAGAAGAACTGCCCCTTCAGCTTCAAAAGGATGCATTACTGTAACAGTGGTAATAGTCTCTTTTTCAAGGATGGCATACTTTATTCCTTTGGACAAGCTGACCTTTGCTCGCATAATAGCAGAAGCATTTTTAAATAGGCCTTTTTTGATGCACTGCCATCGTAATTGGGGAAAGTTGCCCCCTATTCCTGAATTTTTATACTATAATTCCATTATTACAACTAAAGGATATTCCCCTTTCCTCTTCACTTATGGTTTTTATCATAGAATCTAGCCCTCTCATTTTAAAACAATGTCCATTTCCTCATTCCATTATCTGTAGTAGCACCTCCGTAGAATTCTGAAAACTGCTATTACACAGCTAGTAAAGCCAAAGGTGAACCAGTAAAGACGTGTTGAGACTCAGAGATAGCAGGCTCCAAGATACAACAACGGCGATACTCTTTGGTTGTCCTTGAAATATTTAAAAATACAAACAGTCATCCAAAGCTCATTCACTGTTTTTATGTCCTTTCAGAGTCTTGTAAACAATGGGGCAAGCAGCAGGCTAGTTACAGCTTTCCTGAGATAGAGAATATGTCAAGTGGTACACATGTTCAGAGTTAAGCCAGTTTAGTAAGTGGGCAGAAACCTACTTCAATGGTATCCTTTTGATGGGAAACCCATGCTTGAAGTTTAAACGATCTTTAAAGATTAAAAGGGGCAGTTACAAAATTACATTAGATGGAAATTTAATGACATGCAAGTAAGATCCTTGAAAGCTACATTTGTACATACCTCCAAAAGATAGTTAGACCCATATTTATATTTGTGCACAAACTTAGAAAATACCATTATGTTTTGTACGTTTGCACCACTTTTGCATAAAAAAATGACACAAATGAGGCGCAAATAAAGTATAACTATGGACCTTAATGTGCAGCTCCATCAAAACCCTTGTTTCCGTTCTTTGTGTCCCCTATGGTGTATGGAAGTCCGTGTATGTAACTGTAGCACACTATACCGCCCTTTCTTGTGCAGGTAGAGATATGGGTCCTGATTTATACTTCTTTTGCACCACATTACCGTCATTTATTGACGCAAAAGCGGCTCAAACTTAAAAAATACAATTTGCGCCACTTTTGCGTCAATTAATTACGGCAATAAGGTGCAAAAAAAGTATAAATCAGATCCACGGTGTCATATAGGCCTACAATTCTTTTAAACTCGACTTAACAGACTTTTATATGCATATTGGCAAATCAGAAATTGCAGTTTTTTCATATTGATCCACGTTCATCAAACTGCCATTATTTCAATCTGTTACCCATCACACCGTTTTTTGGCTGAAATGTCTAATTTGATCTATTCTTTAGCAATTGCCTTCAGCAATTATTCATCTAGATGTGGAGAAGTAATTTCACCTTGCTATCCCAGATTTTCTTTTAACTGTGTTTAGAACATTTAGGCCCTCATTTCAACCTTGGCGGGCGGCGGAGGCCACCCGCCAAGGTTTAACCGCCTAACGGCCGCCTATGCAGCCGCAAACCCGCCGGCCAAATTGAAACATCCCCACTGGGCCAGTGGGCGGAACTAGAGTTTGCACCCGCAGGCCCAGCGGGGGTGTGGGCTGTAACATTGCAGCCGGCTCCTAATGGAGTTGGCGGCAATGTGGCGGGGCAGCGGGTGCCAAGCAGACAGTGGAAAAGGTGATGGTGCTGTGCTTGGGGCCCCTGCACTGCCTATGCCAAGTGCATGGGCACTGCAGGGGCCCCCAGGGGGCCCGCGAGTCCCCTTACCGCCAGCCTTTCCTTTGCGGTGTCTACCGCCATGGACAGGCTGGCGGTAAGGGGAGTCAAAATCCCCAGGGCAGCACTACTGGAGGATTGCGACCGCCGGGACATCCATGGCGGTAAACCGCCGGTCCCAGCGGTGTGAACGTGGTGGTACCGCTGCGGTCATAATATGGCATTACTTACCGCCAGCCTGTTGGCGGTGCAAGCGCCACTTTTATCCTAACGGTCGGTGACCGCCAGGGTTGAAATGAGGGCCTTTGATTTTTCTTAAATGTTTGTAGGTTTCCCTTTTCTGGGTTTCTAATGTTAATGCAATTACTAATAAACCTTTGGCAGAAAAATTTACTGCAACACTGACAATTCACCAGGGTTGTCCAATATTATTTACTTGATTTTTGATCCTTTGATGGTACTCATTTACAGTTCAAAACAGATTCACACAACTATTACTAGAATTCTAACTGTGAAAATATGCATTGATTTTGTAGCTCTCTTAGGCTATCTTTTGAGATCATTCAGTTTTACCAAATTTGGAGGGTGCAAGGTGAACCGATTAATATTGCGTCCATTACTTACAGATAATGGCATTGCTCCTAGACCTATTCCTTCACCTTCATTTGGAACCACTGAGGCTCCCTTGCTGCCAATAGACCCCTCCCTTCCTAAATAAAAACACCCGCCACCCCCTCTATCTCCTGTGTGTAAAGAAGCCAAACAGACACTCAGTTGAACTGTACCAGGAGGGTCGGAGGGAACTCTAAAGAAGGTGAGGCAGTAGGACTAGGAGTAATGCCACTACTGGTAAGTAATGGACACATTACCTCCTGTCTCTCCCTCACCTTCCTTCGTAACCAATGAGACATAACCAGCAAAAAGAGAAATGGACAACTGAGTCACAAACAACCACTCCAAAAGAGTGCCCAGAATAGAAAACCACTAGGCAGATTGAGAACATAACACCATGACACAATCAAGTAACAAATACAAAGGGAGGGGACCAATCCACTGCCCAACAAAGCACACAAAAAAGCCCCAGCAAGACAACTCTGGATGCAGCCCAACAGCACGAAGACTGCTCCTAAATACCTAGAGGAGGAACCACACCCGACAACACAAACACCAACCAGTTCCGAGAAGTCAACACCCACTCAAGGCAGCAGAAGAACATACCCCTACCATAGCAGGACTAAAAAGCCCAAAGAATGCAACCCCACAATGGCACACCCATCAGGCACTACAGCAAAGAGCACACATGTACCAAACAGAGTAAAATACACACCCCACCAGAGGATGGACTGTAGACATGACTGAGGGAACCAGAACCAGAACAAACTGACCAGAAACACCCAACAGAAAGGAAACATACAGGACAAGACCAAAACAGAAAAGGGCATTAGAGCAACTCCCGCAAGGGAAACAAAGGAGGACCAGCAAGAACACAGCCAGCCGCACACGAATCCCAGAGCAGTCAAGCCATACCAGACAACTGAGAAGCTGTCAAAAGCTACTCCCCAACAACCCCAGAGGGAGGGCTAGGAAGCCCAGTTAAGACACAAATACCCAAAGACCCCACACCAGACAGTCCCACAACCACACAAGCAGAGGGAACCGAGATGCTGGAGTCCATCGTGGCACCACCAAATACACCAGAGCACCCACACACCAAACCTAAACCAGAAAAGCTGGACCAACGTAAAAGGCGTGAAGGCAAACAAAAGGCTCAGAGAACATCGATAAGGCAACCCAGCACAGCCAAAGCTCGAAGACAGTGCCTCAACAAAACAGCAGCACTGAAGCAGACACTGGCGAAGGAAATAGGACTACCACCGGAAGACCGCATCTGAGGACAAGGAGGCAGGACAGACAAGGGCGCAAGGAGACACCAATGAAGCACTGAATGGCACAGCCAAACAGAGGAGCCCAGACATACCCCATCCTCCAAAAGCACAGAGCAGTCAGACAGAGAGAAACCAATGCCCAATGTAGGAGGCTGGCCTATTTTGTAGTGGGTACCTATGGTACTTACACCTTATACAAGGTCCAGTTATCCCTTATTAGTGAAAGTAGGCAGTGTCTAGAGGTTGGGCTCTCTAGCTGTAGCTCAGCAGCTACGGCTTATCTAGGAGACATGCAAAGCTCATGCAATACCACTGTAGTCACACAGTACTCGCACACATGAACGAAAACGCTCGGGCCCATATTTATACTTTTTTAGCATTGCAATTGTGTCATTTTTTTATGCAAAAGCGGTGCAAACTTACAAAATACAATGGTATTTTGGAAGTTTGCACAACTTTTGCGTAAAAGAATGCTGCAAATACAGCGCTAAAAAAGTATAAATATGAGCCTCAGTGTTACAAAAATAAAGGTACTTTATTTTGGTGACACAAATGCCAAAAATACCATAAAGACTATACTCCCTTAGGAGGTAATACACACATTATATACACTAGTATGCAGAAATGTGCATAAAACAGTTGGAAAATCACAATAGTTAGAAATGGGCCTGGGGGAACAAAAACCATATACTAAGAGAGTGGAATGCAAATGTCAATTTCCCACCTAGTCATGTGTAGTGTGTAGAGGGTAGCTGGGAGTACTAGAAAACACCAGGGGTAAGTACTATAACCCCCCTCAGTGCCCATGAAAGCAGGAGTAAAACACAGTAACTTTCCCAGAACACACAGAAACACGAGAAACAAGATTATGCAAGAACCAGAAGAGACTGCAAGACAATATCAGAGGATTCCTGGACCTGGTGACCTGTGAAAGAAGGGGACAAAGTCCAAGAAGCACAGAAGAGTCCAGGAAGAACAGGAGCCCCTGCTAACCTGGATGAAAGTGCAGAAGAAGAACCACCAGTAAAGAAGAACAGTCAGTACTGCACTCAAGAAGACGGAGTTGGGTTCCTGGTTGGTGCAGATGATGTCCCTCGCCGGATGGAGGATTGCAGTCTGGTTTGCGTTCCTGGAGTCCGCCAACAAGCCTTGGCACACGCAAAGCTCAAGTTTAGCGGCAAATGGGGCTGCCTGGGACCAGGAGGGACCTGGTTGACTCTACCCAGGAGGAGGAGCCAGAGGGGGATCTCAGCAACTCAGAGAGCCCACAGAAGACCAGGCAGCATACACAGGAGTCCCGCAGCACAGGGACAAAGTAGGTACAAGAAGAGGCCCATGCAGCACTCCAAGAAAGGTTCCCACGCCGCCAGAGAACCACTCAGGAAGATGTGCATCACATGACAGAGTGCTGAGGGCCGGAGCTGCAAGGTTCATGAAGAAATTTGTGGAATGATGCCATCAAGCCCTGGCAACTGCAAAACATGCAGTGCAAGGGGGTAGTGTTTTCCATGGGGAGGAAAGCTCTTACCACCACCAAAGCTGGACAGTAGGACATCAGGAACATTGCGACCACTTCAGTCCACCACTTGTGATACAGGATCCATGCAGCTCAGCGGGAGAGGGGATCCACGCAGCCGGTCATTGTTGCAGTAGATGCCTGCTGAAGCAGGAGAGTGACTCCTTCACCCCAGGGGAGATTCCTTTGCTCTTCTGGTGCAGGATGAAGACAGGCTGTCCTCTGAGGATGCACGACTGGGAAACACTTGCAGTTGCTGGCAGGAGCTGAAGGTACAATGTTACAGAAGTCGTCTTTGCTTCTTTGTTGCAGTTTGTAGAGTTCCTGAAGGGTCCAGATGCAGTTTCTTTGGTGAGAAGTTGAAGTGGAGGATGCAGATGATTCCTGCTGGAGTCTTTCAATCCGGATCTGAGAACCACCTAAAGGAGAAATCCTAAAGACCCCTAAAAGGTGGATTGGTCACCTAAACAGGTAAACACCTATCAGGGGAGGGCTCTGACATCACCTGCTGGCATTGGCAACTCAGATGCTCCCAGAGTTCCTTGCCAACTTGGAATCCAAGATGTCAAAACCCAGGGACCCTCTGAAGGTGCTCTGAGCCCCACCCCTGAGGTGATGATGGACAGAGGAGTGGTCACTCCCCTTTTCTTTGTCCAGTTTCGTGCCAGAGCAGGGACTGGGGGGTCTCTGAACCAGTGTGAACTGGGTTTTGCAAGGAGGGCACCAAATGTGCCCTTCAAAGCATTTCCAGTGGCTTGGGGAGGCTACCCCTCCCAAGCCTGTAATACCTATTTCCAAAGGGAGAGGGTGTAACACCCCTCCCTCAAAGGAAATTATTTGGTCTGCCTTCTTGGGCTCAAGCTTTTCAAGCAACAGAAGGGTAGAAACCTGTCTGTGAGGTGGCAGCAGCTGGGGCTGCCTGGAAAACCTCAAAAGGCTGTTATGGCAATACTGGGGATCCATGGAATTATGCAACCAATGCTTGAAAAAGCCTTGGGGTATGATTTCAACATGTTAGATAGCAAACATCCCTAAGTTCAGAGTTACCATTGTGAAGCTGGACATATGTAGTGACCTATGTCCAGTACACGCATACAATGGCATCCCCGCACTCACGAGGTCCAGGAAAATAGTCCTGAGGGTTGTGGGGGCACCTCTGCTAGTGCTGGGTTGCCCTGAGGGCAGGTACATTGCACCCTGTCCTCAGGACTGAAGGCCCTGCTATAGGAGTGACTTATAAGTGACCTTGTGCAGTGTAAATGGCAGTGAAAGGGTGCATGCACCTTTTCACACAGGCTGCAATGGCAGTCATGCAGAAGCCTTTGCATGGGCTCCATATGGGTGGCAAAAGATATGCTGCAGCCCATAGGGATCCCCTTGAGCCCCAATACCCTGGGTAGCTAGGTGCCATATACTAGGGACTTATAAGGGGGTACCAGTAAACGAATTGTGGGTGACATACTGTGTTATCAGTATGCAACAACCAAGTTACAGAGGAGGAAGAGCATAATCACTGGGGTCCTGGTTAGCAAGATCCCAGTGAACACAGTCAAGCAACATGACATCAGGCAGAAAATGGTGGTAACCATGGCAAAAAGAGGGTACTTTCCTACACCCAGCAGACAAAGTCCTGAATAATCAAGACCAGGGTCCCAGACCTGAAACCAATGATCCCACTGACAAACCAGCTAAGCCCCCCCACCCAGAGAGACCGGCAGCCAGATTAGCAAACAGCGGAGCGGGAGGAGACAGGCGAGACACTGACCAGATGCTCCTGCACTAGCGACCACAACAAAACCTCGTGGGCCAGCACTGCCCATGGAAAATGGACCAGAAGATAAGAGCCCCCAAAGACCAGAGAATCCAGCCAACTAGAAAGAGCAGGGGAAATCTAGCCCAAGGGACCAGGGACACAGGGAAGTCCTGAACCAAACCAAAAAGGACTAGTACCAATAAGCCATAGGCCCCAAAGCACAAGCAGGCCAGCTGACTGAACCAAGAGATCACCCAAAGAGGGACACATAAACACACCCTCAGAATAAAAAGGTATCTGGGGTGTCATACCCAATGCAAACACCCGTGGAGAGTCCCGAGCCAAGAGGGAAGTATACAAAAGGAGAAACGCACAACCGCAATTGCAAACCTCAGAAACCGGAGAGAGGAAACTGCAACATGGACGAGATGACAG
Organism: Pleurodeles waltl; assembly: GCF_031143425.1. NCBI lineage: Eukaryota > Metazoa > Chordata > Amphibia > Caudata > Salamandridae > Pleurodeles > Pleurodeles waltl. The sequence continues at coordinate 1,460,140,504 of NC_090444.1, forward strand.
GCAACCAGCAAGACAAAGGAGCCCTGGACCCACCAGTGAGTGTGAGAGGAGGCCTCTTTTTGCATGGCTAGCCCCCACTTTTTGCCTGATGTTGATGTGTTCTAGAAATTGGTAGTGCCCGATGCCCCTGGTAAACAGGTTCCCTGGGTGAGAGCTCTTTCCCTAAGTCTGTTGTGATGCTTGGCACAATTGGATACACTCTTAAATATCCCTATAAGTCCCTAGTAAATGGATACCCCAGTACCCAGGGCAGGAGATATTGAGGTTGGACTCCTGTGGGGCTTCCAGCCCTAAGGCAGGGTCCACCATACTGTATGTCAGGGCATAGATGCATGAGCAACATGTCCCCATTGTGTCCTTGCCAAACCTAGGACACAGTGAGTGAACAGAGCAGCCATTTAAAATGCATGTACTCAACACTGGTCAAACACCATTTTCCCAGTTACATGATGGCTGCCATGCACCCTGGGTTGTTTGGTCTCAAACAACTCAGAATGGTAAATCCAAACTGGTACCAGTATTGGATTTATCCCTAAATCTACCCAGGGGTCACCGTAGAGGTGCCCCCTGCAAAAGCTATCCCTAATTGTCATAGTTGATAACTGGTTTCATCCAGCCTGCCACTCCAGACAGCCAATCTACACAACTGGGGGAGAGCCATGGCTCTCTGGTTTGTAAGACAATGCCCTTCCTGGATGGAGGAGCTAACATCCCCTCCCTCAGGAATGTGCAACACCCTGGCAGTGAGCTTCAAAGGGCTGCAGCCCCTGAAACCCGAGCCCCCAGGCCTGCTGCTAGCAGCAGAGGGCTTCACCCCTTACAAACCTGCACTTTGGGTGGGAGCCAGGGCGGGAAACCAGACAAAGGGTAGAATGAGTGGCCTCACTTAGCATGCATCACCCCTTAGGGCTGAAATGCGAAGTGGACCCCCTGACTCAGTTTTCTCCATCTTGGAATGCAAGAAAACAGCCAATGAGGTTTAGGGAAGTGACCCTTCCAAACAGGAAGTATTCACTGTAGTGGATGTAGCCACCCAAGGGTAAGTGTCACTTTGGACACTACCAAGTTCCCCCTAAAAGATTTTAGATTTGAAAGTGATCCCAAGAAGAGAAGAAGTCAAGCACAAAGGAACCTGCCAGAACGAGAACAGAGTACCTGTTGCACCAGAAGGGGCCCGCAGACTACAACTGTGGAAGAGCTGAACACTGAACCGACCCCAAGAAACCCAGGGGTCCTCCAGGCTTGAAGGATCACCCCAGATCTCCCTCCTGAGTGAAGGCACCTCTCAAGAAAAGCAAGAAATCTGCAAAGGACCAGCAAACCCGTGAGGGTCACTTCACTGTATCGTCGATGTCTCCATGACCAGAAGTCACAGCTGAACCCGACAACACATCAACGACTGCCTGGAAGTGCCCCACAACTGTGCCAAGTTTGGTGGCACTGCGCCCCTAGTGGCCGAGATACATCAATACCCTGGGTACTGGTCAGCTGACTTCGTACCAGGAGAAAACCAGCTCCTCCAGAGCTCAAAAAGGATCAGGAGGAAGCCCCAGTCGAGGGACTTCAGGAACAGCCCAGAGCTCTGACCAGAGTGCCCCCGTTGTCCTGTAAGTCGCCAACAAAGAGACTCACCTCCAGCTTCAGTGGACTCCGTTGCACACAGCATCCAGTACCTCCAAAACGCTGTGCACCTGGCCACCCTGGGCCTTGCAACGTGGGATCTGCTGTGTGCCCCCGGTCCCCAACCTCTTGTGATCTCATCAGCCCAAGGGGAACCCAAGGCACTAACTTTAAATCTGCAAACCAGCTCCTTCTCCAAGCGGCCCCTCCAGGTGTCCCTGGGCCAACAACCTCTCCAATGCTGCTCCTGCTGAACCGGGGCTGCCCGAGACTCTCCAGCTGGCACAATGTGCCCACCGACTGCTGCGACCACCTTGCAAAAGAAGAGACTGTTAACTTCACTGCACGATTTTTAATGCATTTTTGAAAGTGACTGCCTATTGATTCCAATGGTGCGTAATTACGCACAGAGTGACTAACTTTGCTAAAACTTTAAAAGGTCATAACTCTAAAACTACTTAACGTATTCTAAAGATTGTGGTCTTAAAATGTATATAAAAGTCCAAAGTATTTTGAGAAATTCTTGTCTTGAGTTATTCATTGAGTGTGTGTGGTGCATGATTGGATTTATAAGTATCCTGGATTAGCCTCACTGCTGGACCAACTATCTTAAAAACTAGAGCATTAGGTGGTCTACTTTTTACCTCTGAAAACCAACATGTGGTTGCCTGAACCCTCTGCATAGTGTGCTTGGTTTTGCACACAGCATAGAGGGCCAGCCTCCAACATTCGGGGCCTCATTACAACCCTGGCAGTTGGTGCTAAAGCTGCGTTAATACCGCCAACAGGCTGGTGGTAAAATATATGGAGACGGTCGCGGCTGGAGACGTTCTGCGGCACTGCTGTCAGCAGCAGCGTCTGCCAGCAAAACACTGCCATGCCGTATCATTGCTCATGATATGGCATGGTGGTGTTTTGCTGGTGTGGCGGTGCTGCTGTCAGCAGCGCTGCCTTACCGCCGGCCGCAGCCATGACCGTTGGCGGTGTTCCACCAGCATTCTGGCGGAATGCCGTCGGCGGTCATGATACGCATAGATAGCTGGTAGCCACAGCGGGAGTATGTTGGCAGCCATGGCGGTAGGCGGTCAATACCACCAATGTTGTAATGGGGGCTTCGGGGTATCGGCGGTGGAATAAAGACTTTGTGTTTGCTGATACCACTTTTACAATTGTGTTAACACACGAATAACTCTCCAAATTGTCTGTAAGAAAATTGTTTTAGATTTTTATAATTGATTTACATTTTTTACACATCTTTAAAAGTAATTGTTAGTGCCCTGGTTACGTCCCTACAACTTTAGAAAAAGTTTAAAAATCTTTGCTCTAGTATGTTATCCAAAAAGAGGAGTTCTAAATTCCAAAAAGGTCCCAACTTTAGTAAGAGAAAAATGTCTGATTCAGAGTCCAGAAACCAGGAACTCAACCTGGAACCTTATGAGGTATATACCTATGACCAATCAAGGAAACTCTGCAGACTATGCAAAATTCAAACTGAAAACAAGCCCCAAAACAGAGAAATGTAGGTTTCTGGTGGCCCAGTATGAAAGAGCTGATGACTATGATCCTTCTGAGATGGATGAAGATCCTGTGGTGAATGAAGATGAGGGTAGCTCCTCTTCTCACACAAGCTCTATAGCACCCACAGACCTGGAACTTGCCAGGCTGACCAAAAGACTGGGTTTAGAAAGTCAGCTTTTGGAGATAGAACAGAAAAGAAAATAGTTGGGCTTGGCACCCATCTCTGGTGGCAGCATACAAGTGTTGAAAGAAAATGCTTTCACATTAAACTCCAAAAAGGAGTTGTTCCTCGCTTCACTGAAGGTGATAATAGTGAAATGGTTTTCTGCCTTTAAAAGAGCCTGTTTCAGGAGGGAAATTGAAAAAAAACACTGGGGCACACTGATGTGGGAGTTATCCTCACGAAAGTGCAGGGATAGGCTCCTGACACTGAATGAGGCAGATTCTAAATCCTATAACCTCATGAAGGGTACCCTAATTGAGGCTAGAGAATCCCAGAGCCAAACCTGGGTTGACTTTGTAGACTATTCAGTAAAAATGCTACGTGGTTGGTTAGCTGGGAACAAGTACACGATTATGATGGACTGTATAATTTATTTATGAAAGAGCATCTGTTGAATAATTGTTCCTATGATAGATTACATCACCATCTGGTAGACCTGGGTCCACTTTCCCCTCAAGAATTGGGGAGGAAGACAGACCATTGGGTCAAAACAAGGGTTACCAAAACTACCACTGGTGGGGGAGAACAAAAGAAAGAGGTCAATAAGCCCCCCCAGGGAAAGATGGGAGCCAGGGTAAAAACAACAAGCCCCCCAAAATCTGCACTGAAGGGTGGGCCCAGAGACTACTCACAGTCCAGGGGAAGGTACAAAGGGAAACACTTTGACCCCAACAAGGCTTGGTGCTCAGACTGTAGGAGAAAAGGGCAGCAAACAGGAGACTCTGACTGTAAAAACAAAAAGAATGCCTCTGGTCAACCTGCAGTAAATGCAGTTGCCAATATCCATATGGGGTCAGAGGCGTGGCCTGACCATGTCAGTGCCCCACAGAGGCAACATTAGTCACTGAGGTTGGGGTAGATTTATCTTGTGCTGTCTTGCCAAGTAATATGAACAAATACAGGCAGCACCCTGTGATTACTGGTGAGAAAACAGAAGCCCTGAGGGGTAGAGGGGCTAGCATCACTCTGGTGTCTCAGCACCTAGTTCCCTCAACTCATTTGCTAGTAGGGAGGTCTTATTCTGTCACCAATTCTGACAATGAGACCAAGTTCCACCCCATGGCTATAGTAAACTTTGAATGGGGAGGAGTAGCAAGGCAGAAAGAAGTGGTTGTGTCCCCATCCATCCATGTAGATTGCTTACTTGGTAATGAGCTGGAACATTCCCCCTGAGCTGAGGTAGAGCTAAAATCCCATGCTGCAATGCTTGGAACCCCTGAGCTTGTGTCAAGACTAGGGCACAGAGCAAACCTCAGAGAGAAAAAGGAGAGCTTGTTCCTGACATAGTGGACTAGCCTCCCAAGAGAAAATGCAAGAACACTGAGGGACCAGCTTCACAACAGATCAAAAGACAGGACCCCTCCCCTCAGGAGGAAGAGAAGTCACCCACCTTAGAGGAAACTGAGCTTGAGGAGCTTGGGCCTTTTTACCCAGAGCTCTTGGGCCCAGGGGGATCCTCTGGGAGGCTCTGTGCCAGGGGCAAAGCGAGTGTCCCACTCTTGAAGGCTTGAGACAGCAAGATGCTCAGGAGGAGCTAGGAAATGTCAGTGGTACCCACAGGGTCTACTGGGAGGAGGGGTTCCTGTACACTGAGGCCAGAGACGTCAAGCCTGGTGCAACCAGGAGGGTAGTAGAGCCCCAGAAGTTGAAAGACTTCCTTCTCACTTTAGCCCATGCAATCCCCCTGACATGCCATCTGGGTCAGAATAAGACATGGAGTGGGTTTGTTAACCACTTCTACTGGCCGGGTATGTACCAAAAAGTGAAGTACTTTTGCCAGTCCTGTCCCTCCTGCCAAGCTAGTGGCAAAGCAGGTGGGCACTTAAAGGTCCTTTTAATTTTACTGCCTGTGGTTGTGGTTACCTTTGTGAGGTTAGGGATTAACATTGCTGGCCCCCTTGACCCTCAAACAGCATCAGAACATAGATACATTCTAGTGGTAGTGGCTCATACCACTAGGTATCCTGAGGCTACTCCCACTAGGACCACCACTGCACCTGCAGTGGCCAAAGCCTTCTAGGGTGTCTTTACCAGGGTGGGGTTCCCTAAGGAGGTAGTATCAGACCGGGGGTCAAACTTCATGTCTGCATACTTAAAACATATGTGGCAGGAATGTGGAGTGACTTATACATTTAATACCCCATACCATTCACAAACCAATGGGCTGGTAGAAAGGTTCAACTAGACCCTAAAAGGTGTGATTGGAAGGCTCCCTGAAAAACGTAGAAGGAAATGGGATGTCCTACTACCTTGCCTGCTGTTTGTCTACAGGGAAGTGCCACAAAAGGGAGTAGGTTTTCTACCCTCTGATCTTTTGTTTGGGCATCCTCTTAGGGGACCACTGCGTCTTGTAAGGGAAGGCTGGGAGAGACCTCTCAAAGAGCCTAATAAGACATTGTGGACTATGTGCTTGGCCTACGTTCCAGAATGGCTGAGTACATGGAAAAAGCCAGCAAAACTATTCAGACCAACCAAGAGCTTCAAAAGCTTTAGTATGACCAAAAAGCTGCTATGGTGGAGTTCCAAACAGGGCAGAAAGTTTGGGTATTGGAGCCTGTTGCTCCAAGGGCCCTCCAGGACAAATGGTCTGGGCCCTATCCCATCCTTGAAAGAAAAGGGGAGGTCACTTATCTAGTGAACCTGGGCAGCTGCAAGGATCATCCATGTCAACCGCCTAAAACTCTTCTTTGACAGATCTGATGTGACCATGCTCATGGTCACAGATGAGTGACAGGAAGATGAGAGTGCACCTCACGGTGATCTCCTCTCCAGCAATCCCCAAGATGGTTCTGTGGATGGAGTGATCTTGTCAGACCCCCTCTCAGGACAACAGCAGACTGATTGCAGGAAAGTGTTCAACCAGTATGCTGGGCTTTTTCCTCTCACCTCTGGGAAGGCAAACCGGTGTACCCATGATGTGGACACTAGAGATAGCCTGCCTGTCAAAAACAACATTTACAGACATTCTGACCATGTCAGAGAAAGCACAGAAGTTGAAGTCAAGAAAATGATGGATTTGGGTGTCATTGAACCATCAGAGAGCCCCTGGACCAGCCCAGTAGTGTTAGTCCCCAAACCTCACAACAAGGGTGACAAGAAGGAAATGAGGTGTTGTGTGAACTACTGGGGCCTCAACTCAGTAACCAAAACAGATGCCCACACAATTCAAAGAGCTGATGAGCTCATGGACAGATTAGGGGCAGCCAAATATCTGAGTACCTTTGAGTTAACATCAGGGTACTGGCAGATTGGCCTGACCCCTGGAGCAAAAGAGAGGTCATCATTTTCTACTCCTAGTGGGCATTATCAGTTCACTGTTATGTCCTCTGGACTCAAAAATGCACCTGCCTCCTTCCAAAGGTTGGTGAACCAAGTCCTTGCTGGGCTGGGAACTTTTAGTGCAGCTTACTTAGATGACATAGCTGTCTATAGTTCCACCAGACAGGATCACCTGATCCACCTAAGGAAAGATCCTTGAGGCCCTGCAAAAGGCAGGTTTCACTAATAAGGCCAGTAAGTGCCAGAAAGGGCAGGGAAAAGTTGTGTACCTGGGCCACCTGGTTGGTGGAGGCCAAGTACAACCTCTACAACCCAAGATTCTGACTATTCTGGCTTGGGAAGCTCTTACAACCCAAACACAAGTCAGGGCCTTCCTTGGCTTAACCGGATATTATAGGAAGTTTGTGAGGGATTATGGAACAATAGTTGCCCCCCTCACAGAACTTACGTCCAAAAAGATGCCCTGAAAGATCAACTGGACAGTGAGTTGTCAAGAGGCCTTTGACACTCTGAAGAAAGCAATCTGTTCTGCTCCAGTACTAAAGCACCAGACTACTCAAGGTAATTCATAGTTCAGACAGATGCTTCAGAGTTGAGAATAGGAGCAGTCTTCTCCCAAAGGAGTGATGATGGACATGTCCCTCCAGTTGCTTTTATTAGCAAAAAGCTACTCCATAGGGAACAAATATGGATTGCTATAGAGATGGAAGCCTTTGCTGTGGTTTGGGCCCTGGAAATGTTGAGGCAATACTTGTTTGGCTCTCACTTCACTGTTCAGACTGACCACAGGCCTCTCCGATGGCTACAACAAATGAAAGGTGAAAATCCCAAACTGCTTAGGTGGTCCATCTCCCTACAGGGAATGGACTTTAAAGTGTAACACAGACCTGGGATTGCCCATGCCAATGCAGATGGCCTCTCCAGATTCTTCCACTTAGAAGATGATGACTCACTAGGGAAAAGGTAGTCTCATCCTCTTTCATGTGGGGGGTAGTATGAGAGGATGCCTCTTTTTGCAAGGTTAGCCCCCACTTTTTGCCTGATGTTGATGTGTTCTAGAAGTTGGTAGTTCCTAGGGACCCTGCTAAATAGGTTCCCTGGGCCAGAGGTCTTGCCCTAAATCTGTTGTGATGCTTGGCACAATTGGCTACCCTGTTAAATATTGCTTTAAGTCCATAGTAAATGGGTACCCCAGCACCCAGGGCAGGAGATATTGAGAGTAGACCCTTGGGGGCAGCAGCACTGATTGTGCCACCCCCAACGGCCCTACACCAAGATGCACCCAGCATTGCTTTTGCAGGCTGAGTGTACTGGGGCAAATCTAAACAGACAAACTCAACATGGCACCCCCTCCGGGTGCCCTGTCCACCCTGCACTGCATGTATTATGGATAAGACATCCCTCTGGCAGGTCTTTCAACCCTAAGGCAGGGTGCACCGTACTATATGTGAGGGCATAGATGCATGAGCAGTATGCCCCCACTGTGTCCTTGCTAAGTGGGTGAACAGAGCAACCATTTTAAATGCATGTACTGGACACTGGTCAAACACAAGTTTCTCAGTTACATGATGGCTACCCTGCACCCTGGGTTGTTTGGTATCAAACAACTCAGAACGCCAAATCCTAACTGGTACTAGCATTGGATTTATCCCTAAATGTACCCAGGGGACACATTAGAGATGCCCCCTGCAAAAGCTAACCCTAACTGGCATAGTTGCTGACTGGTTTCTTCCAGCCTGCCACTCCAGACAGCCAATCTACAAACCTGGGGAGAGCAATGGCTCTCTGGTTTGTAAGACAATGCTCTTGCTGGGTGGAGGAGCAAACACCCCATCCCTCAGGAATGTGTAACACCCTGGTGGTGAGCTTCAAAGGGCTACAGCCCCTGAAATCTGAGCCCCCAGGCCTGATGCTAGCAGCATAGGGCTCCTGTGCTTATGCCAAGACCCTCTCCAACACTGGTCCCGCTGGAACCGGGAGATGCCCTAAACTGTCCAGCTGGCACAGTGTTCCCACCGATTGCTGCGACCACCCTGCAAAAGAATAGACTGGTAACTCAGCCATGCGATTTTTAATGCATTTTTAAAAGTGACTGCTTAATTGTGCACAGAAAGACTAACTTTGCTAAAACTTTAAAAAGTCATAAGTCGAAAAGTACTTAATATAGTCTAAAGATTTTGATCTTCAAAATTATATAAAAGTCTGAAATATTTTTTATAAATGCTTGTCTCGAGTTATTCATTGAGTGTGTGTGGTGCATGATTGGATTTGTGAGTACAGCAAATACTTAGCGCATCTCCTGGATTAGCCTAACTACTCGACCAGCTAACTTAAAAACGAGAGCATTAGGTGGTCTGAATTGTACCTCTAAAAACCAATGTGTGGTTGCCTGAACGCTCTGCATAGTGGGCTTGGTTTTGCACACTGCATGGAAGCCCAGCCTCCAACAGTGAGAGAAATGCCCGAATAGCAAACATCCAGAAAGAACAGCCGAAACCAAAGATCGAACCAAAGGAGAACCAGGACCTGCCAAAATGGAGCTAACTCCCATAGGAACCAGATACAAGATGGAATAGGCCACCCACCCATGCACCTCCATAGTGACACTGCAGACAGATGTGAATTCAAAAATACTCGACCCCAACCAGAAGGCCAAATACATCGCACCAAAACAGGAGCCGAGACCGCAAGCCACATGCAACCAGGGAAGAGGCATGAATCAAAGGCGAGAAGTCCGCAGCCATGAAGTCCAGAACCTAATGGCTCAATATACTTCGGTCAATGGACAGAAAAGGGCAGCATCCCACCCAGACCGGCAATGCCCCACAGGAGCAGTAAAGGCCAAGAGCCCCACATTGAGGCCCCTGACAGAACACCTCAAATGGCAAAGCCTGTGAACTCCCACAAAATGTCCGAAAAGAAGAGGGCTGGGAATAGCACCAGAAGGAATAGCAGATCCAGAAACAGGAGTGCAAATGGGGGAGGGCCAACTCCCTAGGCTCAGTCCCCACTCCCTAAGCCTGAGGGAAAACCAGGCTGCCAGCAAAGTGGACAAAGAATATTTGTGCAAAACAGGAAAGACAGCAAGCAAACATGCATACAGAGCCAGAACAGCCAACAGAGCAGAGCACCAAGCTCCCACCAGAATGGCCACCATCAGCCCAACGAACGCCAGAAACAGGGAGATGCTGTCAAAAAAGACAGCAAAAGACTAGAATCCAAAGTCCACAGCACAGTGCATGAAAAGGTCTGTGAAGAACTGTGCAAAATCCAAACCAAGGCAGCCGCAGTGCAGAAATGGAGCCAGAGGTCCTCGGAGGGTGACACTGGCACAGACTTTGAGGGACCAGCACAGAAGACTCATCAGCAGACGTCACCCAAAAGCAGAAAGGAAAACACACCCAATCCAGACAGATGGAGGGAGAGAAAAACTGTTGCATGGGCAAAAGCAGACAGCGAAGGAGAGAGAGAGACCAACAGCGAGCCAAAAATGCCCGAGGTGGATGCATGACCTTGCGCCTGACAAACGGAAAGGGCAGAACATCAGCCGTGGGTGGCCAAACAGCACCCTGCACACTGGTACTCATAATGTTACAAGAAAGCACCGGGCAGCAGTGGGAGAACTATTCCCAGAGGAAAGTGCAAAAGCCAAACTTGATAGCCTGTAGAAGGAAGAACAACCCTTCTAAGAAGCACAACATGTACAGAGAGTGAGGGACAGGAAACAATCCACAACCCCCAAACCTACAGCAGCAAATTCCCGAACAGGACCCCGGAATGCCAAGGCAAACCCACAGGGTGAAAACCAAGTGAGGAAACAGATCAGGCCACAGGACCACAGTCCGAAAGAATGGAAATGCCTTGCAAGCCCACACAAGGGCCAGAAGGACTCACAACTCCCTGGGAAACCAACAGCACGCCAGAGAAAGCAGAAAGAGCCACCAATGCTGACACTGAAGAAACATAGACCACCACCAAAGACACACACCGTGATGGCTGGATAAGCAGGGAAAGCCCACTGACACCCAGAGGGGAAATTATACATCAAAGGTACACGGTCATCCATTTATACATTCCGGAACAGTCCACAATACAAGAATCCATAGGAAACTTCAGAGACCAAAAATCGAACCCTACAACCTGCAGAATGTGAACGAAGGAAGGAACCACCAGGCCACATGACACTCCCAAACCTCAGGGAGAGGGTCCTATACCAGAATCATCAGGCCAAAGTGGACCCCCCCCAACAGATTAGGGCAAGGAACCTGCAACCTCCCCACAAAGAAGCAAGTAGAGAAGCACCACACCTGACAGAAGAGGTGCACTTCTGCATCTGAGAGACCAGCAGCAGGAGTCCACGAGTAGGGGAGAGGGTCAACCATGTCAGGCACCGAAAAGGTATGAGAACAAAGCCCCAAAAACTGGAAAGGAACATGGGCACCAAACCTGTTCCTACCACCTCAAATATGCCAAACACAACCTCTGCATATGCACCCAGTCCAGAAGAGGGGCTGACCCAGAAGCACAGCCCTGGCCAGAGCAATACCACCCGACTCTGTTGCAGCGTCTGCAAGCCGTGTTCCAGAGAGAGCCATGCTGTCCCACAAGAACACCACCAGGCTGGAGACCGCCACAGGGAGCACCGCACCCCACCAAGATCCAGCACTAAAGACCCCAGGCCCCACCATGACAGAGGAAAGAGGTAAGTCTACAGGTGAGACAAAACAGAACAGGAGGTGGGAATCATTTTTATTTAGGAAGGGAGGGGGATATTGGAGGCAAGGGAGCCTCATTGATTACAAAGGAAGGTGAGGGAGGGAGGGACGGTAGGTAATGGAAATTATGTTGTCCTATACAGTTTGGTCGATTATCTGTCTGAATCTGAAGCTCGAATATGTTCAACCTCAAAAGAGATTTATGTACAACATCAAAAGAGATATCTGTTTGATTTTTTTCTACGAATCACGCTGACATCTTTGATCTTACATTGCCATCACTAATTATGAAATTGATTAAATTATTAAGCCGTTAGTTATCCATAACGTCACCGTTCATGGTAGATGGGGCTCTCATTAAGATATTTATTCTCTACTTTTTTTGCTTTTAACACAGCTCAATGCTATGTGTCTGCTTTATTTTCCTAAGCATCAAGGATGAGCTGGATAGCTTCACTTTGAGTGCTCTGAGTGCCTAATTGAGCCTCAGGCATAGAAAATGTCCACTACTCTGAGAGGCCTCCTATTCTTGACCATAGGCCATATTATTTTGTTTCGTTCTTTCTTTAACTTTCTTGATTTTCATTTCCTAGCGGCTTATTCCATTTTAACAACTTAACAATCGGTTTGATAATTAATTATATATCAATTCCGTATTTGCATCTACTAAACATTTGTTGAACCCCTAAATTAGCCCGTTTTAAGTGCTGAATGAATTACGCTTAGCAATGCGCAGCCCTTGTGTTTTTTTTGGAATCAGGTAAGATTCACAGCTCTATATTTCAGGAAGTAGAACTCTGTCTCATTTAGGAACATTGGAGATTGTTTTCATTTAGATCAAGTTAGAGATTCCTCTTAGTTTCTTGTGCACGGGAAATCAGATATCTGCACATTTTCAATGTCATACAGTGAGACGGCTCGTTATTTATGGCTGCTGGCAGGTCTTCTCTCTACATAACCGTGATTAAATGGAACATGAGATGAATAACTGGTATTATTGGCCACAAGGTCAAAAAGTCAATTTCAATATTTCACTTTTATGTAATGGTAAGAGTCATACAAAATGAAGATCTTGCAGGCAGAATGAAATAAAATATGCTCACTAAATTTGTAATGAATACAAGTAAGTAATCTGCAACAAATGCAGCTGTATAGCACGTGAGCTTTGTAATACACCCAAACTTTTTAAATTAAACTTAATAAAGGTATTGCCACTGTCATCGCTCCCTAGTGCGAAATGCACATTTTTGGTTATGTCCCCTGCTATCTGGTTATTGCCATGTAAACCTTGGATGTCTACCCTCTTTTACTCCCCAAGTTGTTACATGCTTATTTTATGTATTTGAGTGGGGGAGGGGGAAGTATGGGCAAAATGTGTATTTTTATCCATGATCGTTGCAAGATAAGTATCACCCCCAAGTGGAGATCAAAGTATCCCGATTTTTAACCCGGACAAATAATACGGCAAAATACATGTATTTGTTCACTCAAGAAAAAATATTTGTAAGAAGTAGTAAAGTCTGGAAGTTGTAGGTTGAATTTTTGGTGAATTGATTATTAACGTTTGCAATGAGCATGCACTTGGAAGAGTTTCTACATGAAAATCTATAACTTTGGTTATACGTATCTGACTTACTCTGTGTTGGTGTACAAATAAATATAAGAATCTGCTTCATTTGTAAAAATTGATGTTGGAAATCTTATGTCAATTACTGATTGTCCATTTTGAAACTCTGAAATCCTTAACACATATTCCTCTAGTAGAGCATGATTGCTCTTTGCCACACTACCAGGACTGAACTAAAGTCCATGGAGCTTGATGGCTGCCTGATCCCTGCGTACCGCGAGGCGGCTGGGCCGGGCCACGGGCGGGAACGCTGCGGGGGCACGAACACCTCCCCCTGAGAGTGCGGAGTCAATTCGAAGGTGTCGGGTGGGCAGAGCCACCTCCGAGGAGTGTTGCTGAGCAGGGGCTCCAAAGAATTAGGCGCCGAGGCGCGGTGGCCCAAGAGAGGATTTGGAGCCGTGGCCTCCAGCAGCGCAGAGACCCGACACCATTGTGAGCAGCGGTGAGACCCGGGAGCGGCAGTGATATCCCTGAGTCCTCTCTTCCCAGAACCCCTAATAACCACACCCCTGCCAACGGGCCGATCGTCCCTCCCTCCACCTGACCGCTGGGGAGCTGCGTGAGGCGGGGGCGGGGAGAGAGCTCTGTGGGGCCAGAGCTCCGTAGCAATGACGTTCTGAGATTTAGGGCCAGCCCCAAGTAGAGGGCACAATGATACCCCCACAAGAGGAGGGGGCAACAAGCTCTTTTCATACATATATACTGTTAAAAATGTTTTTCCTTTTATTATATCCTTGTTATTCTTGGCAAGCAAAGTTTCCTGTATTCACCAAATGAGGGTCAAGCAGAGTAGACTTGTGTAGTCTGGTGAAGACTGCTCACGCCATGTTGGGTTCGACGACATGTGGGACAACTCATGCTCTTTAAGCCTTATGACCCTGCAATGATTTTAATGATATAGCTGTTAATATAGTGAAGAGTGCAGTGCAGATTGATTATTTCCCATGGTTATGTCTCAGTTTTTTACAGCCCCTGTGTTGTTCTTCACTTCTTCTCTCCCTTTAAATTTAGGCATAGTCACTTGTGTCTCACCCCGCCACTTCCCCTCACCCCTCCTCGGTGGGCCTATCTTCCGGCAGTGCGACACTGTGGGGGTCATTCTGACTTCGGCGGAGGCCGGCCGCCAAAGTTCCCCCGACAGAATACCGCAGCGCGGTCAAAAGACCGATGCGGTAATTCTGAGTTTCCCGCTGGGCCGGCGGGCGACTGCCAGAAGGCCGCCCGCCCGCCCAGCGGGAAACCCCCTTCCACGAGGATGCCGGCTCCGAATGGAGCCGGCAGAGTGGAAAGGGTGCGACGGGTGCAGTTGCACCCGTCGCGATTTTCAGTGTCTGCTATGCAGACACTGAAAATCTTTGTGGGGCCCTGTTAGGGGGCCCCTGCAGTGCCCATGCCATTTGCATGGGCACTGCAGGGGCCCCCAGGGGCCCCACGACACCCGTTTCCGCCAGCAAGGTTCTGGCGGTCAAAACCGCCAGAACCAGGCTGGCGGGAAGGGGGTCGGAATCCCCATGGCGGCGCTGCCTGCAGCGCCGCCATGGAGGATTCCTCAGGCCAGGGGAAAACCGGCGGGAAACCGCTGGTTTCCCTTTTCTGACCGCGGCTTTACCGCCGCGGTCAGAATTGGCCTGGATGCACCCCCAGCCTGTTGGCGGTGCATCCGCGGTCCCCGGCCTGGTGGTCTATGACCGCCAGGGTCGGAATGACCCCCTGTGTGTCTTACCCCCCTCACCCCCCTCGTTAGGGTACATCAAGTCAAACTATACCTTACTTGGACACCCCCCCGGGGGGAACCCCACGCTGGGACTATGGGAAACTGGGACCAATGGACAAAGTGGCCCTGCGCTGCGCCTCCGCCCCTGGCTGCGGCCCGGCCAGCCTTGCCTCACGCTAGGACTAGTACTGTCCGGGTATAGACCCACAGATTAAAGTTTAGGTTGTCTGGGGCTTTGGTTTGCTCCACTCTCCTCCTCCTTCCTCCCCCTTCCTTCCTTCCTTCTTTCTCTTTTATTCTTATCTTCCATTCTATTTTTTCTTATTTTTTATTTTCCTATTCCCTATTTTTTCTTTTTTCCCTCCCCTTTCATACACTTCTACATCCTTATCTCCTGCCTCCCGCTCGTTCCACCTCCTCTCCTCCCCGGTTCCTATTCCACCGACCCACTTATACGCCACTTACCCCTAAATTCTACAACACTCCGCGCCATCCCTACTTCGCCCCGATGACCATTTACCTTCTCTCTATACACCTATCGCTCTTCCACCCCTCATAGTTTCCTCCCATGGCTGGACGTACGCATACCTTGCCTGCCCTGTTACGGATTGTCTCTTGGAACGTCAATGGCCTTACCCACTTCATTAAACAGAAGAAAATACTTTCGTACCTTAACACCAAACGAGTGGACATAGCCCTCCTCCAGGAAACTCACCTGACTAAACTTTAATCTTATAAACTATGAAGGGACTGGGTAGGAACGCGCTATCCAGCTGTAGTACTTCCCTGCTGGAGGATCAGAGCACAGTGCAAAGGAAATGTGGGACTACGATATTACTGCGAAGAAGCCTGCCCTTAACAATTACCAAATCATGGGCCGATCCGGAGGGACGATATGTATTTGCCAAACTAAAGCTGGGAGGTGCCTCACTATGCGTGGGATCAGTCTATGCACCAACAGGCCCCAAGATACAATTTCTCCTTCGCATCAACCATCTCTCCACAGAGATCAGAGCAGCTCGGTACATCATTGGCTGGGGCTGGAACCTAACCCGAGATGCCGTACTAGACAGGACAGGGCCTTTGGACACTATCAATAACGGAGACAGGGCCTTGCAGTCCGACGTAATGCATGACAACGGCCTGGTGGAACCGTGGAGGCTGATGCACCCGAGTGATAGAGAGTATACCTTTTTATCCCCGGTCCACCGCACCCAGTCCCAACTGGACTATTTTCTTGTTTCTCACAACCTCGTAGCACAAACCCAGGATTCTCACATACTGAGAGGGGGCCTGTCAGACCATTCCCCGATCTTATTAGCCCTTCAGTTGGGCATAGTGTCCCCAGGCCGCAAACCGTGGCACTTCGCTACCCAACGCTTCCGAACCCCTCAGTTGAAGGCACACACATCCACATATATCTGGGACAATCTTGGGTCAGTGACATCCAAAAGGATACTTTGGGCCGCGTCCAAAGCAACGATATGGGGACAGATGATGTGAGACGCCGCATTGGCAAATAAAGAAAGAGTGGAGCGACAAACGACTTTAGAGACCGATATTACACGCCTGATGCAACGCTATACAACCCACCCTTCCCTTTCCACCCGCAGAGACCTGGAGAGGGCCCGTATGGCTCTGAACAAAATCTTTACTTCTCAGGCGGAATATGCGCTGCAGCGCCTACAGGGACGTCATTATGAGCAAGGGGAGAAGGCTGGCCGCCTCCTGGCCGGACAACTTCGCCAAAGAGTGTCGGCCCTTGCCATACCGGCTATCAGGGCCCAGTCGGGAGAGATCCTCACGCACCCGCAGAACATAGTGGATGAATTCGCAACATTCTATTGCCACCTCTATACCTCGGAATTACAGTCCACCCCCGCCCAAATAGAGGCTTTTCTCAGTACTGTCACCTTGCACTCCCTCTCCGATGAAGGTCGAGAACTGTTAGCGGGGGACATCACCCACCAAGAAATTCTACAGGTTGTCTCCGGTCTCCCGTACCACAAATCACCAGGTGAAGATGGATTCCCTGCAGAATTCTACAAATGGGCAGGGGAGGAGACGCTTGATGTTCTGCGAGGAGCGCTGGACGAAGCCTGTCAGACTAACTTGCTGGGTGTGATTTCCAACTCCGCCATCATTGCTGTTATACCAAAACCGGGCCGGGACCCTCTGCTCTGTGGCAGCTACTGGCCAATATCCCTCTTGAACGGCAATTTTAAAATATTGGCCGTTTGCGCAGGGTCATTCCATCCCTTATACATCAGTCACAGGTCGGCTTTTTGCCGGGCCGCAGCTCACAAAATCACCTTCGTACATTGTGCCATGCCCTCTGGGGGGTCAGAAATATGCCTCAGGTCACCTTAGCACTGTCCCTCGACGCCAAAAAGCGTTTGACCGTATAGAATGGCCATACCTTTTTGCAACGTTAACAAAATTCGGTCTGGGCGATCAATTTATTACCAAAGTACATCTATTGTACGACCAACCCACTGCACAGGTCAATTGTGGAGGCTTCCTCTCAGACCCTTTCCCTATCAGCAGAGGAACAAGGCAAGGCTGCCCACTCTCTCCTCTTTTGTTTCTACTGGCACTTGAGCCTCTGGCGGCTACAATTCGCGTATATCCTGGGATAGCGGGCATCCCACTGCCGGGCTACACCACCTCTAAACTTTACCTGTATGCTGACGACATCCTGCTTACCTTAACTGACCTGGATCGCTCACTGCCTGACCTTATGGCAATCATAGAGGACTTCGCTCTCCTCTCGGGATATCGGGGAAACTGGGATAAGAGCGAAGCCCTCCCGCTGTCGTGAGAGACAACAAAATCAGCGATTTTGGGCTTCCCCTTCCACTGGACCTCGAAGCGTCTGAAATATCTGGGGATCCTTGTCAATCGCGGCATGGAACGCATGACGGCACCCAACCTAGACCCTCTCATGGCCTGAATGAGACTTAACTTTGATGAATGGACACAGCTTGGCCTCTCCATGTGGGTCAGGCTGCAGTTGGAGCGCATGGTCACAGTCCCGCATTTCACATACGTAATGGGTCTTCTCCTTCTTCAGATACCCCTATCCACGTTATGGTCGGTGGACACCGCAATCAGGGCCTTTGTTTGGGGAACTACACGCACGCTTAGCATCGGCCAAGCTCATAGCACGCAGGTCACACAGCGGAATGGGACTCCCTTCGGTGGAACACTACGCTCTAGCCCTACAACTATCACCAATGGCTGCCACTCTGAATAGTTCTGCAGAATCGCCCCAATAGGTGTCAGTGGAGAGGGAATTGCTCTCCCACAGGGGAGGCCTTAATGGACTGTACCGCAGGACCACTGTCCCCCACAACGACCCGAACCCGATCCTGAAGGCGACATGCGTAGCATGGAAGAGGGCCCATCGTCTTTTAGGGGTTCACCCCTCCCTCCACGCCCAGGCTCCTCTATGGCACAACAATAGTATACACGTGGGGGGTGCGGCCATGAATTGGTCGCATTGGAGAGACGCCGGTATAACTAGCCTAGACCAGCTATTGGAGACCAGCAGGCTCAAACCCTTCGCAAGTCTGGTAGGGGAATTCCATCTCCACCCCATGCAGAAGTGGAAATATTTACAACTCCAGAATTATATACATCAAAATCCTGACACTATTCATCGGGGACTGCAACCCTCACCCCTAATAGCCTACCTGAAGACATGGGGGAAACATAAGAGCATCATGGCTGGCCTGTATGAAGTCCTTGTCAGTCACCTATTCTCTCGACCTGTCTTGGATAAGTTACATCTGCAGTGGCAAACCTGTCTCCAGCTGACTTTTGAGGAGGAGGACTGGGCAGACTCGGTGGAAGCATTGGACAGAGGGACCCACAAGGCTCGCCTAAAGTTCTGCCTTTTCAAGATTCTACATGATTGGTACTGGAGCTGTTGAAGCTACATAAGGCCGGCCTTCTCCTGCATGCGTGGTGCTAGCTTTGCATAGAACTGCGTCCAATCAAGTCAGGGAGAAGACGATAAACGGAGACGCTAGATTCAAAAGGGGTGGACAAACAAACTCTGAAAAATTGTCCGAAACCGTCAGTTGATTCTCTCTACCCCCTTTCCCCTCCCCTTCTATCAGCAGACACTTGGAAGGTCTACATGCCCTGTCCATCCCTACCCCCCTCCCATCATTTCTCATCCCCCATTTTCCCACTAACCCACCCCCGCCCCCTTTTAGTACGTGTTGGTATCCTCTGATCTGTAGATCTCTGACGATTGCCTCTGATATCATTGTTGTTATTATTGTTATTAGGAGTATCATTGTTGCCATCACCATTATGGTTATTATTCACTAACCTTCCTTGCTGGTCTCTTCTGTTATCTTTCTATTCTTCCCTCTCCTCTTTTCTTTTTCTTTCTTCTTTTTCTCTTCCCCCCAATAAATGTTATGATCCACAAACATTGATGCGTGTGCCATGTATCTATAGATGTATCTTAGACGACACCTCTGTGCTCCCCTTAGAACATGTTATTCTTGAATCGTTGTACTATAATTTAATCTACGTGGACTAACTATTCTCTTCGCCTTGTAAGGTTGTATTATGTCACATTGTATCGGCTTGGCATGTTATTTGCTGTTAAATTCAATAAAAAACTACAACACAAAAAAATAAAGTCCATATTTATACTCTGTTTGCGATGAATTAGCGCAATTCTTTTTTTACACAAATTCAGTGCAAACTTAACTCCATATTTCTATTTTTACGCTACACCCGTCTAGCATCAAAATATAGGAGTTAACATTATTTTTGGGATGCGTGAAACCACCTTGCGTTAATGAGATGCAAGGTAGGCGTTCCCATCCCAAAAATTACTCTAAGTCCCCAGCGCCATATTTATCCCCCATGCAAAAATGACACACGGGTGGGAGGTGGACCCAAAAAATTACTTCAACCCAGTTTTGTGTCAAATTTTAAAGCCTGGGTCAGATCATGCATTAAAATGAGGCCCACACACCAGACTTAAGGAAAACTCACAGAAGCAACATTGGCAACCCATAGGACAAGATGGAAGTGTTACTTCTCCACCTTGGGACGCGACACAGAGGACCCACAAAAGAAACCTTTCCCACTACCGCAGCAACCACCACTACGGCACCCAGAAAAGCAACGTAGAAGGCAGGGGAGGATTTTCTGGAACAGGACAACCCACCTTGGCCTCAAGGAACGAGACCTCATCAGGACTTGCCATCTGAACTGGCAAGCCATGCTACGCTTGCCACGCCACGTTGAGCCACAAATCACAGCCAGGCTGCAGACACCACATAACACACCACCTGTCACAAAGAGGCTAGCTTTCCTGCATATGATAGCAAGTGGCTCATTCCAGACAACGGGTACACTGGTCAAAGCTGTCTTTCTCAGTCTTCCTGCTGAAGGTAGTAGATGCAATCACCTCCCCAACACCCAGCAATTGCAGCAGGAGATAAAATAAAGCTTCTAATAATTTTCTGGCTTTCCGCATGTGCTGGCGCAATGCACTGCACCCATGTCAGACTTATCCCACCTGCAGCAACAGAACATTTATATAGGAACCGGAAACATAAGCATTCCATAAATGTGCAGGCCATAGTGGACCACTGTGGACTATTTATGAACATTTTAGCCTAGTATCCTGGTTGTGTCCATGATGCCTACATATTCAGGAATAGCAGGATCAATGAACATTTCCAGGATACCCAGTATGTCAAATGCCAACGTTTGGGTAAGTTAACAAACCTAGCAATATACATGCAACACACCAACCCTGTAGGACACACAAGACATAAACCACTCCAAAAACATATGGCCAGGGTAACACAGATGTACAGGTAATAAGTACATATGCAACATGCTGTAGTACAGCACAATCAGTGCACAGCACAAACACATATACCCACATCTACATAACACACCCACAACATGACAGGTACACCATGTGAAGGACAGGTGGAGCTATGTACCCTTTGCTAACAGAAGATGTACACAAACCACAAGTGCCCACAGGTTGGATACCAAATACACGTCACACACACACACTACACCAAACAAACAATAACACAGCAATGGCAATGGAATACACTATGGTCATGTAAAGAAAGTCAAAAATAGGAATAGCCCCCTTAACTTATGCTGAGCAAGTTTCTGGAGGAACATGCATCAAATGCCAGACAACTGGTGCTAATACCAACTACATCTCATCAACACATACCTGACTTACCTGTAATGTGCATATACATCTGTCTGATGCATTGGATCACACACATAGGAAAACCAAATTAGCAGCCATTACATACCATGTGCCAGATTTTGAGAAGTGACACCACACCTACTGTAGTGCCACCTCACATGCACCACTTACTGACCCCCAACACCATCTTATCTGTACAGTGAACAATAAATGGCCCACCCTGGGACAGAGTCACTGTTAGACAGTGCAGATTATGGATGCTATAGTGGGACCCTCTAGGTCAGTGGTCTTCAAACTTTTTAATGCTGCGCCCCCCAGTTGACAAATAAAAATCTTTGGGCCCCCCCTCAGAATTTTCACAATTATTTTAGAAAGATGGCAATGTTTAAATATGTCTAAACCTATTTAAACATTGCAGTGAAGTACTGTTACCTTTTTAAACCTGCAATAACATGCTTCTGCTTAAAACAAAGGCATGTTATCTGTATAATATTTCTTTTGGCCAGCGTTGGGCGCCCCCCCGGGATCACTTGAGGCCCCCCTAGGGGGCCCGCCCCCCAGTTTGAAGACCTCTGCTCTAGGTGTATTTAGGACATCACTGACCTTACATGCACTATGCTAAGGGACACCTTCCTAGCTGTGCCCCATCCCATACCCTACACTGTGCACGTGTTGACAGTATAAATGTGTTGTTCACTGTCATTGACTCTTCAAAATGGGCCTAAGTGTTGCACTTCATCTGTTCTGCCACATGTCAAAATGGCTGGGATATACAGGCTTTGTAGGGCTACCATGTTGTCACCACATCTGAGCCCATTCTGTTGCAAGGATGTGTCATGTACCCTCTAATGATAGCACACTGCTTCAAAGATGCACTTCACAACACATGGTACATACATAATGAGCATCCATTAGGAATCCAAAGTAGATGTCCCAGGCCCTTGACCCAATACCCAAGATTATCATATTGAACAACAAAGTGCTAGTAAAACTTAGCACAAGGTCAGGAACTCACACCATCCACAAATAACTGTGAATCACAACCAACTCCAGCTAACAACTGCCATGCTACATACTAGACTTATTGCAAGCTTCAACTACAACTTCCATCTCTTACCCTTGCTGCGGATCAGGGTTACAATATACAGCAGTGGGTGATTACCCCAGTTCCAAACCCTAGCACAGAAGCAGAGCATGCGTACATTGAGGGACACAGTCAGACATGCAATGTGGTGGAAAGGACATTCGGCATCCTCAGATTGAGGTGCCTGGGCCTGACAGGAGGCAGCCTCCTTCATGCCCCACCCATTGTGTGTAAGAATATCCTCGCATGTGCCATCCTGCACAACAAATGTGTGCAAATGAACTTGCCATTGTACAACCAGATTGCTGACGTGCCTGAGGAGGAGGAGGAGAATGGTGCTGATGATTTAGAGGGGGAACAGCACAACACAGTTGCTGGGGTACGTCAGAGACAACATATTGTTGACAACTTTTATACATGAGAACCACAGAACTCACCATATAAAAATTGTAAATAAACAGTTGACATTTTCTCACCAATCCAGCCGTGGTCTATTCAATCTTCACTACATATAACATAGGAATGTGACTCTAACCTCAGGGAGCATGTAAGAAACACTAAATTGACAATTATTGTAGCGACATCATATGTGATGTTATAAATCATACTGCCACCATCACACACATCACTTACAGCCTTATCACTGGTATGTGACAACTGAAGGACACAATCCATGGACCACTACATATTTTGTACATTCATGTTGCCAACTTGCTAATCAATAGCCTATCACACCCAACTCCATCATGTCCTAATAGGATGTGTGCAAGAGGCCCACACATGAGGTAGGGTATTTCAAAAAATTGAGGTTAAGTTCAGTAATGTTGGAACTGAACACTGTCAAAACTCAGGCCCATCTTTATACTTTTTGGTGCCACATTTGCATCATTTTTTGAAGCAAAAGCGGCGCAAACTTACAAAAAATAATTTTATTTTGTAACTTTGTGCCACTTTTACATCAAAAAATGACATAAATGCGGTGCTAAAAAAGTATAAATGTGGGCCTCAGTGTGATAGTTGCAATGGCTGCATGAACCATGTGTGACGAGGGGGGACCTTATCGGTAACTAGGGTAATCATGATTTGCCCAGGGATAGTAACCAATGGAAGAAGACAAGCCTGCACAGTCTATCCATGGTAAACTGTCCTGCCATTGCCATGGGGCACAACCTTGACACAGGGTAAACATTACTTCACCCATTATACACACACGTCTGTGGAATGCACATTTGTATGGATGAGAATTCATGCAGCTAGGACTGCAGGTCCACAATACAAAAACAACAACTACTGGCAAAAGCAATGAGTTAAATCAAAAATGTGTGATCAAAGCATACTCTGGGTGGAAAGTAGGCAGAGTGTGTTGCACACACTATGTACCAAAGATGTATACATGTCTGACAAATACGCTGTTTTCACATGTCACCAGGAAATGTATATCTAAAAACTGAGACATATGTGTGGTTGTATTTCCTAGGTAGCAACAGTTTGGCCATCATCAACAATGCCTGTGTATGCAGCTTTAAATAGTATGCTCTGTATGATAACATGGAGGACATAATACATAACTTCACAGTAATGCCAGAAAATAATAGGGAAATAAACAGAGACACTCCAAACCAGACAGTGCAACACATCAACGATTGTCTATCCTTCACATATGTAAATTGAGGCTGGCCATATACGTACATGACCCATACATCTTTGGCACTACCATAACAACCTACACTTGAGCCTCTTACGTACACCATCTGTACGTTGACATTAGTTGATCGTACAACCCCTTCACACGCTACAGCTGGAAACAGATAATGAGTCCCATGAATGTGAGATGTCCTACATGTGCAAGCATCCGAGCACTGTACCTGAGAGCAGAAGGCCTAACATCAAGTGCTGCATAGCAAAGTAGCACATCCTGTTCAGTATGAACACATTTATACATGTGTAGAACCACTGGGGAGTCAGTATAGGCTGCTGAGTTGCAATCAATAATGCCTGAAATCCCAGCTTTGTAAAGCCATTGACCACTGTCCTGGCTACATCAACATACGTTATAGTCAGGTGCCTATTGTAGCTACACAGGGACAAGAACAAAGTGGAGAACCAGGAAGCTGCAGCTTTCCAAACAGGCTTGTTTTTCTGTTGTCATTCATACCCACACAGTGATGATGGAGAGTAGCCCTGCAAACTATGCCACACTGCAACAGTGGTACAGCAGAGTATGTGACAGTAATGACAAACATGAACAAGACAAATATGAGAGTCCATTTGAAGGCTAGCACACATATACAACATATCACTGTGCACTTTCAACCATAATGGCCCTGGCATTGTAATATGTCAGGATTCAGGACAGTAAACAACCTAGCAGTACAATGATGGCATAGGTAGCAAAACACCTGTGACATCCATTTATGATCTCCACATGTGTACTCACATACAGATCAAATAGGTACCAGTGATGTGACTGTATATGCAATAGCCAAATTCCAATATCCGCCCATGCTGTAAGATTGTAATATGACCTTGAACATCCCCTTCAGACACGAATCTCATAATGTGTTAACAAAATGCACTTAAACTTGTTTCTACACACACAGGGTATACAACATATATCACTAACACTGTTGTACATGACATTACCAGCAACAGGGATGCATGGGTAACCACATGGCACACATGTACCTGAGCAACAAGACGGAACATCCAACTACAAACCACAGAGTCAACAAACAATGCCTCGTAACTCATCAGTGGAAATGTGATGTTAAAGCAGTTCAAGTACACTGCATACTTGGAGTCCAAATTGTAATGGGTGATACATGACTGAGCATGTGTTGGAGTCAGGCCAACTCATATCATCAGCCATGGGTATGTCTTAACACTATTGTCTTAGAGTTTACTATGTGGTACACACACACATTCAGATGGCTACACATATATACACAAAGAGCACACATCTGTCAAACATATGTAGATGCACTGGAGGTACCACATTCATATATATGCAAAACGTACAAATGATCGTATGCTGTTGTTTCCGTAACACACTTATTGGTGGAACCGACCAACACACCCTTATCACATTGCTGCATGGACTCCCAGATGGAGCCATAACCCATATGCCACATTGCAGCACAGCCCATGTCATATGTTTGGTGAATCGGGGTGCACTCAAGGACAAGTAAAAAAAAAACACTCAAACAAGAAAGGAGTAAAAACATATGATGCAAGTGCATCAAAACAACCGCAAACGTGATGAAAATGACACAGGGGCCCATAGCGTGAATTCTATATTCACACTCCTTTTAATGTAGCCTTTTGTGAAATGGACACATAATCATTATGCGTCAATGTAAACGACGCATGTGCATTATGCTTCTAATAAAACTACACATAAGTCTAATGCGTCAAATAAAAACATGTATAACTGAAAAACTTGACGCACATGCCCAGGAAGTGATGTAATAGGAAATCCTGTCTACAAGCATGGTACAGTGGTTGTGGTTTCACTTTCTTTTTACAGTCTGTTCCTTTGTGACTGTATGTGATTGTGCAATCGAGCTGGTGGTCGATTGTTGAGTATGATTGCAAGTTTGTGGTGTCCCTTTTGCCATGTCCTGTGTATTTTGTGTGCATTTAGTCCAAGAAGTTGTAGTTTTGTGTAGTTATCGTCTAGTTTTGTAATTGTACTGTGGGGTGTCTCTCTGGGGTAGTTAATAAGTTGGGATAGTTGGGTTAAATTAGTGGGATTAAGTTTCCTTTTATTTTGCATCTAAATTTTTTGGGGTGAGCTTCATTCATCTGTCAACATGTCTGGCACGGGGGAGGATGAACAGAATGTCAGCGGATGAGCTGGGAGGTTTCATTTGGCTAGTTGCACGCTACTTGCCAATGATGCTGCAAATGGGTGGTCGGGTAATCCTGGGGCTACCGGACAGAGGCGAGGCGGCTGTGTTGGGGCAAGGTGCTCCACCACCTGAGGCATGTCTACCAAACAGACCAGAATGACCACCAGCTAAAGCATTGCTGCGCAGATCTGGTGGCCAGCGAGCAGGATCTGCTTGAACACCTGTGGATCTGCTTTTGAATTACAGTAGCAGATAAGTTGGAGTGCTGCATGCAATGCTTGTGAACAGGTTGTATGCAACCGGTATGAAGAGTATCTGCACCAGTTCAGGCCTGGAGTTCACATGAGCTGCAATGAAACCAATTCAGGTCAGATTTCTGATGAGTCATGCACAACCATCACGAAGGCATTGATTTCCAAGCCCATAGCGCCACCTGTGCACCATCATTGTGTCATGCAGGAAACGCTAATGCACGTTACCTCACCATTTTTCCCAGGATTGTGTTAACAAAATGGCGCAATGCATGCATAGCGCAACTTTGTCAACATTTCATGCACATGAGCCCTGACCCAACCATTGTGTTTGCAAGGGGGGTTTCCCGGCCTTAAGAGGGCAATAAATATGGTGCATTTGATTCCATGAGACAATTTTGCCACATCAGTCATGAAATATGCATGATCATTGCAGACATTCAAAAGAGCCGAACTTCAATTACAAAGCACCTCTGGGTGCCTTGCAGGACTAGCTTAAGTACTTGAGTTGTAAGTCTTGCAAGGAGCCAGGGTAGTGCCATATATTTACTACACAACTCCCGCATACACCATGTAGTGCCGTTTTGTATAGTCGGCCCACACATGGTGTTGTCAGGGGTGTGCTAAGGGGCACACTTCATGTGGGGCAGCACTAGGGGCCAGACTCATGAGAGGTTAGCACAATGCTTGCATCATTGTGTGACACATAAGCTGCATAAAATTAACATCAAACACATGATTTGTAATTTAGCGTCACTTTTGAATTGGATAACTATGCAAAGGCAGTGCTCACTTTTCATTAATCAACTCCCAGGTCCTGCACCACTGTTGTCCCATTGGCCCCTTTGTGGTTTTAGGCAAGGCCCTGCAAGGGAGATTGGACATGAATTGTGAAGAGAATACTGGCAATTCCATGTTCCAGTTCATGCTCTGTCACAGGAAGCCTCTACCGCCCCGTACCACACATGTCTGCAGAGTCTGTTCCACTTGCCTACAACTTCTATCTGACAGTATGAGGCTGCACCGCATCACCGTCATCTCTGCCACATCACTCAGTAACCTGCAACAACAGATGCATCCTCTGACCACAGAGAAACTGTGTCTGTGTTGAGCGCTATTTCTATGCCCATGTACTTTTCCCTCACTGGATTGACGATAGTGTACAATGGCAACAATGGCAGGCCTCCCACTCTTTGCAATACAAACATGCCACAATGCAGTTAATGTGCAGGTAGGTAAACCAACGGCACAGCCTCAGCATTTCCTTAACTGTGTCTGCCTTGTGATGGCACACACATTTAACTCTATTCATTGCAGGGTGTGTAATGCAAATCCCCAACACCTTGCAATACCCACACAATCCCAGGGTAGTAGCGTGTCTGTGAGCAATGATGATGACATAGTTGTTTCCACCATCTGTTGCAGGCAGAAATGCCATGGGTGTGACAATGGTCCTTCCACTGCAGCAACCAAAGCATGGCCCTCAAATAGAAAATACATGATCAAACAGTCTCATTTGGTAACGGAGTTGTTGTGCCCACAGATAGCTGCACGAGAATGCCACATATAAATGTTGCAGGGTATATCACCAAAGGAGTCCCTGGCCCAGTGCTAGGGTTCAGATGTGTGGCTCTACCTCACCTAAGTGTATGTGTCATTGAGTGATTGGATGGTGTGTCTGTTGCACTGATTTCCACTAGGATGACTGGCTCACTCCTCTTAACTAGTTAACACTGACATTTGTTGTCCACTCGCAGTGACTATGATTTGACACAAAGCATGGTTTACCATTCATGTCTTACAGGTGGACCACCCCCCTACACAATTGGTAAAGTAGCGTGGTTGCAAGACCCTGATGCATCCAGTAAGTGAGAGAATGTGTGTCCCATGAAGTAATCCAGGGTTTGGAGTGAGTGATTCATGTGTGTTGAATACAATGCCAGATGTGATAAACTCTCCAATGATCAGATATCAAGGTGGTGACAAGCCACATTTATGGTCATATGTAACTAAGAATGACACAGTGCAACACTGTGAGAAAATTGGCAATGGCGCACTTTGTCATTTTCACAACATAGGGATGCACCGTATTTAATCATATAAAGTGCACCCCTGTGTTGTCCCCTGCGTTGTTATTAATTTTTCAGCCAAGCCCCAGTGCAGCCACCCTTGTGCCATGGTGCACGGAAGGCTGCGTTGAGAGGGGGTTAGTTGCTGTGCAGGAGGGACAGCATCCTGCACAAAAAGTATCTCCACATGTGATTTGCTCTTATTCTGCATGCTGCAGAGTTCAGCAGACACAGAAAGAGCAAAAAACAAGGGGATTATGCTAACTTTTCTCCTCATTTCACCCTGCTAATGCCACCCATGGCATGGGGTTAGCCAAATTCAGTATATAGGGCAGCGTGATAAGCTGCCCAGGGTAATGCTGTGGAACACCCACTGCAACACCCATTGCATTTAGACGCAGTCACAGATTAACAGGTTTGGTCACACCAGAGTCAGTGCCAAATTCAGCACATACCAGGTGGGGCAGGCTTACCAATGTGCAATGAGGATGAATACTCTTATGTGTCATCCAATTGGTATCTTTCAATCGTTGATGCATTTGGCAGCACACGTCTATTGTACATCCTCTTTGTCGGTTATTTTATTGTGTTGGAAGGTGTCCCTTTCAGCACATAATCAAACCCCCCCTCATTGCAGCCAACTATGCAACATGGGGCAAGATTCCCTGGATTGACATATGTAAGCAATATGTGCCCAGCCACAGGTGACAACACAAGGATGCACCATATTGATTTTAAAATGATGCATACCAGTATTCTCATGAAGATGGAGGATTGGGCCGGCAATTTCACCCCAGCACGGCGCTCCGTCTTTTGCACTCACTTTTGTGGAATGTCATTAGCTTGCATGCAGGTCAAGCCCCAACATGTGCTGGCATGGAACAGTGTGTGGAAGGAATAGTTATGGCCTATCACGTATTGATGGGTGTCAGCACCTGGACACATGAATGTAGATGTGATTTACCTATGGGTACAAGCTTCCTAGTCAGCAGCCCTCCTAACAGATGGTCCACTCCTTGACTCCATGTATGAGTGGGGAGGCCTAGGTGAATGACCAGGGCTGTTGAGATGATGGATAGCATGGCCATCCCCCCTTAGAATACCAAATTAGTAGGTAGATGTGATGTTCACAGTGTAGGTGACAGTTATGCTGATCAGGCTTGCATGTATGCCTATCAGCTCTGACCCCTTTTGGTTATCAACAGCATCCCCTCCTCCCACTAACATTTCCAAAATACTGGTAATGTATGACTGGAAATATACACCGATGAGGAGGAAATGTTGCCCTGATTTATGAAAATTTAGCACCACTTTTGCATTAGTTTATTTAATAAATAAATACGTTTTGTAAGTTTGTGTCACTTTTGCGATAAAAATATGATGCAAAGGAGGCACTGACTTGACATTAATCTGTCTCTTTGTCTTTTCTGGAATGTGTGTTGGAGTGCATGTGTGATTATGTGTAGCAGTGTAAAGTAGTAATCTGTTCAGACTCCACCCAATGCTGACACTGATGGTTGCTTGTCTTCATATTACAGCCGCCAACATGACAAATGAAGAGAGGGGTCAGTTTCAGAAGAGAGCAGTATGGAACTGCTACACCCTGGCAGTGGAGTCAGGGTACCGACATATGGGTTGCTGCTTCCGGCAGAGAAGGCTACAGTGGAATGGCTGGCATTCCCACATGGGGCCCCTGCACAGCCTACAAAGGTTCTGCAAGCTTCAGGCTCCTCAGCAGTGCAGGGGGGCACAGCTAGCACCACCGCAACAACATTGGCTGCAGCAGCACCCCACCAGCACAACAGCCCACACCACCTGCTGCCATTGCAACATAGTTGCTGCAGGATCTGCAGAGGGACATGTCCCTCGTTCTTCCTTGTTTGGACAGATTTGAGGAAGAAGTTGCAGGCAACAAGAAGATGTTAAAATACATCAAGAAGAAGCTCAAAAAGGCCAAGCTGTGACATCATTGTGATTTGCAACCTCCCAGTTCAGTCCCCTCCCTTATGAAGTTATCAGATATGTTAGGTTACTGTAGGTTTATGGATTAGTTAGGATAAGTGTAGTTGTTATTTTGTTTTTTAAGTCTTATGTGTTTATTTGTGGATTGTTAGTTGGGGGTAATGTTGGGCTATCTATGTGTTTTATCAAGAAAATAATTGAAAAATGAAAACAAAATACAAAGAAAAAGATATATTTGTTTAGGATTAGTTAGTAAATGTGTAGAATTTGTATGTGTTATCCTGCGTGTGTCTTGTAACTTAAGGGGGGGGGCAATGTTTAAATATGGTTTTCAATGTGTAAGTCAATTACGGTAGGGTAGATAGCTTTAGTTGTTGGATATGTATAGTTAGTAAATGTTAGTTTAGGATAGGGTAGGTTTTATTTTTATTTAGGTAACTCGAATTCATAATAAGCATTTTTGCATTCTCCACTACACTTTGTGTAATATGCTTGAGTATCAGGGTCATCTTATGAGTGCACCACAGGGCAAATTGGGGATTGGCCAAGGGATTCCATCGTGCTTTCAAATACCTCTCTTAACATGTGTGACACCTATTGACAACTGAGCTGTCACATTGGCAGCAAAATCACATCTACTAGTCCATGCATCTGCCATCCAGTGTACCTACCACTCATGAGGGCTATGTTTACTTTGTATTAGACAGGTAGGTCTGGTACTTTAGCTATCAGTGTTAGGGTCCTGTGTAGGAATGTTAGGAACTGTGGCACATCTGACAACAGCCTCAATTGGAACTCTATCCTGCAAAACTGACTGGTGGATATCAATTATGAAGCTAACTACCTCTGTATCACACCAATGAGTTCTTCTGGTACTCCCAGCTGATGATATATAGACTTAGACTTTCTTTATAGCCATACCTGCCGCATATAGTGAAGGAACCATATATGTGCTCTTCATCTGTGACATACTCAGTGACTTGCTCGTAGGTGATGAGATCAGCACACACATTTGTCATGTTAGGAACCTTGTGTGTAGATTTGTGCCCCCACAGTCCTGCACTCTTGTACTGATATTCTGTGACCAATCACAACACTACAAAGGGGTGAGAGGAAATTCCTATCCGGCCTCCCTAAACTATATATAATCTCACAAAAAAGGACAAGGAATAATATCTGGTATGACGAAGGTCCTGACAAAGGCTGCATGACCCGAGCTGACCCTCCACAGAGATTGGGGAGAACAGGTAACTAATTCCTAAAAACACCACCAATAACATATTTTAATCCTGTCCAGGCTGCACTAGAATAAAATAGGACGAGTGATCAGCCTGAGTCAGTTTTATGTTTTTTTTGTTGTCCGTTTCTGGTCCCTGTGCCATTATTGTTGGTCTTGTCTAATGTGCTTTTATGTCTCCCCACCCTTACTGCTCCACTCCGGAGGGGATTTATTTCTCAGAGTGTGTTAGCAGGGCTCTATGATGAAGCATGCCACAAATTGTGGGTGAGGGCTGTTTTTTCCACACATAGATGTTGAACTAGTCTGGTCTTCATACCGGATATTATTCCTTGTCCTTTTTTGTGATAATATTCTGTGACCAATGACATGGATTCAGACATTACAATCATTTAGCTGAGTCAATGGATCACAATAGACGTAGACATGCTGATTGTGTAAAAGGTGTTTATTTACAAGTAGAAGTGTTGTAGTGAGATATTTGCAATATCCAGGTCAGTGACCTCGTTTGTGAAATCCATACATTTGTGACACAAGTCCAGGGTTGAAGGACATGTCATGGAACATGCTTCAGAGTTGTGTTGATAAGTGCGGAGGAACAACACTTGCCAATTGGTAAGTGAGAGACAACTGTGCTAACACTGACATGATCTTAAGCACAGAACAAAGAACACTGCTCGTGCGGCATAGGCTGGTGCTACTGGGTACTCTTCCGGGTCAAAGTGATCTGTTTCACATCTTCATCCTCCGATGTGTGTGGTGTCTCCTGTGCCATTGGTTGTGGTGGTGGGGATGTAGAGAGGGGCCACACACACTTCAGTGGTTGAAGATGTGGAATCCCATATGGCATCACTGCAGCAAGGAGGAGCTGCTGATTTTTCAGAATAGCAGCAACATCCCAGTGGTAGGTAGCCTTGCCTGCCCTAAGGGAGACCACTTCTCGCTGCATGGAGTCCAGCTTGTTCTCAATCATGCTGCTGCCAGTTAGGGAGGGCAGTTGTTGTGGCCTCACCCCTATGGCAGCAGCTATGTCCTTCAGACACTGCTGGACTCCATGCAGTGGGGAGTGTGTGCCTAGTTTGGCAGCTGTGTGTTTATTAGCTGTCACAAGGCACATGTGCATTCCCCCTAAGCTGGCTGCCACAGTCTCCATCCCCACCTACATCTGCTTGGCCAGCTCCCGCTGGACTCCTACCACTTTCCTCTGGAAGCTTGTCCTTGGAATCCTCAGCTGTGTCGGTGCTGGCAGCTTGTACGATTTGGGTCTTGGGTGGGTCATCTGGGATGGCTGCTACAATGGTTGTCCTTCTTGCAACTGGAGGTGGTGTCTGGAGCAATACCAGGACATCCTTGAGAGTCTCTTGTCTGATGGTTGTCAGCTGGTCATCCAGGTCATCGGGGTACTCCAGGACAGGCAGGTCAGTAGGAGAGCCATCATCCTCTGCAATGAGATAGTGTAAAATCAATCTTTCTAAGTTGTGGCAGTTGACATGTCACATCACTGACTTACTATTTGGGGCTCAGTGACAACTTACAGCCCAAACATTGTTCCTGTACATCATGGGTGCAATTTATCAGCCCTTTGCCCCATCTGAGTGTCACATGAAGATGCAAGAGATGCAGCATTGTGGCAGTGCAGCTAATTTAACACAGGTACAGGGGTGGATCCAGGCATGGGCAGAATGGTATAATCTGTTGACGTGCCATCATTTTCTACATGACAGTGTCTGATGCCACATAATAATGGACATAGCAAGTTGACTAATGTTGAACTTAGATCAGGGCCTTGAGCTAGTCTGATGGAGATTTTGTAGGTAGTTGTACTGGTGCATACATGGACCCTCATTACAAGTCTGGCAGTCCTATGACCACTAGACTGCCATTGCCAACAGTGCAGGTGAAAGTGGCACATGCTGGCCATGAGGAATGCCCCATGGCCAATGGCCTGGCACTGGCAGGTTGCTAGCAGCTTACAGACTGGCAATGCCACCTGTCTTGTGACACCAGACCCACATTATGATCAATGCTGCCCTCCAGGTATGTTCCTGCTTTTCTGGCAGCCTGTGCATGGTGGTGAAAACCCTATGCATAGGTTGGTGGGAATGTGGTGTGGTGTGGTGTACCCCTGGGTGCCCCTGCACGTGGAATGGGCAGTGCAGGGGGCCATATGCCCAGGAACTTTGCACGTTCCACTGCCTGATTTGCAGTGCTAAGAGCAGCGTGTCCTGTCACACCCATTGCACCCCAAGATTAGTGCAGACTCTATTTGATCCATCAACAATGTAGTGGTAACTGCACCACAGTGCTGACATAAGGAGACAGATTTCCACCAGCCATCCCTGAGAGTAACTCATACCCACCCATCGACACCACCAACACTGATGCAGCTGCCCACAACTTCAGGCACCTGTGCCAATACTCTCACCCCATTCAAGGATCCCTCCAACAGACACACCAACAGAAAGGCCTTCTGGTTTACCTCCGACCTCCACATATCTAAGCAAACCTGCCGAACACTCGAAAGAAAGTGGCACCAAGATCAGACTCTGAACAACCACACAGCCTTCAAAAACACCATCCGCAGACACCACCAACTCATCCGAGCCGCCAAGAGAACCACCTTCAAAGACCGAATTAACAACAATGAACACAGCCACAAGGAGCTCTTCAATGTCGTGAAGGATCTCTCCAAACCCAGCTCCAACGCCAATGACATCCCACCATCCCAAGACCTCTTCAACTCCCTAGCCTCCTACGTCCACCGTAAGATTGCAGACATCCACGACAGCTTCAGCACCCAGACCCCCCAACAACCACCAACACCACAGATTCGCCTCCGACCAACCTCCTGCTCTCCTGAATCCCCATCAAAGACAAAGACACCATCTAAATCATGAACACCATAAACTCCGGCTCTCCATCTGACCCCTGCCCTCACCACATCCTCACCTTCATCGCACCCCAACTATGGAAGATCATCAACAGCTCCTTCGAGTCCGCCAACATCTGAAGAGTTGGAAAAACGCTGAGATCAACGCCCTTCTCAAAACACCCAAGGCGGACCCAAAAGACCTCAAGAACTTCTCTCCCTGCTCCCATTCCTGGCAAGTCATTGAGAAGGCTGTCAACAGACAACTAATCCATTTCCTTGAGGAGAGCTGCACCCTAGACCCTTCCCAATCTGGATTCCGCAGCAACCACAGTATCAAAGCCACCCTCATTGCCACCACCGACAACATCAGAACCATAACGGACAATGGCAAAACCACAGCTCTCATTCTCCTGGACCTCTCAGCTGCATTTGTCACCATCTGCCACCACACGCTATGCTCACGCCTCAGCAATGCAGGAATCTGCAACAGACCCCTGGACTTGGTCACCTCCTTTCTCACTGGCAGAACCCAGAGAGTCCGTCTCCCCCCATTCTGCTCGGAGGCAACCAAAATCATCTGTGGTGTACCCCAGGGTCTTCAAAGTCTACATGGCCCGCTCGCTATCATCGCCTGATCCAACAACCTCAACATCATCTCATACGCCAACGACACCAAGCTGATCCTCTCCCTCACCAAGGGCTCTGGCAAGACCAACCTCCATGAAGGAATGAAGTCATCACCGAATGGATGAAGAGCAGCTGCTGCAAACTCAATTCCGACAAGACGGAAGTCCTCGTCTTTGGCTCCACTCCCTCGGCATGGAATGACTCCTGGTGGCCTGCCACTCTCGGAGCCACTCCGACTCCCACTGACCACGCACACAACCTAGGAATCATCTTGGACTCCTAATTATCCATGACCCAGCAAGTCAACACCATCTCCTCCTCCTGCTTCGACACCCTCTGCATGCTCCGAAAGATCTACAAATGGATACCCACCAAAACTAGAAGAACAGTCACCCAATCCCTCGTAAGCAGCAAACTGGACTACGGCAATACTCTTTAAGCATGAACCACAGCCAAACTCCAGAAGAGACTGCAACGCATCCAGAACACCTCTGCACACCTCATCCTGGACATCCCCTGCACTGCCACATCACAGACCACCTGAGAAACCTGCACTGGCTGCCAGTCAACAAGAGAATCACCTTCAAACTCCTCACCCATGCTCACAAAGCACTGCACAATACCGGACCAGAATACCTCACGGCTCTCCTTCTACACCCTGACCCGGCATCTCTGCTCCACCAATCTATATCACGCGTCCATAGAACTACAACTGGCGGTAGATCGTTTGCGCACCTCGCCATAAAAACGTGCAACACTCTTCCTACCCACCTGTGCCAGACTAAAGATCTCCTTACATTCAGGAAGCTTCCCAAGACCTGGCTGCTTGAGCAGTAGCAGCACCTCCTCGTCTTCACCCCCTCCTCAGCGCCTTGAGACCCTCATGGGTGAGCAGTGCACTTTACAAATTCCTGATTGATTGATTGATTGATTGATACTGCCAATCACAAACAGTAAACTGCACTAGCAGTCTTAACAACGCCATACTTCCACATGCACCTTCTCCCACCCATCAGTGTGAAATTGTACACCTTGATGTTCACAGACATCCACTGTGTGGTTATTTCCCCAATTCTATGTGTCTCACATGGTTGTGTCAGAATATTTGTGGGCTCAGCCTGTATGTGTTGTGACCTACAGATTACAATCTGTAGTGCATATTTTCTCTAGTGGCACAGTCATGATCAGCGTCAATATGTGTGGTTCCACACTTTGCCAGTTTAGTTACACTGGGTAGTGCCTTGTTTCCTTTGATACAGGACCACCCTGCAATTCTCTCAGCTCTGTCCAGATAACTTTTTCCTGTACTCAGAGAGACATCCCTACTTCATGGTGTAGAAGTGGTTGCCTTATGAGGATGTGAAGTTTATGCCTGAGTAATGTTGGCTAATGTTGCATCTGAATGTGTGCTGAAAGATGAAAGCACACATGTGTTTTGGCAATGGGACAAGGCAGTTGCGAGGTGTTTCTGCAAGAGACACCACCATAACGTAACCCCAGGAATGTTATTGACTGACTTCCTAGTCTCTGATGTCTTGGTTGTGTTGGTTGGGTTTGTTTGGCTATATGCAATGGATGTTGTGATGACACAACCACAGGCACAGTCATTAAACATGCCTTCCATCCTATGTACTGCATACATAGATGTTGGTATATGGCACCGGTGATTAACATATGTCCATTTTGTGTATGTGTTGTGGTGCATGGCACAACCAAGGCGTGTGTATATGTGCTGCTTATGCTTGAATGGTGCAACTTGTTTCATGTACAATGTGTCCCTCTGCGCTACTTTAAATTGAGTGTGTCCTATGTGCCCCCTCTTGTATTTGACAATTTTGTATTTATTTCCCCCATGCAACTTACCCTGCATTTGTGGTGTTTCCTGGTAGTCTGCGCTGTTCTGCCATTCCATTGACCATTTCCTCTGGGATGGCCACTGCAGCCAGCTCCACCATCTCCTCCAGGTGCTCTTGTAATGCTGGACTTCCACCTCCAGTTTGTAGTGCTGCCTTCCTATTCATTGCCATTTTCTTCGTTGTCCTCTGCTTACAATCATGCCAGTGTTTCTTGCACTCAGTTACAGTTCTCCCTTATGCCACACTGTTAATCTTTCAACTATCTGCTGCCATATTGCCTCTCTCCTGCCAATTGGCAATTTGGAGGTGATGAATAGTTGTTTTTGTTGCTCCGTCACCTCTCTCACAAGGATGACACTTGCGCTTTTTCTTCTCCCTCCCCTGGGACTTGTGTGTGTCATCCTGGCTGGTTCCTGGTTGTATGGGGTCACCCTGGGGTCTCTCCTGGCCTGCTGGTTCCATTTTGCCTTTGTTTTGCAAAGTTTCCTGCATTAGCATCTAAAGATTATGCAAATGTGGGCTAAAATGGTGCATATCCGTTTGTGACATGTTTATGTGCCGTAAAACGGGTTAGAGTACATTTTTCTACATTTACGTCAGTTTGCCTTATGACAGGGCACAAGGGTTAACATCACCAGTTTTTACTCTAACCAGTGTTTAACACCACCGTGCTTCTTAGTACAACTATGATGCCCAAGTGGCGCTAACAAATGGTGCAAGTCAGCGCTAAACGTTTTGAAGCAACACTGTGTTTGCACAGTTTTGCCTCTAAAAGTATAAATATGGGCCTAAGTATTTATTATTGTGAATCTAAGGACCATATTTGTGGCATTGTGAGAGTATTTCATAGTGAAGGCTGACCAGCATCATTGCATAATACTTCACTTTCCTACACAGACTTACAAATCGAATGTATAATGCAATAGCAAATGGTAATTTTATTTCTGGAACAGTTGATGCACAATCGTATACTGCCATATATTGGATATATCAGGATGTAGGACTGAGCGCACAATCTAATGAAGTGGATTTTGAAGATATTTTACCTAAGAACCAAAATGTAACAAAATATTTGCACCAAGTTCATTTTTCAAGCTTTCTGCTAATCCTGGCTTAGTTACTGTGAATATGGTACTTATATTCAGGCCACAATTTTAGTGGTCATTAACAGAACATCAACCTAATCCTTACCTTAGTTTATGGCACTTCACCTTCATAACCAAGGGATATGTGTTCCTCTCATGTGTCTTCTCATCTCCCTTTAGGACTCATGAAAGCCTTACCTTTCTCAACCATAAAACAAAGATGTTAAGCATCATTCATTAAAACTGACTTGTGGGCTTCCAAGCAGCATTGTGGCCAATTGACTCCTTTTACTATTGCTAGGAACTTTTGAAATGATTGCCTTAAGTGCTTACATTCTGTTCATTCAGCTTTCCCAATCACACGCTTAAAAGCATTTTCTTTATTTTTTCTTCCCACAACCATAGCCACACCATTGAAAGTTTTCCAAAATACCTGCTACCCTTCATCCCTCGTTCTGCCTACAACAAACCATGGAATGGATTATCCACAGGTGCTACAAAACTAGCTTGCCAAATCACTGGGCCTTTCTGAGATAGCTATTCACATTTACAGTTCATCACCTTATCAAGCAGGTTATGGAAATTGATGATTATTCCTTTGTATAAATTATCCGTCACTGTTGTGAGAATTCCATAAGCATTGGTTGACTGTATTTAGCATTGTGTGATGTAAGTGAAATTAAGCTCTGTGGATCCGATGTGTTGAGAAGTGGATTATTGGTAAGGGCAGGTGAGTATCTACACTTAGTAATAGGCCACAAACCCCCACTAGGTCGACTCAAAGTCTCAATTAATGAGTAAAACACAAAATACAATAAACATCCAACACCAATGCATGAATATAGATCATATTTGTATCTTTAAAATTACACAATAAAGACAAAAATCCAATAAAGGAAACCAGAAATATGAATTTTTAAAGATTAAAGCCCACAATATGAACATGGCAGCAATCACCGCTCTGCTGGCGGTGGCGGTAACTACTGTCTGTAATATCAATATAAGTGCACTGTTCCACAAGGGAGAGAGAGACAAGACAACCAATCGAGTTTGGAAGTGGCGAATAAGTACTGAGTATACTCAGGAGAGCCCTCAAGCACCCACTTGGGTGACTGGTATCATCATCGGGCTTGCTCCTCGCCAGACTGGTGCTGCAATGCCTGGCGGGTTACCCAGCATTCTGGGTGGCACTCAACCATTGTAAAATTGCTAACAACAAGGGTCTGGGAAAAAAAACTAAATAAGAAACGGAGAGTGTAGAAAACAAGACAAAATTCTTAAAATTAGCTCTGAACCTGAGCCATTATTTTAATGCGATAGGAATTGGGTTCAGGCCAAGATTAAAAAAAAAGTATAAGAGTGTTGCTGGATATAATGTACCATTACACTCTATAGTTAGGGAAGGTGATTTACCTAATCCTACATGGTCAACATGTTTCACGTCTATGGTTGGTCACAAAGTGATCCAGTGACGCTTCTTCAGGACCCACGAAAGAAAGCCTTTAATTATTAAACTACTTCTCCTATGTGTCAGAAATTAACCAAGTGCACACATAGGCCCTCATTCTGACCCTGGCGGTTCTCTACCGCCAGGGCCAACGGGGGCGGGAGCACCGCCGACAGGCCGGCGGTGCTCCCTTGGTCATTCTGACCGCGGCGCTTTGGCCGCGGTCAGAACGGGAAAACCGGCGGTCTCCCGCCGGTTTTCCACTGACCTTAGAATCCTCCAAGGCGGCGCAGCTCGCTGCGCCGATGAGGGGATTCTGACCCCCCCTACCGCCATCCTGTTCATGGCGGGAAAGCCGCCATGAACAGGATGGCGGTAGGGGGGGTCGCGGGGCCCCTGGGGGCCCCTGCCGTGCCCATGCCAATGGCATGGGCACGGCAGGGGCCCCCGTAAGAGGGCCCCGCAAAGTATTTCAGTGTCTGCCTTGCAGACACTGAAATACGCGACGGGTGCCACTGCACCCGTCGCACCTTCCCACTCCGCCGGCTCGATTACGAGCCGGCATCCTCGTGGGAAGGGAGTTTTTCCCTGGGCTGGCGGGCGGTCTTTTGGAGACCGCCCGCCAGCCCAGGGAAAAACTCATAATACCCTCCGCGGTCTTCTGACCGCGGAGCGGTATAATGGAGGGCGGGATCCTGGCGGGCGGCCTCCGCCGCCCGCCAGGGTCATAATGAGGCCCATAGTCACTTACAGAGTAGAAGACAAAATATGTCTAAGTCAGTTGGTCAGTACATTATAATAATGATATGTAATAATTTAGCACCGCATACTATACTATGAGGTGCTAAATTATTACATATCATTATTATTTTTATCTAGTTCATTCTCCTTGGTTGATGCTAGTGCAGACCTAGGGAGTCCAATCTCTAATATGGGATGGTAAGCATCGCAAAAATCTACTTTTTTTTTTTTTTTAACTATTTATTATTCACTGATTAAGGGTGGTTGTCACTATCATTGTTTGAAATTGTGTGCTTTTCTGCGTTGTCCACTGGCACTAACTGTTTTGTGTCTCTGATTAAATGCAGGGCGACTGTACTGACCAACTGACTTAGACATATTTTGTCTTCTACTCTGTAAGTGACTATGGTGGTCATTCTGACCCTGGCGGTCTTTGACCGCCAGGGCGGAGGACGGCGGGAGCACCGCCGACAGGCCGGCGGTGCTCCAATGGGGATTCCGACCGCGGCGGTAAAGCCGCGGTCGGACCGGCACCACTGGCGGGGTCCCGCCAGTGTACCGCGGCCCCATTGAATCCTCCGCGGCGGCGCAGCTTGCTGCACCGCCGCGGGGATTCCGACCCCCCCTACCGCCATCCAGATCCCGGCGGTCGGACCGCCGAGATCCGGATGGCGGTAGGGGGGGTCGCGGGGCCCCTGGGGGCCCCTGCAGTGCCCATGCCAGTGGCATGGGCATTGCAGGGGCCCCCGTAAGAGGGCCCCTAAATGTATTTCACTGTCTGCTGCGCAGACAGTGAAATACGCGACGGGTGCAACTGCACCCGTCGCACAGCTTCCACTCCGCCGGCTCGATTCCGAGCCGGCTTCATCGTGGAAGCCTCTTTCCCGCTGGGCTGGCTGGCGGTCTGAAGGCGACCGCCCGCCAGCCCAGCGGGAAAGTCAGAATTACCGCTGCGGTCTTTCGACCGCGGAACGGTAACCTGACGGCGGGACTTTGGCGGTCGGCCTCCGCCGCCCGCCAAGGTCAGAATGAGGGCCTATGTGTGCACTTGGTTAATTTCTGACACATAGGAGAAGAAGTTTAATAATTAAAGGCTTTTTTTCGTGGGTCCTGAAGAAGCGTCACTGGATCACTTTGTGACCAACCATAGACGCGAAACATGTTGACCATGTAGGATTAGGTAAATCACCTTCCCTAACTATAGAGTGTAATGGACCATTAGACGCGTGCACTATACATAGGTCACTACCTATGTATAATGTCACAATGGTAACTCCGAACATGGCCATGTAACATGTCTAAGATCATGGATTTGTCACCCCCAATACCATTCTGGTATTGGGGGGACAATTCCATGATCCCCCGGGTCTCTAGCAAAGAACCCGGGTACTGCCAAACTGCCTTTCCGGGGTCCCCACTGCAGCTGCTGCCAACCCCTCAGACAGGTTTCTGCCCTCCTGGGGACCTCTGCCATCTTGGAAACAGAGGTGTTGGGGGCACATTGGACTGCTCTGAGTGGCCAGTGCCAGAAGGTGACATCAGAGGCTCCTTCTGGTAGGCTCTTACCTCTCTTGGTAGTCAATCCTCCTAACTGGGTAACCAAACCTCCTTTTCCGGCTATTTAGGGTCTCTGCTTTGGGGAATTCTTCAGATAACGAATGCAAGAGCTCACCAGAGTTCCTCTGCATCTCCCTCTTCACCTTCTACCAAAGGATCGACCGCGGACTGCTCCAGGACACCTGCAAAACCGCAACAAAGTACAAGACGACTGCCAGCAACATTGTAGCGCCTAATTCTGCCGGCTTTCTCGACTGTTTCCAGGTGGGGCATGCTTTGAGGGTAGCCTGCCTTCACCCTGCACCAGAAGCTCCGAAGAAATCTCCTGTGGGTCGACGGAATCTTCCCCCTGCTAACGCAGGCACCAAAAAGACTGCAACACTGGTCCTCTGGGTCCCCTCTCATCCTAACGAGCGTGGTCCCTAGAACACAGCAACTCTGTCCAAGTGACTCCCACAGTCCAGTGACTCTTCAGTCCAAGTTTGGTGGAGGTAAGTCCTTGCCTCCCCACATTAGACTGCAAAGCTGTGTACCTCGTGACTTGCAGCTGCTCCGGTGCACTCTTCCATGATTTCGTTCGTGCACAGCCAAGCCTGGGTCCCCAGCACTCCGCCCTGCAGTGCACAACCTTCTCCTCCGGCTCCCTTTTGTGACTTTGCGTGGACTCCGGTTCACTTTTCTTCTAAGTGCCTGTTGGGGTACTTCTGCGGGTCCCGTCTGCTTCTATAAGGGCTCTCTGAGTTGCTGAGCGCCCCCTCTGTCTCCTCCTCCAAAAGGCGACATCCTGGTCACTCCTGGGCCACAGCAGCACCTGAAAACCTCTACTGCAACCCTTGTAGCTAGCAAGGCTTGTTTGCAGTCTTGTGGGAACACCTCTGCAAGCTTCATTGTGACG
The DNA here is from genome assembly GCF_031143425.1 of Pleurodeles waltl. NCBI lineage: Eukaryota > Metazoa > Chordata > Amphibia > Caudata > Salamandridae > Pleurodeles > Pleurodeles waltl. The sequence continues at coordinate 1,460,182,948 of NC_090444.1, forward strand.
TGGGACATCCATCCTCCAAAGGAGAAGTTCCTAGTCCTCTTCTTTCTTGCAGAACTCCAAGCTTCTTCCAAGCGGTGGCAGCTTCCTTGCATCTTCAGCTGGCATTTCCTGGGCTCCTGCCCCCTCTCGACACTGTCGCGACTATTGGACTTGGTCCCCTTGTCTTACAGGTACTCAGGTCCTGAAATCCATTGTCAGTGCACTGCTGGTGTGTGTTCTTCCTGCAGAATCCCCCTATCATGACTTTTGTGCTCTCTGGGGTAGTAGGTGCACTTTACTCCTACTTTTCAGGGTCTTGGGGTGGGGTATTTTTCTAACCCTCACTGTTTTCTTACAGTCCCAGCGACCCTCTACAAGCTCACATAGGTCTGGGGTCCATTTGTGGTTCGCATTCCACTTTTGGAGTATATGGTGCTCCTATTGCAACCTATTGTGATTCTACACTATTTGCATTACTTTTCTTGCTATTACTTACCTAATTTTGGTTGGTGTACATATAACTTATGTACATATATTACCTTCTTACTGAGGGTACTCACTGAGATACTTTTGGCATATTGTCATAAAAATAAAGTACAATTATTTTTAGTAACTCTGTGTATTGTGTTTTCTTATGATATTGTGCATATGATATAAGTGGTATAGTAGGAGCTTTGCATGTCTCCTAGTTCAGCCTAAGCTGCTTTGCCATGGCTACCTTCTATCAGTTTAAGCTGCTAGAAACACCTCTTCTACACTAATAAGGGATAACTGGACCTGGCACAAGGATGCAGGTGCATGTACAGTATGCTGATGTGTGGTGGATGTGTGTTGAGTGGGTGTCTGTGAACATTTGAGTGTCTTCGGAGGAGAGAGGTGGACACAGTGGGGAAAGACAGGCTGCCAGTGTAAATGGATGTTGTCTGGGTGTCTGCAGGTCTGGTGAGTGTGCTGCATGTGTCAGTCAATGTAGTTGTGGTGAGTGCAGGTGGTGTCTGGGGTGCATGACAGGATGTCAGATGTTGTGGTGACTGAAAGAATGGGGCCAGCATCAGTGACTGAGGGTGCAGTGCATGTGGGTGTGCATGTTGAGGTGACAGACAGGGAGGCGGGAGAGATGGACACACTGGGGGAAGTGGATGTTGTTGTGTGTGCCTTTGTATGTTGGCTGTGTGTATGCCTGTGGTGGGAAGTGTGGTGCTTGTGTTTCTCTCTGTGCTTCTTGGGTGTTGAGGTGTGTGCATGACTGTCTAAACGTGTGCTTGGAATGGGTGAAGAGAGTGTGGTGCTGGAAGGGGTAGAGGTAGTTGGAGGGGGGATGGAAAGACCAGGGACACTGGCTGCCATGAAAGAGGAGGCCAGAGCCTGAAAAGATCTCTGTAGGCCAGACATAGCACCGTGAATGCCTTCCAGGTATGCATTGCATTGCTGTATCTGGGATGCTAGACGCTGGATAGCATTCACAATGGTTGTCTGCCCTACAGAGATGGTCCTCAGGAGGTTAATAGCCTCCTCCATGAGGGCAGCAGGGCTGACAGGGGCAGGGGATGAGGTGCCTGGGGCGAAGGAGATGCCCACGCTCCTGGGTGAGGGGGCACAGGCAACTGGGTGGGGAGCGACTGGGAGGGCGGTGATGGCATGGGGTGGTGGAAGATGACAAAGAATGGGTGGGCCCTCTAGGGTCCGCCACCACAAGGGAGCTCCCATCGGAGGAGGTATCAGAGTCACTACAACCAGTGGTAGTTGCCTCCCCCGTGGTCCTCCACTCGCCCTCCAACCCACTGCCTCCTTGGAACCATGGGCCGCTACATCCCCACTCACCGGTACCACTGCTCCCTCACCAGATAATGCTGATGTACACAAAGAACACAAGAGCACAGGGGTGGGGAGACAAAACATGAGGGAAATCTGTAAATGCCTGAATGGATGTACTTTCTTGGTGCACACACACACTCCCATCCAGCTTACACACCTACACGTAGCACCTACAACAATAGTCACAACTATGCCCCTGACTAGTGGCCACTACCCTAAAATATAACTCATTTCCCACATGAAACACAGACCTGATGAACTGTGCAGACTACACACAGGGGGGACCATGGCCAGCCAATGCACCCTCTAGTCCTTGTGCCCACAAAGAATCCTACAGTACAGGTAGATCAACCCCCAAGGGCCTAGTGTGACCATTGACACCTGCCCCACTCACCATTTCTGTGTCTATGGGGGCAGGCCTGCTGAAATAAACCTGTCAGAGTGCCTGGTACTAGAGAGCATACATACCACAGCATCCAAACACATCCATCAAAGGAGTATTAAACAGTGCTGGTACTCACCCCCTTGTGGCTGCTGTGCTGCCTTCAAGCACCCATCCAAATCTGGATATGCCACCGCCAATACGCAGGACATTAGGGGGGTCAGGGTCCGACGGGCACCCCTTCCTCATTGAGAGGCCTTCCCCAGCTGGGCCTCACAGATCTTCCTGGCCAAGTGCTGCAGGTCCTCCCACTACTTCCTGCAGTGGGTGGTCGGCCAGTTGAGGACCCCCAGGGTCCACACTTCCTTGGTGATGGCTTACCAGAGTCCCCTCTTCTGATGGTGCTGACCTGTATGAGACAGACACAGAAGAAAAACAGACGTCAGGATATGCCCATCTAATACAGCTGACATGTCATCCCCTATGGGACGGAAACTTCCCAGGATCATTTTACCAAGTCACTAGCAGTACATGCCACACAATCTACGCCTGTGCAGTTACAAATCGAGCACACATGTATACAGGCATCCGCCATCATCACACACATCCATGTAAGACAACTGCCAACTCACCTGCTCCTCTGGTCGCCCATATAACTTGGCATACATGTGTAGGGCCCTGTCCACCTGCTTCTCCAGCTCCTCCATGGTGAAGGCCGGGGCTCTTTCCCCTGTGACTCTTGCCATTGGATTAACCAGAGTCAGGACAGAGCAGCACACTCAGTGGAGTACTTGCATGCACGGGATTCAGGAGTCAAGTGAAATTGGGGTGAAGACATGGCGTACGCTCCATGGCAGTGTGCACCGTCACCGCCGGCGGCGATCATGATAGGCCCAGTTTCCCCATTGACAACCATGTAAACCAATGAATGGGTGAATGGCAGTGAACACCGCCTTCCGCCATGACAACTACTGCCAACGGAATGATGTCACTTCCACTCCTTCACATCTGGATGGCAGGAGGCTGCCAATTTGCTAGCACAACGTACATATTTCCTGGGCCTTCAAATCCCAGCCCTTAGTCTCCTGCCCACATGAGTGTTTGTTCCTCACATCAGACCAGAGGTATCACTGAATACATGTCCCTAAAGTTGTACATCATACATCGCTTGTATGTGTAACCGATGCATTGTACACCAGTTATTCATTCACAACATGTTTTGCATGTGCATGTGTGTCCCTCATATGTGTTCTTTCTTCACCATAGGTACAGACCCATGTGGGGAGGGAGGGCCCCTTCTGTGTACAGACCTCTTGTTGATTTGGCTACCATGGAGGAACGTAATGTAATTGTCACCTGCAGACTCAATTGTTTAACAATCCAGGACCTATGTGCTTTACTGGATCCTGTACTGAGACCAGCTAATTGGAATCAGGATGCCATCCCTACTGAAGTGCAAGTGCTCTCTTTACCCCATTTTTTGGCTATGGGCTCATTTCAGGTGACAGTGGGCATGGGTGCAGGGTTCTCACAGCCAATGTTCAGCTTCATCCTGTCCAAATTCCTGGATGCATTTGTACAACACATGCAAATATATGTCCAGTTTCCCCAAAGGGCTGAACTCCCTGCCATCAAGCCTGGATTTTATTCCATGTCGCGTAGGCTCTTGTTATCCTAATGAGACTACTGGATTTTGAGTGGCAAGATCGCTCACAGTGCGGGGGACTAAGTCTGACCCACGGTGAAGGACCCTTGTCACTCTAAATCCAGGTTTTGCTCCGGCTAACTAGCAGTGCCTCATCTCTCCCAAAGGGAAGAGAAAATTGGGCAGCCGAGCGCATGACATCTTAGTACTGCCCAAGGAAGTTGTGGTCACTCAGGTCACAACCGGTTCTCTCATACACAGTGTGGTCTCATATATAAATGACAAAGGCAGTTTGAGTTTTAAAGATTGGTGTAATAAAATGGATGCATTTTAGATAGCAAAGCGTGAGCTGCAATAACCAGAACTACGCAACACAGTAGGATTAAAATTGTAACGATGAGAATGAAGCACAAGAATAAGGCTATCATAGTGCAACTAGATTAGGTTCTATCTAAGTTATAGTCTGAGCACAGCATGTAAAGCTCTAAGCCTGCCTTTTAGGTTCCCCCAGGAGGACATCAACCCTCATACCTGAGCAAAGGCCTGTAATCTGCATCAGCATCTGCAACAGGGCAGTCAGCATCTAGTTGTAGGTTCCTGGTCGGAATCTCCCTCGGGATGAAATGGAGATGAGTACTGGAGCTGGACCCCCAACAAAGCCATGGTGTCCCTGAATGCCCTTGAGGCAAAAGCAGGGCCCTGGTCCGAATGGAATGCTGCAACTGCATATGTACCGACAAAGACTCGCAAATCTTTAATAACAGTCCGAGCATCAGCCAAGCGTTGTGGCCACACCCACACAAATCTGGAGCAGGAATCAACAGCGACTAGTATATATTTATATGCACTATCCGGTGTTAATGGAACACAATGATCCAGATACACATATTGTAATGGTCTGTTTGAGATTAAGAGGGGTGTCTGCGGCGGGCGCTTAGCTGTTGAAACTTTTAATTGTTGACAGATGTCACAACAAAGGACATACTGCTTGGTCTCTTTATAGAGTCAGGCCACCAATAGCGGGCCTGCAAGAGTGAAATTGTAGCAGCCACTCCAGCATGTGCAGATGCCACCCCCTCTTGCGCTGCATTAATCATATGTGGTCTTACATCTTTATTGGAGATGTTGCGTACCCATACGCCTGGAATTTTAAATTCAGCGATCAGCATACTTCCCATCAAGTATTGGTATTTATGAGGAAATCCTTTAGGATAAGGCATACCATCAACCGTAGCTTATATGGCAGTCATAATGTCTGTGTCTGGTTTGGAACTCGAACGAGTCACTGCAGCTACAGTGGCAACTGCCAACTTTGCGGCTTCATCAGCCAAGGTATTTCCAGCAACGTGTATTCCAACGTGCTGGTGCCCAAGTGTGCACAATATGGACCTTAGGTAGAGTCTCTTTCAGGTCTGCCACCTTCCCCCACAGTAGTCTGTGTTTTATGGTGTTGCCTTTCGAATCGCTGAACCCATTCAAGCGCCAGTAATGCAGGTATTCATTAAAGGACTGGACGCAATAATACAAATCACAAACAACCAGGTTGAACTGTGTAGGATCCGTATGTTCTAGTGCCAGTAGTAGAGCTTTTAGCTCAGCCAATTGCGCTGTACAATCCCCTAAGGTATGTCGGGGGCAAAATTTCTCCCCCTCCATAAAGCCGCTCACAACTGCACACGCAGCAGAATATTGATGTTTTGTACCAACCGCTGGTTGCGCAGAGCCATCGAAGTACATGACTACCTGATATTGATCAATAGGCAATGTGTCAGCGGGTACTGGATATTCAACTTCATATTGTAGAAATTCCTGAGTTTGTAACTTTGGGTCATAAATGTAGTCTACATCAGTGGCTGTCATGGACGTAGCCCACTGTATCCATCTTGGGTGGAGTGCTTTCGCGTTCGGGACGCTAGCTTTTGTAACAGCCTCAAGGGCCGGAATAGGAGAAACAACAATAATGCGTTTTCCCTGGGCCAGAGGTCTCTCCTTAATAACAGCCATCTGTACAGCAGCGAGAATTTTCACTGTGGGTGCAAATCGTTGTTCAGCAGCGGAATACAAGTGACTTGTATGCAATCGGGACTGTCTCACCTTCATTAAATGTGACATAAGTAAACCCAATGGCCCCAGCTATCACCCTGATGACCAAATGTGTTGTATTGTCCAGTGTGTGTAGATGTTTTGCTGCTAGCATGTCTGCTTGTAACCCTCGAAGAGTATGTGTATGTTCAATTGTCCAGAATTTGCTTGAAAAATCCAGACATATTAATTCATATAATGGTTTTATGCACGTAGCATTATCAGGAATGTATGTTCTGCCAAAATTTAGAAAGCCCAACAATGATTGTAGTTTTTTACATTCCCCATGTGATAGGTATCATCGATTGAACCCACATAGCTCTCATCCCCCCAAGAGTGAATGAACAGGTGTACAGGAACAGAAAGAACTTCCACTCAGTGAATGTACAAATGGTGTGTACTGCTGACCAGTACATATCACATGCAAATGCCATGTTTCCAGGATCAGTTCATGGTTCCTTTGTCCTGAGGAACAGCAGTGTGACAAACATAATGGAACAATTACAGCGGGACAGAGGTTGGCTCATAGGTGAGTGTGTGTGACACTGGATCAGTACATAGCTGACAGCCAGGCTGTATGCAAGTAATGGCAGTTTGTTAAAATGCTCTTTTGCCTACTGTTGCAGGTGATTATGGATACCCCAACTTGCAATGGCTCCTGACAACTGTGAGGAATCCCAGGACAGATGCAGAGAGGAATTATAATGAGGCCCATGGACGTACTAGTAGGGTGATTGAGCGCACTATAGGTCTCCTGAAGGCTAGATTTCATTGCCTCCATCTTTCTGGGGGATCCCTGTGCTATGGCCCTGAAAAGGTATTTAAAATATTCGTGGCCTGCTGCATGCTGCACAACATGGCTGTGAGGAGAGCTATCCCCCTACTAGAGGAGGAGGGTGCTGTACATCCAGACCAGCTACCTCTGACAGAAAATGAGAGTGATGGCGAGGATGAAGAGGGGAACCTGCTGATCCACCTATACTTTCAGTGACTATGAGGTACTGTTCACTGATGCTGTTGTCTGCACTGCATATTGTTTCTGTAACTCATTTGTTTGGGGATGAGGTGTCTGTAATCATTGACACTGTTACTTGAAGACTGAGGTGGCATGTGCCATGGAGACAACCCTGGTGTACATTTTGAGTTACCCCAGACACTGTTGTGCGTGGGGTACCATTCCTGCAATAAAGGTATGAATATGGAATTGACTGGCTAATGCATTTACACTTACAATTGAATAATCATAATGACAGGGGACATACAAATTGGTGTAAATGTGTTTTATTATGTGTCACAATTTCATAGGTGCGATGTACAGTGATAGGGAGTGGGCGCATGGTGCATGTCCATATCGGGTACATGAGCTCCGTGATTGGTGGCAGTGGGTATTGGTCCTTATGTCCCTTGTAAGTTGGTATGTTGCTATTGGTGGGTCAAGATGGTAGCACAGTGGCACACTTGGGAGACAGTTCAGGTCAAGGTCATTTCTTACTGGGGGCCTTGGTCTTGGCAGGTGTTCCTGTGCCATGTCTGGGTCTGAGGGCACGTTTGAATGACTGGTGCTGGGCTATGGAGTAAGGGTGCTGGTCTTGTGTTTGTTCTCTGCCAGTACCAACAGTCCAGTTGCTGCTGCAGATGTACAGGGCAGGTCTGTGTCCTGGGCAGTGGTAGGGGCTTCCAGGTTTGTGGAGGTCTCAGGCTGGCTTGGATTGTGGTGCTGCAGCACCCCTACAATGGTGGCCATGGTGGCATTGAGTTGTTTCTACTGTTCCATGGCCTCTTGGTGTTGGGCTATCTGCAGCCTTTGATTCTGCTCCAGGGTGGCCAGGATCTGGCCCATCCTGTCTTGGGTATGGTGGTATGCTCCCAGGACCTCTGAGACCACCTCCTGGGCTGTAGCATCCATCCTTTGGCCTCCCCCCTGGGCTACAGATGCCCTCCCACTGGGCCTAGCCCCCTGTGTCTGTGTCCCCTGCACAGGTCTGGCAGTCCCACTTGCACAGGGGCCATTATCATGCTGCCTGTTAGTTGGTGGTGACTCTGGCCTCTGTACATGTGGTCTGCCAGTCAGAGGCCTTTAGACAATGGTGTGGGGTCATTTGGCCTGAGCTGATGGTGGTGGCTGTGTGATAGGGGTGTCAGTGGTATCCTGGGTAGGGCTGCTGGAGGGTGACAGTCCAGGACTGTGTGACGGGCCAGGGTAATCCTCACTGTCCACACATCCTTCTCCAGTCTCCTGAGTGAGGCTTCTGTCTTCGTGTGGGGTGCTGGCACTCCTAGGCCTTTCCGTCCTGCTGGCATGGGTGGTGATGCCTGTGGGGGGGAGTGGACATATATGTTACATGTACAGAAACAGATAAGGATGCACAGTTCTGCCCTATTTTCTGATATTTATTCCACTGTCGGGCTAAGCAGGGACCTCTTGTGGGATTATCTTTCATTTCGCATGGGATATGGAGATGCATTGTTGGTGCAGTAGTGTCATTGTGATTCCTTGCAGGTGTAGGTGACTGTGCACTGAGGAAGTGAGTGGGCCTGTTTTTGGGTTTATGGGCAGGCAGGATGACTGTATGTAATTATTGTGGCCTGGGTGGGGTAGTGGGCCTGGTGGTTGTTGGAGGGGTGGGGTGGTACATGCATTACAGGTGTGGTGGATATGAAGTAATTGTAGATGACTTACTCAAGTCCAGTCCTCCAGTGAGTCCAGTGAGGCTCTCCGGGTGCAGTATCTTTTCCTCCCAGTCGGTGTAGTCGGGGTGTAGGTGGGTGTCCTCCACCTGTCTTTTCTACCGCAATGTTGTGCCTGGATGCCACCATAGACCTAACCGTCCCACTCAAGTCGTTCCATCTCTTGTGGATGTTGTCCCTTGTGCATAAATGGTTTCCCACTGGATTAACCTTGTTTACAATCGTCTGCCATAACTCCATCTTCCTGGAGATGGGTGTGTGCTGGACCTGTTCCCTGAAGAGTTGTGGCTCGACCTTCAGTATTTCGTCCACCATGGTCCTTAGCTCCCTATCTGTGAAGCGTGGGTGCTTAGGGGGTGCCATGGTGTGTGTTATGGGTGTGGTGTTCTGGGTGTATTGGTAAGGGTTCTTTTGTATAAATGTGTGTGTGCTTTTTATTATGTTGTGTACAGTGTATGCATGTAGTATTCTCAATATCTGTCGTGCAATTGGCATTGCTAAGGGTGTGTTGTGGATGTGTGGCAGGTGTGTGGGTTTCAAACTTGCCAATGTGTGCATTTCTTGGTGTTGGGTCCCATTGCAGGCCGTGATGGTCCGTACCGCCAACGGTCGTTCGATATCCACTATCCGCCACAGTGATTTGTGCATCATTATTTGGTGGGCGGAGGATTTGTCTGCTTTGTGGTGGCGGGATGAGGTGTACAGCCTTTCTGCCATCATGGGCCCTGGTGGAGGCTGGAGGTTGCTGAATTTTTTTAGGTTTCTTTTTTTGGCATCATTATATGGCGGTGTGCTGTTCACCGTCACTGGTGGTCTTCTGTTCATCGTCGCAACAGCGGTCGGCAGTCGCCGGTATTCCCACTGTGTTCATAATTACCACCTAAATGATTTCTAGCACTAAGCAATCAAAAGCGCCAATCTGGACATCTGGTCACACTCAACCAGGGCAAAATCAAAAGTTGAGGCTGACCCCAATGGAGCCCTGCTTGGCTGCACGGAGCAGGAGACCTTGGTCAAAGTTTTACCTTCACAATTTTTTGAAGATTTCTCACCGATCGGGATGAACTCACAATTTGAAGCCAACCTCGATGGAGCCCTCCTCAGATACACTGCCCTCAGAGGAACACTACCCTCAGAGGAACCCTCATATACCGTCCTCCAGGACCAAGAGCCCTCTTCAGCGACACCGTCTCCGACCTCGCAAGCACCCACGCCCTCGCCTCTTCAGACTACATCCTCCTGGGAGACCTAAACTTCCACCTGGAGAACAACAATCATGTCAACACCGCATCACTGACCACCAACCTCTCCAACCTTGGACTCCGTCAACTGGTCAACACTCCCACCCACATCGCCGGCCACACCCTTGACCCACTCTTCACTTCAAGCAACCACATCTCTTTCAGCCACACCTCCGAACTCCACTGGACCGACCATCACTGCGTCCATTTCTCCTTCAAGAAAAACACCTCACCGCCGCTGGGGAAAAGTCACCGAAGACCAACTCACCAACACCCTCGACAAAAACCCACCACCCGACCCCACCGACCCGGACTCCGCCGCCATCAACCTCCAACAATGGATCCTCAACTGTGCCAACATCCTAGCCCCACTCAAGAGACCCACCGCCAACCAAGAAAAGAAAAAAACAGCCTGGTTCACAGACGAACTAACCACCTCCAAACGCACCTGCCAGAAACTCAAGAAAAAATGGATCCTCGAGCGCACACCCGAGAACCTTGCTACCCTCAAGGAAGCCAACCGTAAACACCACCAACTGATCCGACTCGCCAAGCGCTCCCACTTCACAGAACGCCTTAACAACAACGCTCATGACTGCAAGGAACTCTTCAGCATCGTGAAGGAACTCTCCAACCCCAACGCCAACGTCAACGACATCCCTCCATCCCAGAAACTCTGCGACGATCTCTCCACCTTCTTCTACCAGAAAATCGCAGCCATCCACGACAGCTTCAACACCTCACCTCCGCCAGACCCCACCCCCAACAACTCCTCCCACGCCGACCACATCACCACCTGGACCCAAGTAGATGACGCCAAAACCCTAAAAACCATGAACTCCATCCACTCAGGATCTCCCTCTCACCCCTGCCCACATCACGTTTTCAACAAAGCCGACGTCGCCATCGCCCCCATACTCCGCAAGATCATCAACCTGTCCTTCAACACCGCTACCTTCCCAGACAGCTGGAAGCACTCAGAAATCCAACCTCTCCTCAAGAAACCTAAGGCTGACCTCAACGATCTCAAAAACTTCTGACCAATCTCCCTCCTCCCTTTCCAAGCGAAAGTCATCGAGAAGATCGTCAACACACAGCTCGCCCACTACCTTGAAGACAACTCCATCCTAGGCCCCTCCCAATCCGGGTTCAGACGAAACCACAGCACAGAGACTGCACTCCTCGCCGCCACAGATGACATCAGACTACAAATGGACAACGGCGAAACCTCAGCCCTGATCCTCTTAGACCTATCAGCCGCCTTCGATACAGTCTGCCACCGCACCCTACTAACCCGTCTACACGAAGGCGGCATCCAAGACAAAGCCCTCAACTGGATCTCCTCCTTTCTCTCCGGCAGAAACCAGAGGGTCTGACTCTCACCTTTCCACTCCAAAGCCACCAACCTCATCTGCGGCGTCCCCCAAGGCTCCTCACTAAGCCCAATGCTATTCAACGTCTACATGGCCCCCCTCGCACAACTGGCCCGCCAGCACAACCTCAGCATCCTCTCCTACGCCGACGACACCCAGCTCGTCCTCTCCCTGACCAAAGATCCTCACACCGCCAAAGCCAACCTTCACGAGTGACTGAAATCCATCGCCGAATGGATGAGCAACAGCTGCCTAAAACTTAACTCTGACAAGACGGAAGTCCTCATCCTCAGGCGCACCCCCTCGGCCTGGAACGACTCGTGGTGGCCCACCGCCCTGGGCCCTCCACCCACCCCAGCCAACCACGCACGAAATCTCGGCTTCATCCTCGACTCTGCCCTCACCATGTCCAAACAGGTCAACGCAGTCTCATCCTCCTGTTTTAACACCCTCCGTATGCTCCGCAGGATCTTCAAGTGGATTCCAACAGGAACCAGAAAGACGGTAACCCAAGCCCTCGTCAGTAGCAGACTCGACTATGGCAACGCACTCTACACAGGCATCCCAACAAAAGACATCAAACGACTCCAACGCATCCAGAACGCATCCGCCCGCCTGATCCTCAACATACCCCGCCGATGTCACATCTCCCCTCACCTGAGGGACCTCCACTGGCTCCCCGTGGACAAGAGGATCACCTTTAAACTCCTCACCCACGCACACAAGGCTCTACACGACACCGGACCCACCTACCTGAACACCAGACTCAACTTCTACGTTCCCTCACTTCAACTACGCTCTGCCAACCTTGCCCTCGCCATCGTCCCCCGAATCCAGCGCAAGACCTCTAGCGGCAGATCCTTTTCCTACCTCGCCGCCAAGACCTGGAACGCACTCCCACCCTCACTACCCCAGACCCAGGACCTCCTCACCTTCAGGAGACTCCTCAAGACATGTCTCTTCGAACGATAGCAGCACCCATTACACCACCCCCCCTAGCGCCTCGAAACCCTAACGGGTACATAGCGCGCTTTATAAATTATTGATTGATTGATTGACTGCGTGGGAAGCCGTGGTCAAACGATTACCTTTTGACTTATAAACTTTTTTGAAGCTTTTCTTCCCTGGATGACCCTCTTCAGCAAGCCGATTTCAATGCAACGTTGTCTGATTGCCTTTTCATGAGTCACCAGTAAAATCCTGGAGGTCTGGGGCTCCGGAGCTTTTCAGTGGGACGAACCTGCAAGTCAGGCCGGGTCACGGTCAACGTTGGCCAGCCTGACTCACATCATGGGGTCGGTCCACTTATGGAGCTTTTTTCCAAAGTTGCTTTAAACTTCTCCAAACATCTGGATCTTCTTCCAAAAGTACTTTTAGGGTTCTTTAGGTGTCCACAACTCACCCCAAGGTTCCAGAAGCTCTGAGTTGCTCCTTGGGGGGTTAGGGCTCCAACTTCCAGAATGCACCTGGCTCAAGTCCTTAAACGACCACTGGTCTTCTGGTCAATTTCTACAGGGCTTAATACAGGGGACACTGGTCAGCTCTTTTCCACCTGCAGCCTACAAGGGGTCCCTTCTTGGAGTAGTTGAAGCCAGGCAAATTCCTTTTTTTTGGGAGGCCGAAATGTGCAGCTGGCTTAGTCCTTCTGAATCTGGTGTCCAGGTGTAGGCAAAAGGTTCAGCAGGGCAGTCCTTCTTTGACTTTGCTTGTTCCAGTAGAGATCTGAAGTGTGGGGCAGTTCTGCCATGTTCATCCTTGCTCCTGGGGTGGCAAGCGGACGGGGTGTCTCTGTCCAATCACATGCAGGCCACCACCCTCTTGAGTGACCACTACCTGGGAAGTGTGGCAAAAAGCAGTCTGTGAGAGCAACATTCCTCCAAAATCTAGGACGGCAAAAATACAGTCTTAAATGTTAGATCTGGCTGAGTCCACCCACTGGTGTGGCTACGCTTCCCTTAAAACACCCCTTTCCAGCCCTCTGTTAATCTAATTAGGTGGCACCTGGCTGTCTGGGTGTGCAGGAAATGGGGGAGGTACAGTTGCTGCCCCAAATGTCTTTCTATTCTTTGAAGTCCAGTTTGGCTGCTCTCCATTCATCCTGTTCTACCATCTGCTGAGGCAACTCTACTTTTACCAAATGTTTCCTTTGTTTCAGCCCAGGCCACTTCACACTTCATCAAGGTAAACTGGCTCAGGGTGCCAGAGGCTGACCAATCAGAGAAGGGCACTACAGGGATGAAGTTGGTAATTTTTAGCAAGCATTCTAAAACTCTTTCCAGGTACAAGTTATATTAAACTTGACAGTGGCAAGTTGTTGGATATATTATAGCAATATTTGATAATAAACATTTTCTATATTTAGCTCCTTCCTATTGAAAATAAGACTTTATTAATTTAAAATAAAGGGGGTCATTCTGTTGCGGGTCAACGACCGCGGGAGCACCGCCAACAGGCTGGCGGTGCTCCCAAGGGCATTCTGACCGCGGCGGTATGGCCGCGGTCAGAAACGGAAAACCGGCGGTCTCCCGCCGGTTTTCCGCTGACCTGAGGAATCCTCCATGGTGGCGCTGCTTGCTGCGCCGCCATGGGGATTCCGACCCCCTCACTGCCATCCTGTTCCTGGCGGTTTTGACCGCCAGGAACAGGATGGCGGTGAGGGGTGTCATGGGGCCCCTGGGGGCCCCTGCAGTGCCCATGCCAATGGCATGGGCACTGCAGGGGCCCCCGTAAGAGGGCCCCTAAAGGATTTTCAGTGTCTGCCATGCAGACACTGAAAATCGCGATGGGTGCTACTGCACCCGTCGCACCCTTCCCACTCCGCCGGCTCCATTCGGAGCCGGCTTCCTTGTGGGAAGGGGTTTGCCGCTGGGCTGGTGGGCGGCCTTCTGGCGGTCGCCCGCCAGCCCAGCGGGAAACACAGAATGGGGAAAACATATTTGGGTAAATTTGCTGCCTTCATTTTCTTTGTCGCATCGGCTTGAGTGTGGGAATAGAAGAGTGCAAAAACACATAAGGGGTCAGGATACAGGTAACTTTAGGTATATATTTAGGTTCTGAATTTCCTCGCACAAAAACAGAGAAATTCAGTAGTTATAGTTATGGTTAGCTCAAGTAACTATAACTTGCCCCCTAAGGTAACTATAACTTGTGCCTTTGCCATGCACAGTTAATTACTCAATACTTTGCATCATTGATGACACCTATGGCATAATTGATATTATTACTACAACATTTGCAAATAAAATTATTGATGATAAAACAGTGTATGGTGGTGGCACGAGTTATAGTTACCTTAGGGCACAAGTTTTAGTTACTTAACAATAACTATAACTGCTGAATTTCTATGGTTTTGTGCAAGAAAATTCTGAACCTTACTATAAAATCCCTATAACCTTTAGTTTGATCAGTGAATATATATATATATATGATTTATTTACAGTTAGGTATTACCACTTTTTGATGCACGTAGAAGGTAAAATACATTTGTTTTAACAGTTAATAGCACACTTTGCTTTCGCCAAGTAAAATGCTTTAGGCAGCTGGCCTTCAATTAACCTTTGTTACCTTGTATATTTTATAGAAATAATTCTAGAGAAGAATTTGTAAAGTTCCGAGACTGTAATCTTCCCCCTTCATGTTGTGTAGCCTAACATGCAGCTTTTAGATTTTCTTTCCTTAGGGTGACATTGATATTAATACATTCAGAATTTCTCTCTCTCTCAAGTCTCAAAACCAAATACTGCAAGGAAAGATGTGCGTGTATTTTCCATGCCTCTTTTGCTTAAAACCTGCCAGAATTGTTTTCACCTTTCCTCAATAGCCACGTTAGCCCTGGGCTGTCAAATATTTGTTTCATCACCGTAAAGTACTCTTAGTTATTCTGGCTTCTACTACCAGACTTCAAATTTGCGAAACATTAATGCAACTCCTTTCTTTTCAAAACGCCCATACACCTCACAACAGAAATCCCGGCCGTCTGCCATATGAACATAGCAAAGGAACATAGTTTCATAAATAGAACTCTTAGGGCCAGATGTATGAAAACTGGGGTCTGCGAATCGCAAAATGCGAATTTTAAGAAATCACAATTTCCGAGTCGCAATTGGCCATGTAACAAAATTGCGATTCGGAATTAGCAATTTCTTAAAAATCGCTATTTGTGGTTTGCGAGGCCCATTTTCCGAATCGCAATTTGCATTCTCGCAATTTGCGATTTTTTTGCTATTCGGTAAAAAATCGCAAAATGCGAGAAAGTTCGAGAATGCACACCTGTAGGGGCTTGATGACTCATCAGCAGGAAATGAGTCATCCCAGGCAGGTACAAGAGCCACACCCAAGCCAGCATCCAGAGTGAGAGCAGCCCAGCCACTGTGAGGAGCACTGTGAAGGAGCAGCATCATCTGAGCCACAATGGAGCCCCAAGGTCCAGGATCTGAGAAGCAGGAGAGGAAGCGCAAGCTCAAGTTCAGTGAGCAGGAGCTGGAGATCCTAACAGAGGAGGTGGTGAGGAGCCATGACCGCCTGTTTGGCAAATCATCCCTCCAGGTGCCAGAGAGTGAGAAGAGGAGACTCTGGCTGGATATCCAAACCAAGATTTGCGCCATTGGAGTGGCCCAGCGCTCCATAGATGAAATCAAGAAGCGCTGGTATGACCTGCGGTCCCGGGCAAAGGAGAGGGTGGCAAGGCGACTTGCAGAGGCCAGGAGCACAGGAGGTGGACCACCAACTGAGCCACCTGCCACACCACTGGAGGACCTGGTGGAATCAACCCTCCTACCAGAAGCAGTGACAGGGGTCACTGACATAGACACCTCGGCCCAACCAAGTACCAGCCAAGGTAAGTGCAAATTCTGTTGTGTGAACACTGTATGTGCATGCATAAAAGCCCCTTAAGAATTAGCATGTAATGTGAAATAGTGTGTGAAGTAGTCCACTCCACATCTCAGTAGCAGCAAAAAAATGCATTATGGGAGTCGTGGTCCACAAACTAGTACAGACAGTGGCATGATAATGTTAGCAAGCATAGTGACACCCAAGGTAACACAACACACACTACACCATGTACAGCAGTATGTATAGTATTATTGCAATTTCTGGACAGATAATGTAACATACAGAACTGACATGCTGCATATTGTTGTTGCAGGTGGGCCTGGCACAGCAGCCACAGCAATGCCGGGTGTAGCGGACACGTACACACAGCTGCCCTCTGACAACAACACCAGCGGGTCCAGCAATCTCCCAACTGTGCGCCGCAGGCCTAGGCAGTTACCAATACCAGACCTCAGTGGTGACTCTGATGTGCAGCAGGAGAGTTCAGGCACACCATCTGCATCCGGGATGCGCAGCTAGGTACCAGAGGACAGGGGTCCTGCAGCGCGTCGTCCAAGTGCCACAGTGTCACTACAGCAATTGCAGGAGGCAGCTGAGGGTACATCCCTGTTTGGTGGACTTGAGGCTGCAATGTTGCAGCAACAGCGGCTGCAAAATAGAAGGATCCAAAGTTTGGACAGGAGCCTCAGAGTCCACAATAGTAATACGGTTGGACTGCATCGGAGACTGGACACCCTGAATGATAACATCAACCAGCTGCGTGAGGGACAGGTACAGGCCTCCCAGGACACTAGGGAGCTGACCACTGCTGTGCGTGACCTGTGCGAGGAGCTGCGACAAGAAAGACTGAGTAGACGCAGACATGAGCACCGTTTTCGCACCATGTTTGCGACATACTGCCGGTCCTCCAATCGCATGGCCAATTCCACCGCCCTCATCGCCCGTCGTGCTGTAGCAGCCCAGGTAGAGGCTGTCCACACCAGTAGGGATGTGGTCCAGGCCCTTGTCCAGATCACCACTGTGATCGAACAAGTAATGGGACAGAGGTCGGCCACTCCCAGTGAGGTTGCCTTGGGGGACACGGAGGACACCTCAAGCATCAGCAGTGTGCACCTACCAGCTCCAGACCACAGACGGCGCAGTGCCAGGCGCAGCACTGCCACAGAGCCTGACATTCAGGGTGCCAGTGATTCAACTAGGCACCCCAGTGGTGTGCGAGGGAGGAGGAAGTGACTTCTGCCTCATTGACTCTGGTGTCCCCACTATGGAGTAATAGTGTGGGACTCAGTTCAATTGTTTATTTTCGTTTTACCGATCCCCCTTTTACTTTACTCATCACAATTCATAACCTGCCGTAAAGGAATAAATATTTTTTTCTCACTATAGCTACAGTAGTCAGTAGAGTTTGATTGTACATACTCACGTCTGAAATGGTTGTGTGTGATGTCAGCACCCCTTTGCCTTCCCTCTGCTGCACTGGTCCTGTCTGCTGGCTGTAGAGGTGGTATGGGATCGTCATCCTCATCTGATTCAGTGTCACTGATTTCTATAGGTATGCCCCTGGTTGTAGCTATATTGTGCAACATTGCACAAGTAGCCACTATTCTACATGTGGTTTCTGGACTGTACTGTAGTGCCCCTCCACTCTTGTGGAGGCAACGGAAGCGACTCTTCAGGAGGCAAAATGTGCGCTCCACCACGTTGCGGGTTGCCCTGTGTGCTGCATTGTATCTCCGTTCTGCCAGTGTGGTCGGGTTGAGGTAGGGTGTCATGATGTAGGTGCGCACTGCATAGGCACTGTCTCCTGAAAGGAACAGAAGGTTTGTTGGGTACCTCAGCCATCTGACATGGGTTTTTTACCTATGCGCCAGTGTAAGAAGTGACATTACCTAGTAGATATCCTTCACCAAACTCCTCAGCTAGCAGTCTTGTGTGAATGCCGCTGTGACGAAAGATGTATGTATCATGTGTACTCCCTGGGTACCTGGCCACAAGATCAGTTATGATGTAGGTGGCATTGCATATCTCCTGTATATTCATGGAATGTTGGTGTTTACGGTTTCGGTACACATACTCTGTGACTGATGGTGGACATATTGCCACATGTGTGCCATCTATGGCACCTAGGATGTGGGTGAACTGTGCTATCTGATAACAGTCAATTTTTGTCTGCTGTATTTCCTGTGGGGTGTGGGGGAATCTGATGTACTGTTGGAGTTTGCTTAGCATGGTGTTGATAAATGCATTGACAAATCTGGAGAGGGTGCTCTGTGTGACCCCCCCAGCCGCTGCTATAACCCCTTGATAGCTCCCTGAGGCAAGTAGGTGGAGGGTGCATAATACCTGCACATGGGTGGGTATGCTATGTGTCCTTAGTGTTCTGCGCTGCAGTATGGGTTGTAGCTCAGCTATCAGATCAAGAATCATGGCTGAGTTCAACCTATACCTCTCAAATATTTCCTCCTCTGTCAGGTCAAAAAGTGTAATGCGCACTCTGAAAATGCGCTCCTGTCTCCTCCTCCCTCTCCTTAAAACTGCCAGGATCCTCATCCTCCTCGCCATGATGTAGAGTGCAGCCATTGTGGTGGGGAGGCTGAGGCATTCTGGGCCTCTTCATATAGGTTGCACCTGGTTACCACCTGCTTTCACTTAGTGGTATTTTGCATGTGCAAAACCCCATTTTGCGAAAAATCGCTAATTGCGATTTTTTTATGCATCTCTTTGCGAATCGGATTTTGCGATTCGGATTTTGCTCCTCGCAATTTCCCACTGGAAATACCAAATCGCAAAATGCGACTCGCAAAACCAGGTCGCAACGCAAAAAATCGGAAAAATTGTGATTTCTTGTTTTTGGTCTGCGAATGCCTTTCATGCATCGCAGACCATGTTTTTGCACTCGCAAACGGCCGATTTTTGCGATTCACACCGTTTGCGAGTGAAAAAACTTTTCATACATCTGGCCCTTAATGTTTAAGATGAGGGAACATTTCCGCTGGATGCACTACCTCGCAGCTTTCAAAAGCTTTATTAGAAGAAGAAATGGAACATAACAATGAAGAAGGTAAACATAAATGATTGAAACGTCATGACGATGTAGCAGTATGGTGAACAAGATGCTAACATAGCAGTGAAAAGTGTATCATGTATATCTCTGAATGAAGTAATGGTAGTATTTAAACGTAATTTAAGGAGTTTATGGGTTTTCAAGGAATAAGAAGGGGATGGAAGGGAAAATAAGGGAAGAAGGGAGGCGACTTACTTGAACCACATTGTAAAAAGATCATCTAATAAAATTGCATAAATAACAATAATGAATTAAACATGAAATAAAGGTAGATAGAAGATAAATGAACACATGAAAGATTGTTAAACAGAGAATTTCAATAATGATCAGGGAGGTTTGAAAGTCTGATATGGTCTGATATTGTGAAGGTTGAGAGGAATCAGAGAAGTCGGTAGTGTTTAAGAAAGTAGCAAGGGGCCATAGTAAATCACTTGTATGAGATAAAAGGGCATGTTTTGCATACTGTCTACCCAGTATCGTGGTAACAGACTACTTACCACTAGGCTCTATAAGAGACACTAGCTGTGTATTTCCATTTAACGGTAATCTGTCCGGCAATGTATTATTTAAGAAATCAGGCTGCTAATCATCATGGAGGATGCCTAGAAAAAGTGGCGAAAGGGAATGGAATGTAAACTTTAAAAAAAATGTGATTAATTTGTTTCCAAACATTATGCCAAAAAAGAGAGGTATTGGGATATAAAAATAACATGTGTTTGGTCACTTTTCAGAAACAATATGAGCAGCATTTGGAATCACCTGCAATAGCAAAATGAGACATGGATTTTGGAGTAAAGTAAAGTAAAGTCTATTGTGACACAAATGAGCTTCCCACAAGGATTCTAATGGGAGTGCAGGTCTTAAGGTTGGGAAAGAAATCAACAATTTATAAATAAGGGAGACCTAAAGCCTTCTGGAGAGAATCTGGGGTAGGGAATGAGTATAAGGTTCTTTGGGAGAAGTATCAAGGAGATTTACCAGAATGCCGAAAAAAAGAGGTTAAAAAACCTAGATTGAAAGGAGTTAGGACACTTACATTTTAATTTTAATTGGAATCGCTAATACGGTTAATTCCTTAACGTTTCCATGCTTTCCAGAAAAAAAAGGTCTAATATTAAATTTGACTAACTTAGTGTACCTTATGGGTAATTGGAATAAGGTAACATGATTTAATGAAGTGTTATAAAACCAGGATGGGAACACTTGACACATATGTCACAAAATTTAAGAAGATGAATAAGGAGAGTGGAAGGATTCCTCAAGTAATTCCTGAAAAGGAGAAAAAAGAGATTGCTCTATAGATATCTTAAGTGGTAAGACAGGGGTAGAGCTGTGAAATAATAAAAAACGCTTGATGATAACGAAGCCACATGCCTTAGCCTTAAAAGTGCCCCTTATTAACTGTGGAGAGAGAAGAGAGTTGTCTTTAATAGAAAATAATTCTGAAGTGAATGCAAGAAAAGAAGAGAACATGATGTCTGCCAATAGGGCATTGTTAAATCACCATCTATAAAGTAGCTTGGGGAGGGGTAACAAATCAAGTTCAGCTATCAAGGGGGCATGATCTGAAATTACTATTGGAGCAACCTCTGCTGTATGCAGATGGTGAGAGAGGTGTTTACTGAGGAATACATAGTCTAGTCAAGTGAAGGAGTTATGTGACGGGGAAAAGGTGTATTCATGAGCCATTGGGTTACAGAATCACCACAAGTCTACTAATGACCTGTGGGAGATGAAATAACATGAATGTTTATGTATTTTATAAGGGATGAACCTAACTAGGGACTGTCTATCTAAATAGGGGTTAGATATTCGATTACAGTCATCAGCTAAAAGAAAGCTTTCACCCTCAAATTGAAGGCATTTTTTCTCACTATCAGCCCAAAACGAAAAATCGTACTGCATGCGGCCATAGATATTAAAAATAGTTAAGGGCATTTTGTTAACAGTGAGCTTATTAATAATCCATCTAGCCTCATTTCTACTTTCCTGTGACTGAACCAATATATTCATATCTATATGCTTATTAAAAAGAATAATACCGCAAATTTCTTGGTTGCAGTGGGGGAAATTAGCACATTACCCACCCAGGACCTCCTCCGTTTTTTTGTGCTTCCAAATCTATGAGGTGCGTTTCTTGGATAAGCACTATCGAGGGAGTATATTTCAATAGATGCAACAGAATTCCCAGTCACTTTATAGAATTATTTAAACCATTAACATTCAAGGTGATAAGTCTCAATTAAATTAATTTGAAAAAGGTGAAGGCAAAAACTGATCCAAAATTAAAACTCAGATATTCAGAGGTGGTTAAGAAAAGAAATGAAAAAAAAAACAGGAGACAAGAAGGTAAGAAGGTAAGAAACAGGGAGAGGGGATAGGAATTAAAGAAAACAGAGAAATGAGAGTATAAAAGAAGACAGTACAAAGCATCAACATGGTGACTGAGGGGAGTACCAGTTTAGGATGATAAAGAAGGAAGTGGGTGGTGATAACACATTAGAAGAACAGATTCAAGGAACTGCTCATGGCACTGCTCATGGCACACTACCATGGTCAACAGGATGTTGACAGTATGGTAATATACAGCCTGTAAAAAGAAAAAGATAGAATTAAAAGCAAAAAGATAAAATTGAGGTAACAATATTGTGATATACTACAGGGTGTGAGAACGCACAGCACATGGACGAAAAAGTGACACAGTATGAGAACTCAATTTCTGGAAGGACCAGCAATCTCCATGGAAGGACATAGGTTGTCCTCAATACATTTCTTAAATTTTACCAGATCTGTAAACGTAACCAAATTATCCTTATATGTGTACAGGAAAGGAGCAGACCAAAAATAAGCTTGCATGCTCCTCAAGGTTGGCTGAAGGGAAAGAAATTCCATCTGTCTATTGACAGTAGACTTGGCAACATGTTGTGTCAAGAATACCTTTTGACTGGGCCAGTCAATTTGCCAGACAATTTGCTTCGTGGAATGGGTAGCTTTTGGAACTTTAGGAATGTTCATATATTCCAAGGAAAGAGAGGCGTGGCTTATAGCCGCATGGTGACAATGCGGCCTACCCCAGCTGCAGCCGTCTCATTGGGCCTAACTCCGAGGCACACACAGTGCAGAACAGACATGTGAGCCTGTAATCATGGTCACCTCCTTGCAGCCTACTCAGTCTGCCACACTGCAGCCACCTTGATCAGATGAGTGCCCCAGGCTCGGGGGCCGCCTCTCCTGCCACCGCCCCCTGCCCACTATGATCAGGAGATGGTGCGTGGCGAGTACCAGCCCCCAGGACTCAGGGCTGGTCCCTGAAGGGACTCTTTCCTTCTCCTCACTCCACATGAGGTGCCCCTTTGCTCATGAACGGGGGCGGTCTGATGCCAGCCCAAAGCTGTTCCCCTAGGGGGGAAGGACATACAACGGCCAGAGGAAGCCTGGTCTCATGATGATTCACTGACTGCTCTAGAAGGCCCTTCCACCAAAGCTACCTATCCAGGAAGTCCAGCTCTATCCCCATTCCCATCCCCATGGCTGAGTCCCTGAATCAGGACCTCTGCTGCTGGTCCCTCTCTGTGGTGCAGGCACCCCATTTGGTGCAGCAACCCTGGACCACCTTCTGCATCACGTCTATCTGCCTGGTGTGCCCACTTGAAGAGATGGAGTGACTATCACTTTGGGTCTGACCTCCCCCGGCAACCCTGGGAAACAGGGAGTGGACCTGGAGCTCACCCACCTGGACTGATCAGCACCTGCTGGGTGTTCTCTCCTAAATCCCCTGAGAGCATATTGTTGCCTGACCACCAGCGCAGAGAACTTCCCTCTCCTACAGCTGCAGCCCTACAGGTCCGTCCAGACCCGCCTCCCCCTCCTTTGGACCCCTTGCTTGGAGGTGCCCTCTGGTAAGTCTGCTGGCAAAACTTACCACCTCTTCTCAAAGACCGTCTCCCAGCACGGGATGAGGGCCGTTTCACCAGGGCTAACCACTGCTGTTCCCATAATGGCACCTAGCCCCACCTCCTGTCCGCAACAGGAATCATCTGTGAATGGCATCCTGCAGGAGGTCATGGGCAACTGCCGCCTGGAAGGCATGAACTAAAAAATCACAGAACCAGCAGGCAAAAACAAATCCATTTGCTCTGTAACTGTGGGTTTCCAGGACAAAGTGGAGGGGGTAGAGCAACAGATCGCAGCCATGAAGGAACACCACAGCACCATACTGGACAGGCACCAGGAGCCTATCTTCTTGCACAACAAACCCACCCAGAGGACAGGAGTCACATGGATAATGTCAGCTTCTTTGGTTTCCCAGAACGCTACGAGGATGTGGATGTCAAGCACTTCCTTAAGTGTATCCTCCCTACGCTCATGGACCTCACCTTTTCTCCCCCCTGGAGAACCAGCGGGCACACCACATGGGTCGAATATGACAGAAATTATCGAGATGACCGCGCCCTTCAGTAGCCTGCTTCTCTCCACCACTAACAGGTGCAACAGCTCTTAACTGTGGCCCAATCCAATTGCTCTTAAATCTTTGAGGTACACATTTCTGCAGAATTTTTCATGGAGACCAATGACAACAGGATGCCGTTCCTCGCCCTCCGGTCCCAATTCTGAAAACTGGACATTAGATTTGACCTGTTCGAGTCTGCCCATGAATGAATCATGAAAGATGGTAGGTCCAAAGACTTCTTCAACCAGGGTGCCCCGCATCTTTTCCTGTCACCGTATCTGGCAGCCACTTGAGATCTCAAGGGAGTTGCAAGATGGGCAGAGACCTGGAGTGCCCACCCTGCTCTCAGGATGACGGGGATCTTACCCTCAAGGAGGTGGCAGCTATCACCCAGGACAAGAGCCTGTGAACCACCCCCGAGCCCGAAGGCTGAGATTCACCTCCAGTTGCCATCACGGGCCCCCCTGAACTGAACTGACTGCAGCACCATGATCCTAAGCCTCCTATCAGTGCACAGATGAGTATACCGCTTGCATCGGCATGTCTCTCTTCAGGGTTGCCTATGTTTTCAAGTTGTTACCGCATGCTGATCTGCTATGTATTATGTATGATGCATTATGTTTTCTGTTGCACTGTTTTCTCTTGATGCAAGCATGCATGACTCTCTATTTGCTCTATGATGCTTGTTGATGTTTACCCCACTGGGGCTGTTCATGTTATGTTTGTTGCACCCTCAGCTGGCCTGCGCCTCCAGCTCAGAGAGCACCCTAAGCCCTGCCGATCCCCATACTTCTCCATCTCCCACCCGGCTGTCTTTGACCCCTCATTGGCTGTAAGAAAAGGCCTCTTTTGACATGATGAGCTCCCCACTTTTTGCCCGGTAAGTGATGTAGCCTAAAGGTTGTTAGTTCCCAGGGCCCCTGCTAACCAGGTTCCCTGGGCCAGATCTCTTTCCCCAAAGCTGTTGTGATGCATTGGCACAGTTGGAGACACCTTTAGCTGCCACTATAAGTCTAGTAAATGGTACTTAGTTAACCAGGGCAAGGGGTACTCAGAGTAAGGCCTCTGAGAGCAGCAGCACTAACTGTGCCACCCTCTCGGGCCATGCATTCAGATGCACCCAGCACTGCCATTGCAGGCTGAGCATCCTGATGCAATCCCAAAAGACAAACTCGACATGGCACACCTTCTGTGTGCCCTGACAACTACTGACTGTGAGCAGTATAGGTAAGACACCCCTCTGGCAGGTCTTCCAGTCCTAAAGCAGGGTACACTACACTTTCTGAGAGTATAGCTGCATGAGCCCCCATTGTGCCTTGCTAAACCTGGGAAATGGTGAGTGAACAAACCAGCCATTTTAAGTGCATGTGCTGGACACTGGTCAATACACAGCTAAATGATGGTAACTCAGAACCCTGGGTTATTTAGTATCAAACAACTCAGAATGATAAATCCAAGGTGGTGCCAGCATTGGTTTTATTGCGAAATGTACTCCGGGGTCACCTTAGTGGTGCCGCCTCCAAAAGCTAAATACCCTGGCATGCTTGCTGGCTGGTCCAAACTAGCCTGCCACCAGCGGACAAGAAACTAAATCCATGGGGTGAGGGATCCTGCTCTCTGAGATTCATAACAAAGCCCTTCCTCTGTGGAGGTGCTAATACCCCCTCCCTCAGTAATGTGCACTGCCCTGCTAGCAAGCCTCAAAGGGCTTACTGCTCTTAAAACTTGACTCCCAGGCCTGCTGCTAGCAGCAGATGGCTGCCCCCATTGGAAACGTCCACTTTTGGTGGGAGCAATGGCGAGAAACCAAAAGATAGGAGGAGTGATCAGTCTTGGCTTGCACTACCTCAAAGGTGTTTCATGCAAGTTGACCCCTGCATTTCATTTTCCTTCATCTTACATGGAAGGAAAATAGCCAACCAGGTGTAGGGAAGTGACCTCAACCTACAGGAAGTGGTCACTTTTTTTTTAAGTCCTCATTCAATTTACCAGAAACAAGAGGTCTCGTCTGAGACATTTTCTAAAGGGTCCTGTAGGTCTTATTTAATCTTTCCTCTGAGGCTCCGATCCGGGGTAGTCCAAATCTCTGTCTAGGCAAGTTTGGTAGCCCACCTCCAGAGCATTTGTAAGGCCAACATGTAGTGTAATCATAGGACAGGCTATTTAGTGCATTTTAAGCTATTTTTTCAGTGGGGTCCAGAAATAAGTTTTCATAGTTTCCTCCTCATTCACCCTGGAATCCAATGTCAAGTTGTAAATCAACAAATCTTTCCACTCCAAAACAGTCAGGGGAAAAGTACTGACCCATTTTTTACATATCTCTCTCCTGGCCAGTATGAGCATATAAAAAAAAGCAAGTTAGAACTATCTCTGTTTAACTTCTTCAGACCCAATGAACATCCAAATATAACTAAAATGGAGCTTACATGGCATTTTATAGATAGAATTGTGTTGATTGAATCACCAACCTCTTTTCGAAACTGACTGAGCTGTGGGCAGTGCCAAAACATATGGAGATCATCTGTGAAATCCCACCCACATTTTTTGTAACTAACCAAACTGCCTTGCTTCAGCAGGGGTCCAAAAGGCTCTGTGAATTGTGAAAAGATGGTTTATTCCTAAACAAGTGGGTTTAACCATAGAATACAACAAAGTAAGAGATACGTGCCGTAATTCTCCTATCTGTGATCCTGGCAAGTAATCTCCCCAAATTTCTTCTGGCAAGGTGATTTCTCTTTCTGCAGTTTCCATCAACATCCAATACCATCTTCACACTTCTTTCTTTGGAGGGACATTGTGGTGTAGAAGTTCTTCCACTTCATTTGAGCTTCCCACCTCCTCTTTAATACTCTTCACCCAACTCATCATCTGAAGATATTTAAATTTAGAGAGCTTCCTGTCTATCTGCATATTGAGATCATTGTATGAAATCAAGACTCCATTATTACACAGTTGCCCCAAGAACAAAAACCTTGCCTTTTTCAAAGGTGCAGCCAAAGTACCATTGGTCCATTCTGGTGACACCGGGGATTCCCAAAGAGGCGCGAGCTTACAATAGTAAGAGATTTTATTGGCCATCCTTAACACATACCAGAGCTTTGCCCAATGATGGAGAATCATAAATCTACCTTTTTTAAAATATTTGGGAATTCCAAATTTATATAGGAAAGCCGCCTGTTTTCCATAGCTGCCTTCCCTCATTACTTTTAAAATCTGCTGCAGCTCAGAGGCCCCTGACTTATTCAATGCCCCTCTCATATTTGTACCAAATAACGCCCAGATATAGTATTGAAGATCGGGTAACGCTAATCCCCCTTTCTCCTTCCTCCTCAATTTTTTCCATGCAATATACACACCTTTGGAGGCCCATATGAAGATACTAATTTTACTCTGCAACTTACTGAACCACTCCTTATTGTACATCAATGGCACCAAATTGAAGAAGAATAGGAATTTGCGCAATATCATAATTTTGACCAATGTAATCCTCTCAATGATCATAAGGGGTAAATTGTCCCAACTCTTCATTAGCCTGCAGGAATCCCTCATCACCGACATAAAATTCATTTCCACTTTCTCATTTATGTCTTGGGTTATAGTAATCCCCAGGTATTTCATCTCCTTTTTGATTAAGATCCTCGCCACCTGCATATTCTAATCCATAACTTCAGTTTTGTCATTATTAACCGCATACCCAGCAATATCCCTAAATTCATCCGTCTTTTCTTCTAGGGCTTGTAATGATTGCTTCAGGTTCATTGTATACACCATCAAATCATCTGCGTACAAAGCGACCTTCCTGCACCAGTTTCCACATCCAAATGGGGGAATCTTGTGCTCTCGTCTGATTACACAGGCCAGGGTCTCGATATAAGGATAGAAGAAGAGCGGAGAAAATGGACAGCCCTGCCTTGTTCCCCTTCTGATTTAAAAAGGGTGTGTTAAGGTACCATTAACCAACACCCTTGCATCTGGATTTAGGTAAATCTTCTGGAGTGCCTTTATAAATCCCCCTATATTAAATACTTCACAAAGGGTACTCAGATAATTCCAGTTAACCCTGTCAAACGCTTTGGTGGCATCAATGATCTCTAAGGCAAGAGGCTCCCTACATGAATTAGCTAAGTCTATAGAAGCTATCGCACTTTGTGTCAGTTCATGCAAATATCTGCCTTCAAGTCATTACCTTCTGCCCCCTCTGGGATCTTTAAAAATCTCAAGTTGTTCCTTCTATGATTGTCTTCCAAAGACTAGAGTTTACAACTGACACTCACCTCTCCAGCTTTCAAACTTTGAATTTGCTCAGTGTTCTTTTCCACTGCCATCTTCAAAAACCCTACCTCTTCCTCTCAGGCAGCAGTCCTCCCTGCCAAGTCATCAATCTTATCTCCAAGGATCTCACAAAGGCCTCTTATCTCCTTCTGATTGGTATTTGAGGTCTCAAAGCCACCACTGGCCTCCAAAGATAAGGCTCTTAGCATTCCTGTAATAGATTGGCTCAGAAGTTCTTCTACAAAGCCCCTCTCTTTCTCTTCCTCACTCCCTGCTGGCCATGGTGAGGGGGGCGCAACCAGGGGGTTTGTAGATTGGGATGTCTGGACCAGCTGTGGGATAGCCCCATCTGGCCCCAACACCTCAGCCGTCCTGCACCTCTGAGGGTCACCATTCAGCACCCCAGCTACAGGGTCAGCTGGAAAGCCTGGAAGCAAATGTCTGCCATCTTTCCTATCCTCCAAGTCCACCTCTGCCAGGGCGTGAAATCTATTGGTACTGCAGTCAATGTGGGAGTCTTGATTGCACCCGAGCTCTTGGCTCTATTTAGAGACTCTCTCTCAATGAAAGCACCTTGTTGTACCTGCTCCCTCTCATCCATATCTGAGGAACCTCTCATCCATTTCTGAGGAAATGGTTTTTAAAGATGGGGTTATCCTATTTCTCCTACCCAATAACCTTCCCGCATGCAGGTTGGAAGTGATCTTAACTTTGCTGGAGGTACTACAGAGTTGTTCCTCCTGAATACCTAATTTAACTGTTTTACGGGGGCTTCACCCCAATAGGAGCTGACTTTCCTTTTGCCTTGATAATAATCCCCCTACTGCTTCTTAGAAAGTAGGTGGAGCCAGATGTATTTAACTCTACTGCCCCCCATCTTTTATCACAGTTTGAGCCCCTGGGGCCATGCATACCGTGCCCCCCCCAGATAAATTATTAGGGTCCCCAGACTGGGCTATATCACAAATTGAGGGGCATGGATTACCTTGCTGTCCTGATGCCAGTTGCGTTTTCAAGTGAGTACAAGCCATCTCCCTACTCCTTATTGGTGTTTTCTCTATGTGCTGCCACTGCCTCCTCTGCCCCAGAAAGGAATTCTTGCTGCCGCTTCCCTACCTCGTCCGAAAACGACAGCTGCTCGAAGCCATGGTGTGGACGTGGCACACTCGGAGCCGCACTCCCGCTGGACCCCCCTCTACTCCCTCTGCTTCGCGGTCTGCTAGATTTGATCAAAGCAGTGATATGCTAGTAAGGTCTATTCTGGCTGTTCTAATAAAAAAAATATTAGCTGCTTTACGCCGCCACACTTCCACTGCCTGCAGCTGCTCTGAGAGCACTCTACTTGCGCTTAAAAAAGCCCATCCATTCTGAGACCAATGTAGTCATCCCGTGGCCCACTACCTAGCGCCATATTCTCCAGGAAGTGGTCACTTAGAGGGTTTAGCCACCTTAAGGTAATATGACCCATTGGTCACTATAGGTTCCCCCCTAAAACGCCCACTAAATACAGAATTTAATGCGCATCCCTAGGCCAAGAACTCAGACCTCATGGACAAAAGTATACCAGCAACAAAGAAGACCCAAGGCTCGAGAACTGAAGTCCTGCTGCACCAAGTAAAGGCACCAAACCCTGCCTGCTGCACCCAGGACTCGATAATCACCACTGAGGGCTTGCCTCGACATCAGACAGACTCTTCAAATCCCCAGGGGACCTCCACTTTTAAAAAATCACCACAGATCTCCCTCTAGAGTGGAGGTATCACTCTGCAACCCCAAGGAACCAAAGACCCAATGAAGGCCACTTCACTGACCGGCTGCTGATCAATGAACTGGACGCTGCAGTCAGACCAAACTTCACCCAACAGACCATGAGGACAAAGCCTACCAGTGTGCCAAGTTTGGTGGCACTGCAACCTCCAGTGGCTAGACCATGCAATAGCCCCAGGTACTGGTCTCCTCACATCGGATGCCTAGAAGGACAGTTCATTCTGGACTGAAAAAAGACCAGGAGGAAGGCCCTGTTGAGGGACTTCAGGAACCTGGACCTCCTACCAGAGTTACCCTGCTGACCTGCAAGTTACCCTCAAAATAACCTACCTCATGCTTCAGTGGGCACCTTTGCGCACAGCTCCTGGCTCACTGATTTGCTCTGCACCCGGCCACCCTGTGCCCAGCACTGAAGATCCAGCTCTGTCCTAAGGGTCTCCCACCCCTTGGGACCTTGACACTTCAAAGGGACCCACCGGACTTACCTTCTAAGTCCACCTGTGCAGTGTTTTTCCAAGTGGTCCCCTACAATGGCCTTGCACCAGCTCCATTGACTTTCTGCTGATGCTCCCACCTATACCAGGAGTCACCGTAACTTCTTCAGCTGGTCCAGAGTACCCAACGAAGACCTCAAAACACATTGTGATGGACTTCAAACCAAAGTTTTCCTGCTGTTTTCAAACTTTTCAGCCTTACTTTTTTAAAAGACCTTGGGACCTCCAAATTTATACATGTAGCCAACCTCAGACAGTTCAGCCAGCATTGTGCAGTACATGCTACCCACTAGCAAGCCATCTGGGCGGTCCAGTAACATTCTGCTTTTCTTGGTCTGGTAAGCCCAGCAATACAGCTGAAAATTCAGCAATCCCAAGCGTCCATTTTCTATCTTCCTTCTCAACTTCTTCCATGAACGCCTGAACCCCTATTTGCCGAAATAAATTATGTCACTCTCCCCCGAACCTCAGCAAGGAGTCTCTTATCAAATTCCAATGGAATGTTGTCAAACAGGAAGGTGAGATTTGGGTGAATGGACATTTTCACCAAATATATCATGCCATACAAAGTGAGTGGGAGGTTTTGCCACCTTTTTAACATTGTGTCGATCTCCTTATATAATTTTCCCATATTTGCCCTGGATATCTTCTTTAGGTCAAGTAAAATCGTTACCCTCAGGAACCTTAATTGCGCTGAAATTTGACAACCATGGTAGCCCTGATACTCCTGGTTTCACACAATGATCTCTGTCTCACTATCATTAATTTCATAGCTGGACAGCCTCCCACAATACCTCTCCTCTGTCGACAGGCATGGCAAAGCTTCTGCAACTTTTGAGGTGTGCATCATGAGATCATCTGCATAGAGAGGTATTTTCCTAGAGAAGGGACCCACCACAAATGGCTCAATTTTACTATTTTTCTTCAAGCTTTGTGTCAGAGGCTTGATATATAAATCAAAGAGGATGGGGGACATGGGACAACACTGCGTACTCGCTCTGCAAATTTCTACTGTGAAGGTAAGCCTGCTGTCGACTATCACCTGAGCCCGTGGTGTGCTATAGATCTTATTCAATACACCCCTCATCTCACTTCCTTCTCCGAACCTCCTTAGTACACTCGCAAGGTACTTCCAATTTATCTGAGCAAAGGCTTTGTCCGCATCTAACATTACCACTGCCAAAGGTACTCTCTGTGCAACGGCTGGATCTATTCAGCCTATTAGTGACTGTTTAAGATCTTTAATCTGCCTCCCTGGTAGAAGCTCTTTCTGATTCTCGTTTTTGAATACCCCCAGCACCGTACTGAGGCGTGCATCCAGGATACCCATGAAGATCTTATAATCACAGTGCAACAGTGAAATTGGTTGGTAGGAGAAGTGTGGCACAATGGTTAGAGCAGCAGCTGCTAATGCAGAGATCTGTCCCGGGACCAGGGTTTAATTCCTGCATCAGTGGGTCTTGGGCTTAGTTCCCTTGGACCAGATAATTCTTGCCTTGGTGCCTAATGTAATTAATGGGCCCCACTCTGAAACTCTGGGCAATAGATTGCTTAATCTCCACAACAGCCCTGGCAGCACTTGGATTCCTGGCTTCACCCCAAGGGTTGCCCAGGAGTTGGCACTTCACAGGGAAAAGCCAGGATGGGTTCCACAGTGGTATGTGTACAGTGTCCTAACAGGTGAGTAGTGCGAAGTTTACATTTAGGATTGACACTGCATGGGGTCTTTGCCTGGCTTCTGAGTCAGCAAGATCTCCACCTCATCCCAGGACTCTGGTAACAATGAACCCCTCAATAAGATTGCATTAAACAATTAAAGCCAGACAGGTATTACCGCGTTCAACATCAAACTATAAAACTCATTTGGAATCTCATCTAGACTAGTTGCTTCCCCCTTTTTTGTTTCTTAAGTACATTTAAGATTTGGGCCCCCATGATCTCTCTACATAGAAACACCTGTTGCTCAGAGGAAGTTCAGATAATTGTCTGTCAGCCAGACAGGTATCCAACTCCTCCTCATTCACTCAAGTGTTTCTAGATGCAAGGCCTGGAAGAACTTATAGAATGTGCCTCCTATCCCTACCAAATCCTCCATCACCCTATTCTCCTCTTCATTCCAGACCTTCTGATTGGTATTTCTTGTTCCGTCACACCTTGCTTCCCATGCCAATAATTTTCCGCAACTCTCCCCCTGCTCGTATTCTTTTCATTGACTAACTTCCCAGTGCTGTTGTACCTTCTCCTCCATTTTAACCTTAAACCTCAGCTGTAAATCTTCCAATTTCTTCTATACCCTCAGCCTATCTTTGCCCCATGTTAGGAGATTTCTAGAAGTCTTTCACCATAGCCATCTGCCTCTCCAGTTGCGCGAACTGCTCCATGCAACAGACACGCCCTTCAGGGCTCCTCTTAACTAGGGAAAGGGGCAAGGGAACATGGCAGGCAGATAGAACTCTGTTTGGGAGCCATGCCTGCTACAGCTGATGCATATTGTCATGAAAGTGCCTTAATAACTTATGTGCTTGTTGTCTCCATTGACGTCTCCTTCTCCGTGGAATAGAGAGTCTCAGATGTGCAGAGGTTTGGAGATGCATTGGGCAGTGGCAGCAGATGCATTGCAAATCATCCTGGCAGCCCATCGCTTCCTGCAGCTAAGCAGAAGCATTTCTGGCATGGGCTTTGGTGGCAGAGTCAGCACAAGATATGCCTGGAATCCTAAAAATCGGAATGTAGGCACTGATTCTGCTGCTGTGGTCCCCATGAATGTAGGTCAGTTAGGGCAACCTCAAAAAGACTGTGGAAGAGCAGTGTGGATGGGAGGAGGCAGGCCCTGGGGGTGTGCCAATAAAAAGGTACATACTAAGTTCTCAGTACCTCCAGCAGGATGAGGGGGCCATTAGACCCATAGTCGGTGGATGTATGGGATGGGCTCAGACTAAGCAAGTAACAGGGATGAGCCCTGGTAAATGCAGAAAACCTTGCAGCAGAACATCGCCAAGAAAAGTCCCCCTTATTGGAGATAGGATGAGAGGCACTGTGAGCAGGGCACCCAAGATAAGCCCCTTGCTGAGGTCAAACTTTAAAATTAACACTATGATCATGGTCAGGAGCAGGGTAGGAGGTGCAGCGGGGTCAGAGGGTTGTAGGAGTGAGTGAAAGGAGGTTGAGGCTGAGATTGAGGGAGGTGAGAGGATGCAAGAACAGGCAAGAATGATAGCTGGGGAAGACCCACCTAGTGTCTTTTTAAACATCCGCACCAGCAATAGATTCTCACTGTTGGAGGTTCCAGACCCACAGTCCAGAGAAGAGGGAATGAGGACAATGGAGGGAGCGACAGCGGGAGCAACAAGTCAGTCCAAGCAGGGGGTTTCTAGTGGCAGCAACCCAGAATGCCCGACAGGTTTGGAAGAAGTTCAGGTCATGTTTAGTAAGTTGTCTCAGGTGATTAAGGAGCGTTTCTCAATCTCAGAGCCCAATCAGGATACTTAGGCCACATGTTTGAGCCTAGTGGCCTTGTGAGTGTTTTATGTTCCTGTTTGATCATGTTCGTTTCTTAACTTAAGATAGCTCTGACTATTGGAGGTCTGCGTTCATTAACCTGGTATTCTTTGAGCTGCAGGTTCATCAAGATGAATTCCCTTTGCAAAATGTACATTTTGTTACAGTGTTGAGTCTGTATTAGTTATGAGCTTGTACATTGATTCCATCAAGTTTCCATGTTTTGCGTATCTTGAAATATTTTTAAAGAAATCTGATTGGCTTTCAAGCTGTTCTAGCATGCTTAAATCTCTGAGGTGGATTTTAGTTCTGCAAACTGCTTACAGGTCCATTCCAATCCATCTAGAGATTCACAGACCCTGAAAAATCCCACCTACAATGAAAAAGCCTTAAACAAACAGGCATCTAGTTTAAATGTTCCTACAATGAATGAAATGTTTTCTCAAAGTTGGCGGGTAGCTAAAATGCCACCTCCTTTAATTTACATCACATGAGTTCTTAAATTGTGTTCGAACTCTAAACCACTGTACATATTTACTTGCTTAAATTGCTGTCGGAGTGTTCTGAGCTGCTGCAATGAAATATGGTTGTCCCTGTATAAAACAGAGAGAATAAGCTAAAAAAAAAATAAAAAAAAATATTTGTGAGGATTTACATTACGTTTATTCAAACTAAACATAATGGAGGTATATAAATTGACTAGAATAAACTGAGCCCCTCATACCTGTTTCATAACGGTACGACTAAAAAAAAGAAAGCTACCTAGCAAGATTTGCAGGCCTGCATGTCTAATAATTTATCAATGACTGCTCTGAAAAATTACAATAAAGAGTTTGTCATGAATAAGATATACTGGTGTTTTCACAAAGAACTATGAGACTTAGTGCATCCCCTCCACGGTAATTTTTCTTATCTGTCAGGGGGCCAGTTCACAGTACATGGTTTTTCACTGTAAATCTGTGACGGCTTAAAACTATTTGCATTCAATCACAAGGTTGCTATCCACATTTCCCGGACCATGTATATATTACTGTTTCGTGGAACAATCACTTTTTCTGGGGTGATTGATTACTTGTGCTATTACAATGCTTTTCATTGTAAAAACAATTAGTTTAAGAAATGAACTGCTGACAAATATGTTTCAGCACAATGCGGAAATAGTATCTTGGCGTTTCTGCTGAATCACAGGCTGCACAATGGAAACCTTTGCTATCAGTCTAGAATTCCATGGTTGGAATACCGCATTTAACTCATTAAAATAAAGAAATGATTTAGAAATTACATTTGTTCCTTTTACTCCTACATATGGTGCAAAATTTTCCTTTCAAGAATTTTTTAAAGAATCGGTGAGTACAATGAAAATGTGTGTTTGTCTTGGATTTACAGGAGTGCACACGTAAAACTTAAAATGCAGAATATTCAGCTTGTACCTAAGTGTGACATAAATGCCAATTTTTTCACTTGCAAAAACACCTCCCACTATGTCCCATCTAAAACTAAGGTACTCCCACTGATCATCAACCACAGCTAAATCTGCACTGGTCAGAGTATCGTTGCACCTATTTTTAGAGTGGTATGCGCCTGTTACTGTTATTGTACAGTTACATTAAAAAGCACTAACTCTGAACCTATATTTGCGGCTGTGTCTACCACAAATTAACCAAACATATGCCCCTAATCCTCAATATAAGCAGGCAATTTTGGAGCATAATTCTTACTAGGGAAGAATTTATTGGTGCTGAAAAGAATAATTGTTCCTGGTGCACTATGAACTATAAACCTCTGCGATTAATTTAGTGCGCTACGCGTTCTATGACGTAATATTCTGTTGGTCTTAACGGCAGGAGAATGATCCAATATGGCTCTATGTACTATGGTAATGGATTTAGAGATTATTCTGAAATGGACTGGCAGCCAATTAATATATTGCCTAGCATTAGAGACAGAGTCAAACTTCCTAAGGCTTGCAAATGAAGTGGGTTGCCATGTTCAGTATCAGTTGAAGTTATAAACCCCACCACCGCCAAAACCAAACTACACGCAGCTCTCCTCGACACCGCCAACTGGATGACAACTAATCACCTCAAGCTCAACTCCAACAAAACCGAGATCATCATCTTCGGCCCCAACAAAAACAGATGGGACGACTCCTGATGGCCCAGCGCCCTAGGACCCGCACTCACCCCCGCAAACCACGCACGCAACCTCGGCATCATCCTGGACCCTGACACAGCAAATCAATGCACTCACCTCCTCCTGCTTCCTCACACTCCGCACTCTAAAAAAAATCCTTTGAATGGATTCCCCCAGAGACCAGGAAGACAGTCACCCATGCACTCATCAGCAGCAGACTGGACTACGGTAACGCCCTCTACGTCGGCACCACACTCAAACTCACACGCAAACTCCAGAGAATCCAGAACACAGCTGCGTGCCTCGTCCTTGGCCTCCCCCGCTACGAACGAATCTCACCACACCTCAAAACCCTTAACTGGCTCCCCATAAACAAGAGAATCACATTCAAGATCCTCATCCATGCACACAAATCCCTCCACAGCACCGGCCCAACATACCTCAACGAAAGAGTGAACTTTCACACTCCCACCCGCAACCTCCGATCAGCCAACACCGCCCTAGCCACAGTCCCCTGCATTCAACGCACCACCACAGGAGGCAGGTCCTTCTCCTACCTCACCCCCAAAACCCAGAACTCCCTCCCCACCAACCTCCGCAAAACCAAAGACCTCCTGCTCTTCAGAAAAAACTTCAAAACATAGTTGTTCGAACAGTGACCCTCCTACCACCCCCCCAAAGCGCCTTGAGACCCTCACGGGTGAGTAGCGCGCTTCATAAATTATTTTGATTGATTGATTGATAAAGTATGTTTTTAGGAGCAGTCAGAAGAAACACATTGCCATAATCAAGCGAAGACTGAATAATGATTTTGACTGCTGGGATTTTGCATTTTGAGTCACGAAACATAACAATCTGATGTAGCATCTTCACATTATAAGAACATTGTTTCTAAATAAACAATAAATAAGTGTGTAAGGGTAGTTTACTGTTAACAATAATTTCAAGATTGTGGACAAACGTGGCTAGTTTAGGATGCCAGCCCATAGTTTTGTCACGTTTGGAGAGTTAAGCGGAAGTTCTGTTTTGTCTGGATTCAATTTCAGATAGTTGAGCTACTTTTTGCTGTCCACCAATGTGTGATGAATAAGCAATCTGAACGAAGAGAACTGGTCAGAGATAGAATATCCTTCCAGTTGTTGTAATTTTTCAGAGGCCATACACCAAAAGTTGATTGTGTATTCTCAACATATTGAACAACAATGGCCAGCATTTTCCAGAGGAAAAAGTGAAGGGCGTTGAAAAATTTGTTAAGCTCTATCCAAAAGGAGGGACTTCAGTCATAACAGTACCAATCCTTTAATTTCTAGTTCAGGGAGCCTGTCATGATCAGTGTTATCAAACACAACCAAGAGGGCCTAGCAGTACTAAGGCTCCCGGAACCCTACCATCGATATTCTGCATAAATCTTTCAGGACTGCAGTGACTACAAATTCAATGCTATGACCTTGGCAAAATTCTGCTTGTTCACAATCCAACACATGGTTGTATTCTACCACGTCCTGAAGCTGGGAAAACATTTTCTTTAGAATCTTGTTCAGATATGGTAGGAAGGAAATGTGCCTAACACTGGAGGATACAGTCAGGTCCAATGTTGGATTCTTTAGCAATGGCTTCGCTATGGCCTCTTTCCAGCATAAAGGTACTGGCCCTGAAAAAACTATAGTTTGAAAATCTGTCAGATCTGAGATTATCAGAGGGGTCGGTGGTTAGAAATACTTGACATGAGAACCTGTGGGTGGGACTGTTGAATTAAAGCCAATAAGTCATGATCAGAAGGTAAGGAGAAATTATTGAAAATTGGTGTTATCATTTTGTAGTTTAGTGGTACAAGTTGGGGAATATGTGTGATTCTAGTGAGACAATTTGGTAGAAAAACAAAATTATCAATTACAACTCTCACAAAACAAAGCTGTTTATGTAAAGACTGGAAGACGAGATAGCTGGGTTGGGTGAAGGTTTCTGCAAGCTCATTTATGATCCTGAACAGTTCTTTTGATAAGTTGGTGTCAGTGGATAGGTGCAAACTAAAATAGCCCATTGTTTTAGATGTTTCGTATACTCCTTTGTATGCGTGAGAAAATGAGTGTGTGGATTGCAGGTTATTCACAAGAGCCTTTCTGCTTTGTATACTTGTAGCACACCTTTGAACAAGTGTTCACTGAACCAAGGGAAACTTTTACAGTTTATCAATTCTCATCTAAAGGTTGACAAATAATCATATTAAAGTGCTAAATGTTTCATTAACCTTATTGGTAACAGAAGTTAATGATAAATTGTCTAGTTTGCATCTAATATGTGACCCTTTAATATACTGGCAAAAGGAGTTCCAGGCCTGTTAGACTTGGCCTGGCCTTGGCCTGTTTTTCCCTAACCTTTTGCCCTGTGACCTCCTGGTATTCTGAATTCATCTTTGCTGGCTTTAGGATTCTTTGCACTTTACCATTGCTGACCAGTGCTAAAGTGTAGGCGCTCTGTGCATCAAAAACAGGATGATATGAATACATAACTGACATATTTAATTTACTTGTAAGTTCCTGGTAATGTGCACTGTATGTGCCAAGGGCCCACTATAGTAGCCCCTTAAACATGTCTCATGCCTGCCACTGCAGAGCCTGTAAGTGCAGTTTCAAACTGCCATTTCAACCTGGCAAATGTACCAACTTGCCAGGCCCAAGTCTACCTTTGAAGTCCATAGAAGTCACCCGTAAGGTAGGCCCTAGTTAGCCCCAAGGGCAGAGTGCAAGGTATTTAAAAAGTTGGATATGTACTTTTAAATGTAACGTGTCCTGGTAGGGAAAAGCTATTAAACTCATTTTTCACTACTGCCAGGTGGATCTCTCCCATGGGTAAACATTGGAATTATCTTGGAGAATTATTTAGGGATAATTTCAAATTGGGAAAATATCGAAATTTGGAGTTTGATGTCTGGATTCACAATTTATGGTGACGTTGGATTTTAAATTGTAAGTCTGAAAAGGCCAATTTTCAGAAGTTTGCTTTTCTTACTTTAACCGCTCTGTGTCTATGCATGCCTTTGAATGTGCATCTTGGGTAGATGACAGCTGGGCTTTCTGCATTCCTTCTAGACAGTCACACACAAAGGGAGCTGGGGTATGACATTTACATCCTGATGGATCATCACCACACTGTTGGGTCTTTCTGGGCTAGATGGGAGGGAGGAGCTGGCACTTACATTCAAATAGAGCTATTCCTCTCCCTACACAAAGGGCTTCATAACCCCCTGTATGGTGTCTATTGCCAGAAAAGGAAGGTCAGGGACTGTGTGCACATCAGAGGCCTCTCTATGAAGTCTCTGCCACTTTAAAGGCTCAACTCGGTATAAGTACTGGACGCAAAACC
This sequence comes from Pleurodeles waltl, assembly GCF_031143425.1. Taxonomy (NCBI): domain Eukaryota; kingdom Metazoa; phylum Chordata; class Amphibia; order Caudata; family Salamandridae; genus Pleurodeles; species Pleurodeles waltl. Next base: position 1,460,222,027 of record NC_090444.1, read on the forward strand.
TCTCCAAAGGAGAACTCTTCTAGAAACAAGGACATCCTGCACGGAAGAAAGTCTGTTGTGCTGCCAGGAGGGACTGCCTCTCTGCTAACTGCATTGTTGTGTTGAGTCGGCCATTTTGCTACTTTCTTTGCTGTGTTGACCTCCTGCCTGCTTCTTTTTGCCTTTTTGAGTGAGAAGGACTGAACCAGTTCTCTACATCCTTGAACCGAAGAATCTTTAAGGCTTGTTGGCTTGCCTCCTGTTCTCCTGCAGTCGCAGGGGTATCAAGGACTGCCTGCAACTTTCCTGGTACTTCTGGACTCTGCAATCTGTGAGTCCTACCCTTGCTTGAGGTGCCACCTCCAGTCCTGGGCCCCAAATGTAGGTTAGGGATAGTGTTTTCTGCAGAAACCGGTACATTGGCCCAACTGAGTAAGAAAAATCACTCCTCTGACGCTGACATAGACGCTGCTTGATGACAACAGATCCACAGCCTGCTTAGCTCAATGACAATGCTCTACATGGCTCGATGATGACACATCACATTCATCTCAACGGAGTTCGGCACCAGTGTGGGACCCAACTGCAAGACTCGACGATGATGCAACAACCCCACTGTATGGAAAATATTGATGCATGGCCTTCACAGTTGCTCCTCAACGTTGATGCTTTTTCCATCCAAGGAACTGTTTCAGCAGACCCTGTGTGGGTTCTCCAGCCAGCCCACACTTTATTGATGTGTGCCCAAACTTTGGATTTACACTAGTCCCTCACAACCTCAAGTAACCTTTTGACTGCTAGTGACTTCTAAGCACCATTTTGCGTTTAATCTTTAAAAATGTATATCTCAACTTTTACTGATTGGAGTTTTGTTGTTTTGGTCTTGGTTTACTCAGATAAATATGCTCTGTTTTTATGTAAACTGGTGGGGAATCTCAGTTACTGTAATTTAAGTGATGCACATATACATTACACACTGCCTCTAAAGTTACACCTGACTGTTCTGTGCAAAGCTACCAGAGGGTGAGCATGGTTTAATTTATATTGTGCACCTGACTTACCCTGACTAGGATGGTGGGTGCTACTTGGAAAGGGACAGTGGGGTTATAGAATTGTCAAAATGCTAACCTAACTGGCATGACAAAATGATCAATCAAGACTATAGGCAATGTTTCCAATGCTTCAAGTACATCACAGCAATCTAAAATGGGGTCAAATAAGTGACACTCAATATGTGTACTGTGATTTGACATTTAATTGAAGAGTTTCTAAGTTTTTTCTGATGCACTGTGCTATACTGGAGGAATCATTGAATCCAAGTTTAAACTACCCAGAAATGGGGAAGTTGCTTTCTGGAGACACAGAGGCCATATTTATACTTTTTGACGCAAAACTGCGCCAATGCAGTTTTGCGCCCAAAAAATTAGCGCCAGCTAACACCATTCTGAAGCGCCATGCGGGCGCCGTATTTATTGAATGACGTTAGCCGGCGTTAGCCGCCGGCGCTGTCTGGTGTGCGTTAAAAAAAATGACGTACACCAGGCAGCGCCGGCGTAGGGGGAAAATGGAGTATTGACGTCCACAAATGGTGCAAGTCAGGCTGAGGCAAAAAAATCGCCTCAACCCGATTTGCGCCATTTTTTTACGACTCCCAACCCCCATTGAAATGACTCCTGTCTTAGCAAAGACAGGAGTCATGCCCCCTTGCCCAATGGCCATGCCCAGGGGACTTCTGTCCCCTGGGCATGGTCATTGGGCATAGTGGCATGTAGGGGGGCACAAATCAGGCCCCCCTATGCCACAAAAAAAAAAAAAAAAGAATACTTACCTGAACTTACCTTAATGTCCCTGGGGTGGGTCCCTCCATCCTTGGGTGTCCTCCTGGGGTGGGCAAGGGTGGCAGGGGGTGTCCCTGGGGGCAGGGGAGGGCACCTCTGGGCTCATTCTGAGCCCACAGGTCCCTAACGCCTGCCCTGACCCAGGCGTTAAAATCCGGCGCTAATGCGGGTTTTTTAGACCCACCCACTCCCGGGCGTCATTTTTGCCCGGGAGTATAAATACGACGCATATGCATCGGAGTCATTTTTTAAGACGGGAACGCCTACCTTGAATATCATTAACGCAAGGAAGGTGTTCACGCAAAAAAATGACGCTAACTCCATGAACTTTGGCGCTAGACGCGTCTAACGCCAAAGTATAAATATGGAGTTAGTTTTGCGTCGAATTTCCGTCGAAAAAAACGACGCAAATTCGGCGCAAACGGAGTATAAATATGCCCCAGAGAGTGTAGCTAGCCATGTACTGTATGCATGGCCAGCTAGTCCAAATGAGGAGTCTTATAAATCAGAAGACTAGAAATGTGGGTCCTGTTCAGTTCTTGTAAGGATATCAATTTTTCAGGATTTGGTTAACGTAGACTAAGAAATCTACCAATTTTAAAAACGTTGTGATGTAAGAGTCACCAAATTACCTGAGTGATCAATATGAAATTTGTTTAACACAGGGAGGATCATTTCTTCAAATAAGGGTTCACCATATGGTCAGGTTTCTGTTAGAAAATATAGGTAAAATTGAAAACTCTCAAATATTAATTATTAATTAGAGAGGTGGGCAACCACATATTTTGCATAGCAAAGAGTAAAAAGACTTAGGCCCTTATTAAGAGTTGGGCGGCTGCCCGCCAAACTCTTTGGGTCGAAAAACCGCCACTCCAGTTCTCCTCCCACCGGGCAGGCCCTATTATGAGTTTTTCACTGGGCCAGTGGGCGTAAACAGCATTTCTGCCAGCTGGCTAGGAGGAAAACTCACAACAACATTGATGCTGGCTCGTAATCGAGCCGTCAGTAATCTTGTGGTGTGTCGGGTGTGACAATACCTGTTGTGCTTTTCACTGCTTGTAATTTGGGCAGTGAAAAGCGTGACAGGGCTTTCCATAGGGGCACCTGCATTGCCCATGCCAACCAGCCCCCGCCCCCGGTACCACATCTTTGCCAACATTTGCATGGTGGTGGAACTGTCATGCAAAAGCCAGCAAAGAGAGGATTCTTAATCTCAAAGGCAGCTCTGCTTGCTTGCGCAGGGCATTCCTTGCAGTGCTTGCAGCGCTGCCTTGGCAAATTAAGACCATCAGCTCCGCCAGGCTGTTGACTGGCGGCAACCTCACGGTGCCAGTGGTAGGACTATGGCAGCTCCGCCAGGGTCGTAATGTTGAGGTTGGACCGCTGCTTTGGTCCGAGGACCGCTAGACTCATAATGAGGGGCTTAGTGTGTTTTGCAAGTTGAGGGGGAAATATCAACAGAGAAGAAGGCAGATTAAAAATACTATTACTGTTCAGACATAGTTGGCAAGTTGTTCCCAACACATTGTTTGTTTGTAACAAATATTTCTGCCAAATAAATCTTAGGGGATAATTGTTATAAATGAGGATCTTATCCTAAATTTCAACTGAGAAACTCCACAACACCTGCAATATTTTATCTACAAGGGCAATAATTTGATTCTGTGTTCTCAATTGGTAATTTACTCAGGAAAACAGTTATTTTTTCACTCATAAGATAAACTTAGGTTCACAAAAATGCTTGTGAATCGGCCCAAAATGAGGACATAGTGCATGGTATTTTGCAATAATTGTTTTACTGTATGCTCAAGATGTGAGGAGCCTACATGCAGACAAAGTAATATCACTGTGAGAAATTGGAGTAATGGTTGAGAAATGGGGGAACACATCTCAAATGATCATCAGAACCCTTGCCAGGGTTCACCTTTCTCTGGTCCTTCTCATAGGTCACAGAAGTCATGTGAAGCAGGTTCAGTTTGCCTGGTATTCTTTTGCAAGTCCAGCAGGGTTTTAAGGATGCCTGGGTGAAGGTCCAGCTTTGTATTGTTCACCAGCATGTCAGTGGGACACACCTTAGGGTACTCCTAGTACCTCTCCATCCAAAAGAGTGCATTTTTAAAGTCCCTGTCTTACCTACTTTTGCAGTAGTTTCTGTATTGTTTACTACAAACAGGCCATAATGCCATGTGTCAGGGCATTATCAAGATGGTTAACTATTTGGCGACACTAAACATGGGCTCTGAGGGCTGGGTGTGTGTGGGGAGTGTACTGTAGTAAGTCTATTGCCCTCCCACATCGGACACTAAAATCCAGAACTATGGTAGGACAAAAGCTTGGTCCTTCGGCAAACAGACATGTGATATTGTACCAACATCTTATTTGCTTCCCTTGAGGGGTGCAAAACTTTTAGGCAGACCTGTCCTGCAGGATGTGGCAATGGGGTGACGACAGGAGGGGCAGAGCCACCACCCTTCATAATTTATTGACCTCAAAGGAGTCTCCTCCTTGTCCATTCAGGTCAACCTATTGTCTGCTGCTGGGAAGAATTTCACACCTTGTTCACATCTCATTGAAGGCTGATGAAGGCTGAGTAACATAAGGCTAATCCAAATTAGCTTCCTGAAAGCTGAGGCAGGCAAAAGGTAACTTTCCAAAAGTTGCATTTCTTAATATGTATTAAGAATTTGACTTTGTAATCAAATTGGACTTTTAATAATTATAGTTTTCTAGCTGGTTGCTTTCCTGAATTAGCAATATTAGCATTTTCATCTGCACCCTGATAATCTCAGTAGGACAGCTAGAACTACCACAGTAAAAATTGCTTTTTTGGGTGTATCACAGTAGGGATGTGTTAACATTTAGGGGGTGATTCCGACCCCGGGGTCCGCGGGAGCACCGCCAACAGGCTGGCGGTGCTCCTTTGGGCATTCTGACTGCGGCAGTACAGCCGCGGCCAGAAACGGAAAGTCGGCGGTGTAGGCCGACTTTCCGCTGCCCATGGGAATCCTCCGCCGCCATGGGGATTCCGACCCCCATACCGCCATCCTGTTCCTGGCGGTTTCGGCCGCCAGGAACAGGATGGCGGTATGGGCATGCCAAAGGCATGGGCCCTGCAGGGGCCCCCGTAAGAGGGCCCCACTTTGAATTTCAGTGTCTGCTTAGCAGACACTGAAATTCGCCACGGGTGCTACTGCACCCGTCGCACCCCTTCCACTCCGCCGGCTCCATTCGGAGCCGGCTTCATCGTGGAAGGGTGTTTCCCACTGGGCTGGCGGGCGGCCTTTTGGCGGTTGCCCGCCAGCCCAGTGGGAAACCCAGAATGACCGCTGCGGTCTTTTGACCGTGGTACGGTCTTCTGGCGGTTCCCGCTTGGCGGACGGCGGCATGCCCCACTTTTTTAAAACCATACACTCTGCCTTGTTAGCTACAAGGGTTACATGGGGGTGGCATGCTTATATTTTAAACAAGGTTTTTATTTGTCAAAAGGTTTATTGTAAAACATTGCAGTGAAGATTTTACACTGCAGCTGTAATGCTACAATGGTAGACTTAAACCATTTTCTTCTTAGTCACACAAGTTGATGTCACAGTACGTGTTGCACTGCACAGGAGAAACTGAGCTTTTTCTGCCAATGGTGTATTTCCACACATTTAACTATGGTCTTATAGGAAAACTAAATATGCCAATCAGGGATTATCCAAATTCTGCATGCTTTAAAGGCCTAAGCACATACACTGAACATTGAACATCAATGCTCCGGAGTGCAGAGTCTAAAAGGCAGGAAAAAAAATCTGTAAAACATCAGTACTATCTTGAAGGTCACATTAAATGCTTAAAGGATGAAGAAAGAATCCAAAAGAGTTCCTTAATGCTTTCAAAACATGAACCACTGAATGTTTTTGCTGGCTGTAGAACTCTCTTCAGTTAACACTTGTTAACCATTGGTAAAGACCCTGTGCTCTCCTTTTAACCCCCTTTCAGGTTACATTTTCCTACTGTCAAGAAACATATTTAAGTTACTTATAGGTCCCTAGTATACGGTACAAAATGTTCCCATGTCCTGTCAGTTAACTGTCACAAGTGGACGACATTACCGATTGTGACATCCACTACAGTGATAGTGTAAATATGACTGTAGTTCAATCATGTGCAGCCTTTTTATGCAAGTTTAAACTGTGGATTCAATCTTTCAAAGTAGCCCCTTTGTTTTAAATAAATATCAATAATTCACACATAAGGAGGCCTTAATGCCCAAAAGACAGGGTGCATGTTAGACGAAAGTAGGACATGTAAACATTTAATGTTAAACATATTCTTGAAGTGAAAAGGCCCTAAACGCTGTTTTCATTGAAACAGGGTTATTTGTTCCATTGGAAAGCATTGCAACACAATAGTACATTCAATATTCTTATCTCCAGCTAGGAAAGGCCTACAAAGCTAATGTTTAAGCTTTTTGAAATATGCAATTCATTGGTGAAGTCAAATGTATGCCAAATAGTTTTGAAACAGTACTTTTGGAAAGTTACATTTTCCCTGTATAAAGCCTCAACTGTGACCCAAGAGCTGAATTGCTCCTTTGAGCTCCAAAGCTGAGACACAGACCTTGGGTTTGGGGAATAGTTCTCCTCCTCTGGCAGAATGATCATCTGTACTCTGCCCTGGAACTTAATTAGCTTCAAAGAGGCCTACACCCCAAGGCAAGTATAACTAAAATCTGAGCCTAACCCATCCAATTTCCGTCGATTCCCAGTGGGAGATTAACTGCCTCCAAAACGTATTTTGAGTGACCAGAGTGAAGGGGTTGCTCATTTCCCTGGCCATACAGGGGAAGTAAGATTCCACCACCTTAGTTTTAGGTAGATGGGTCACTGTGGAATTGAGAAGCTTTACCCCACTTATTAATGAGTGGCCAGGACTTTCCCCCACCCACAGACTAGTGAGAGGTGTGAAGATGGCAACAATAATATCCTCAGGATAATACTATCTAGACCTAAGGAAGAATAGAAGATGAATGAACCTCCTGTCTTTGACCTATGGAAAGTCTAGAAGACTGGACCTCCTCTCCCTTTTGTACCCAGGACAAAGAAGTGGACTCCATAGCACATACGGCTGACCTCCTGTTCAAGCTACAGGAACACCACAAACTACAAGAAGCAGAATCCCAGCTGACCAGTTAAAACAGGACCTGGCCTGGACCCTGCTGCCAGCTGCTCTTGGTGAGAGTCTGGACTTTCAAGTGCTGTCCCCAAAGTCTTGGACCCATGGTTGGTTTTAAAATATACTCCACCTAACTTTTCCTGAAAGCTGGGATATAGAAACATTTTGGCTCCAAAGACCTCAGTGGGAACAAGACCAACTTACAAAGTTAATCAGATGAAGATGTGTTGCTGCTGGACCAAAGATTCAGGTTGCTCCCATCTTACTCTTCCTGCAGCAGCAAATCCAGTTCTGCTGTACCACGTGGAGAAGGTAGCTGCCTTGTATAGCTCTCTTTGGTCACAGCCTGAGGCCTGCAGCCTTGCCCTGTTGATGAATCCAACCTGTGATACAGTGAGGTATGTTCAAAGGTAGAAATCTTCACTGGCAGATGACATGGAAAGTATTCAGCCAGCAAGGGATCTTTTCTGGGCATGAAAATCAAAACTCTACCACTCAAAGCTTTCTCACCAAAAGTCACTAGCTTCACCAATACCTTATCCAATGGCTATTCAATGACTTTGATCCTTCTTGAACCACAGGGTACTGCCTCACCCCACTGATAATTTTTGACTTCCACTTCAGAGACAAAGGGCCTCCTTTATATCAAGGTGGGAGGCCCATTGGTCACCTGCCAAACTGAGAAATTAACCCAAGCAGGCAGTACTTTCTTAAAATGTATTATAACACAACCGGAGAGCTTAAGGGAGACAAAAAACATGTATTTGGTGGGAATCAGCCCATACTAGCTCCCTACTTGAAAAACTAGTCAACACAGAAAAGTATGGGGTTCACCGATGTTATGGAGCTATATTCACGAGAGATTATCCGTGGGCTCATAGACCTCACTAGGTTTAAAGAATGGGCAGTGTGGGTGCTGTGTAGGGTGAGTATAGTGTATAGTCACACTTTTGTCAAAGGAGGCGCTCGCTGTGCGCCTAGAACGACCCCTCGCTGGACCGCTTGGGCTAAGTGGTCAAATGATGAAGCATGACACTATGTAGTGTGTGAGACCACCTAGTCCGTAAAGGAAATACCCCTCTCCTTCACTCACCCTACACAGCACCCACACTGCCCGTTCTTTAAACCTAGTGAGGTCTACGAGCCCACGGATAATCTCTCGTGAATATAGCTCCATAACATCGGTGAGGGAAGCATGCAGCAGTTTCCTCTCCCTCTTGCCCCCTGAGTTTTTTTAACGGTGAAGGACAGTAAAAACTGATCTCCATTTCCACTTGTCTGTGTTTGGAAAGAGAGGTCTTCCTCAGATAACTCTTACTCAGTTTGCTCATCAAAGGGATTTAATCATGGCAGAGACTGAGTAGTCTCTTCAGTTGGTAACCTTAAGGTCTGCCAGCATTTACATTTGGTTGGGACACCACATTTTTGACAATTCAGTCCCAAAGTACAAAGATAAATCTTCCAGACGAGTTAAACCCGGTTTCCTCATCTGACCTGAACTCCATCACAGTCTGCCTAAACGTATGCCTAGATACCAGTCAAGCACAACCAAGTGACTAGGGTTGGCACTTAGGGCCTGATTTAGATCTTGAAATTGTTACTGCAAGCTGCATTGGCGGTGGACCCGAAAACACTGTCAAGTTGATGGTGTTCCACCCCCCATATTTAGATGTATTGCAGCTGCGCTGAAGACCGCTGTGACGGAGTGCCTTCATAGCCGTCAGGTAGGCGGTTTGGTGTTGACCATATGTAGATGTTTCAGTTGTGCAGGAGGTGTAACACCGCGCCTTGACGCAGCGTCTCTTTTTTCCGAAGTAGGCACGCGCTGCCGATTCTCAGAGCGCCGTTCCCCGCGTTTTTTGGTCACTTTGGCAACGCGTCCTGGGAAGCGTGTATTGCGCTCCCAGTCACGTTGCCCTTACCTACTGTAAGGCATTTTTCATCCCCCCTGTCGGTGGTGGCCTTCTTCTGGTCTTTTTCTTTTTTTCTTGCCTCAGTATTCTGCCCTTTTCATGTTCATGTTGTGTCCATCTTGCCTTCTTCCTGTTTGTATTTCCCAGCATGCTTTCTTTCTTATATACTGCCTTTTTTTTCCCTATTCTTGTCTATGGGCTTTTCCCCAATTAAAGATGGTGTCCTTTTCATTTCCTGTGATTTCACCCCTTTTTCAGTATATAAGCCATTCAGTCTCGCTGTACCTTGCGTTGCAAACACTTCCCTTTGGTTGTGCTCTTCGCTCCTGTTCATCGTTCCTGTTTTTTGCTTTGGAGTATTTTTTGCCTTGTTTTTTCCTGTTTTCAAGTCCTGTTTTTCTTCTTCTTTTTTAGGAGTTCCTGTTTGAGGTTTTTCCCCAGTTCTTGGTGTTTTTTCCTCTGGGACTTCTTCTGGAGGGAACGGTCTGCTTTGGCGTTTCCTGTCAGCGGCACCGTGGCTACTAGAAAGGGACGCCCCTATCTGGGATTATCCAGAACCTGTAGAAGACCATGTGTGTTTTCCAATCCTGCATCTAGAGGTGAGAAGTCTAGTGCAGTTCTTGACAGGAGGTGTCATACTGATGGATTGCTGATGGAGGGAGCCTGTTGCTGGATCCAGTGGTCAATGGACAATGGCAGTAGCTAGGGAATACAGGCATGTGACACACATACACTCTACCTTAGCCATATGTGTCCCCCTGTACAACGCACAACACACCACATACACACCATTATCCATTGCCATTCCAGCACCACACAACCCCTACATACTGGACACACCCATTGCCATACATCCATGACACAACATACACACACCACTGACAGTGCACATACAAACGGCACAACCACAACAACCAACACAACTATGCACTCCGCTAAACAAACACTTTCACGCGAGGCACAGCTACACACATCACTACAATGTTCACCACACACCAACAGCACCCACCTGAATGTCATACACAGAAACACAACATACACAAACAACATTGGACCCATATGCAGGTGGCACAGACAGACACAACCACATCACCCACTCCAGCTCTCTTTTCCTTAACCAGCCAATCCAATTGCATACACAAAGATACTGACTCAAATAAACAACAGGTAGCACAACATTTTAAGTACACATCCCCTTGAAATGTGCACACCTCGAAACTGTTGACAAGTGATGTTGAACCATCATTGTGGAGCAATCTTTCATTTAGCAATGAATGATGACACCACAATGACATGTGTGTATGTGTGCGATATGTGTGGTGTGCCATTGTGTCTCCAACCATGTCTAACAAAATTGTGAACCCTCCATATGCTTGTCACAGTAACTTAAAAAAAGAATGTGGGATATATATGCCTGCAGTGGTCCCAACCTCATGTGCAGTGCCCGCCCAACTTACCCTGCAATGCGGCATCCCTACCTTCGAGTCTGGCAATGGGGGAGGTCATGTGTTCTCCCTTGGTCAGTGGCAGAAGCGACAGGAAGACTTGTCCACTTGTGTCCGGTCGAAAATGAAAGTGGAATTGGGGGAAAAGGTATGTTTTTACCTCATTTCCCCCAATCCGCTAATCCAAGTATGGACATGGGACCGCCACTTTTTCCTTGGCGTTACAGCACATCCAAGTGCTCAGCAGGGAAGGTGGCTGGAATCCCACGGTCAGCCACTTTTCCCTATGGTGCCGTTGGCGCCTGGTGTTTCATGGCAGAGACGGCGGGATGAATGCAGGCGCTTGCCTACAGGCCCTTCAGCATCTAAATCCGGCGGGAGGACCTACATGGCAGCAGTCGGGTTTTCAGATAAAAATCAATGGCGGAACTATTACCCCCAAGATGTAAATCGGGCTCTAAATATTTCATAGTGCTATTCTTATATTTAAATTTTAAAAATTCATAACTTTGGTTTCCTTTATTGGATTTCTTGTCATTTTGGCTTCACTTAAATTGGTTTGGGATTTTTCTTGTACTGTATAATTTGATTACTCTTTGGTACTGAGTAAATAATTTGGGTAGTGATTCTAAGCTAAGTCTTTCTGTCCTGTGTCATAGCTACCAGAGGGATGAGCTCCTGTGAATTTGATGACTTCACGCAATTCCCCTGACAAGGGTTGTATTTAAGAATTAATGCTACCAATTTATTTCATATCTGTGGTGAAAAAAAATAAAGCTTAAATAAGGTTAAATGCAGTTTTTATCACAGAAGAGGTATACAGAGAAGACCTCATAACCTGAATTATATTTAACCTTTTTAGGCTACGCTGCCAAAGATTTTATTTTCCTTAACCACTTTGGCATTGATTAATGAACGTATTTGAGTATGATAAATAGTAATAAAGGGGTGTTCTTTTAAATACTCTTGCGCTATGTTGGTAAAAGTGTCATTAAGGCACAGTTCTTAGTCCCATCTATTTGTACTATTTGTAAGAAATATTCACTGAATATTCCAAATTTGTTCCTATCTCAAACTTTTTGGGCCCAATTCATGAAGACATTTAAGAGTACATAAGAGTCCCTCAGATATGCTAATTCTTCCATGAAAAATGTTTTTGTGAAGAGGTTAAAATTTTTGCTGATATTCAACAGTCTTTTGTACATTATCAGCTGCTGTTGGTAACGCCTACCTGACAGTAAGATAAGAAATGGATCTTCAAGTGATTCCAAATGGTAACGTTTTTTCAGTCTTAATTTCTGGTATGAACTTCGTGCTTCATTAATGTGTTTTCAAAGAAATTCATAATGGAGCATACATTCTTGTTTTGCCATAGAGTAGAAGGAAAACATATGAGTCTGCCTCCAGGGCTAAAACCGATCTTCACCCCGGTGCTATGAAAAATTGAAGCAATGGGCACTGAAGTCACCTACTTATGTCCTAATTACCATTTAGGCTGGGCTACCAAAGTGGCAATAACACACCATATATTTGCAAGACCGCAGGGCGAGGTATTGCTGTACTGTTCTAAGTTTAGGGTCTGGAACAGGGGCTGAGCAGAGAAAATAGTGTGTGTGCACCAAATTCCTCGGTTTTTTTTATTCCGATTTCCTTTTGCCAATGTAAATTCTTCCTGTTTTTAGCAGGAGAGGTTTGTCCTGGGATACACCCGAAGGCGCAGGTTTTCCTATATACCAAGTAATTCCGATTTTGCCAGTAACTCCTGTCACAGGTAAATCGGGGGCCTTGTAAACGGAAAACACAAAAGCGAGGAGGCAACTGTGCCAAGTACATTAATTACATAAGTCGACAAATGCAGAGTCAGACCACCTAGTAATAATCGTCTTTCCAGGTATTAATAGGACTGCCTGGTATTAATAGTCAGTTCAGCAATAGTTCTAACGACTGGATGCCCTTGTAAAGTTTTGCCATCCTGTTTACACTTTAATGCACCAATCAAAAGGAGAACATTTTTAGGCAGATCTTTGGGTAGAAACAAATGAGTTTAAGTCACCACCTTTCGCAATAAAACCAGCAAACTAACGTTAAAAAAATTATTACAATAATCTTACTATAAGCGATACAAAAAAATGCAGTAAATACCATGAAGCTTCAGACACAAAATACTGAATCAATATTCAGAAATGATCTTAATCCTAATGAAAGTACCAATGGCATCCTAGAGAAGAAGAAGAATCTCAAGTAAATTGGACTCGGGTGGAAAATGAGACGTCAACTCCGAATCCAAAATACCAGGGGGTTTACAAACTTTAAGCATGAACAACTAGTACACCTCAACATAACATAATCATCATTAGCTCACATTGGTCAAATCAGAAGCATTATTGTAGTCTTAAGTCCCCCTAGCACTAACCCATTTTAAGGTAGAACAATCCTATTAGTTTCCTCAATTAATACAATTTTATTTTAATTATTTATTATTTTTTGGAACTCAAGAGAGATCCACATAAAAAATACAACACAACATAGCGACTCTAAGATACAATTCCATCGCGAAAAATAAGCATAGCCTTACTAAAATCAGCTGTGCAATGTCAGAGCTAAATAAAGTGAGTGGAAAAGACTAGAAAGTACAAATGCAAAGCATGCTATTCAAGTTATTATAATAAATGCTCAAACACAATACATGGAACAATGCACTTAGAGCCATATGTACTAAAGCATTTTCCCGTAGACACAGAATGGGTAAAATCCTTTGGTACATCTGGCCCTTAATGTTAAAATACACAAAGTGCAAGTAAACAAAAAAGTGCCACCAGCAAATAGATGCAAGCATGCAATAAGCTATTCTTCCCTCTCAAATGATAAAGCGAAGTAGTGCCTTCATATTTGTTGAGCATCCTACTTTAACACAGTACATATAAAAAGTAATAAAGATTGCATTTTGTTGGAAAATGGGTTATTGGTAAGGGCAGGTAGGTACCTACACTTAGCAATAGGCCACTAACCTCCACTAAGGTCCAGTTAGGTCTCAGTAAATTAAACCCAGCTCAACCCTTGGTAGCTTTGCAACGAGCGTCAAGGCTTAACTTAGGAGACAGAGTGTAAAGCATTCAAATATCACAAAACAGTAATTAAATAAAACACAGGAAACAGTTAAAAAATCCAAAACCAATTTATAAAAATAGATTATATTTTTATCTTTAAAATGACAAAAAACGAATAAAATCGGATAAGGGGAACCAGAGATATGAATTTTTAAAGAATTATTGTTTTTTAGCGCCTAGAAACAAAAAGCGCCAATCGGGTCATCTGGTTGCACCTCGACCGGGGCAAAGTCAAAGTTTAAGGCTGACCGCGATGGAGCCCTGCTCGGCTACAGGTTGCGGGAGGCCTCGGTTAAAAGTTTACCTTCACACTTAGGCCCATATTTATACTTTTTTAGCGCCACATTTGCGTCATTTTTTGAAGCAGAAACAGCGCAAACTTGCAAAATACAATTGTATTTTGTAAGTTTGTGCCGTTTTTGCATCAAAAAGTGGCGCAAATGCGCTAAAAAGGTATAAATATGGGCCTTAGTCTCTTTTTCGAAGATATTCTTCAGTGGGACGAACCTGCCAGTCCAATCCGACCTCCTGGAGCCCTTCTCCAGGGAATCCTCGGTGGAGATTTTTACCTTCTTGCCATTCACTCCAATGAGGGAAAAACGAATTTGGCTGTTTTTACCTCACCAGTGCTTATAAAACTATTTTTATAAGGTCCCTGCTTATAGTTAATGGCACCCAGCCCTAGGGGCACATAGGGCACATCTTAGGGGTGGCTAATATGTAAAAATAAGGTAGTTTAAGACTTTGGAACTACTTTTAATTCCAAAGTCGAATTTGCATATAACTTTAATTTAAAAGCAGCCTAAAGGCAGGCCTGCCTTTAAAATGACACTGGGCACCTCAGCAGTGCACCTATGGGTGCACTACCTATGCTGTGGTCCCTAAACCTACATGCCCTACCATATACTAGGGACTTATAGGTAGGTTAACTTAGCTTAATTTGCATATCCATTTTACACAGAGCACAGGCCCTGGGACTGGTTAGCAGTAACCAGGGCACCATCAGAGTCAGGAAAACACCAGCAAAAAGTGGAGAATGGGGGCAAAAAGTTAGGGGGCCTCTGCAATCAGCCCTGTTTTCTCACACATTTGCATACCTGTAATTGTTATCACCTGCAATACAAATAAAATGCCAGAAAAAGACACCGAGATAGATACTCATATACATACAAACTTAGAACACATTTAATGAACATGTAAAAAAACAAATCGTTGCACAAACCATGTCAGTTGGTGAGGCAAACAAACAAGTCGTTGTAACTACCAAAGTTATACTATGGCCCTCATTACAACCCTGGCGGTCGGTGTTAAAGCGGTGTTAATACTGCCAACAGGCCGGCGGTAAAAAAATTGGATTTTGTCCCTGGCGGTAACCGCCATCAAAGACCGCCACTTTAACACACCGACCACTAGGGTGGCAACGGCCGCTGGGCTGGAGACTCCGGTCACCAGCCCGGCAGCCATCACAATCCCACCCTCGAGATTACGACCCGGCCTACCGCCATGGTTTTCGTGCCAAACGTACCGCCACGAAAACCAGGGGGGTCGGCACTATCAGTGCCAGGAAATTCCTTCCCTGGTACTAATAGGGGTCTCCCCCGCCTCCCTCCCCATCCCTTCCCTGCTCCCAGCACCTATGCACACCTGCACACACACCCGTATACACACATGCACACACGCATACCCACCACTGCCCACGCATGCACACATACATATCAACACACCGCAACACACACCAACATACCTTGTCACACATATGCATTCACAACACTCACATTCATCCACGCATTCAACACGACTCACACCCGCATGCACGCATTCCAAAACATACACACACACCCCCCACATACACACAACACCCCCACCTCGTCTCCTGTTGGAGAACCTGACTTACCTGCTTGAATGGGGTCCTCTGGCTGGAGAGGATCCGTGGCGCTGCTGTCAGCAGCGGCGTCTGCCAGCAAACACCGCCACGGCGTATCACTGGTCATGATATGGTCGGCAGTGTTTTGCTGGCGTGGCGGTGCTGCTGTCAGCAGCGCCGCCTTTCCTCCATCTGCCGCCATGACCGTCGGCGGTGTTCTGCCAGCATTCTGGAGGTATACCGCCGGCGGTCATGATATGCGTAGATGGCTGGTAGCCACGGCAGCGGGATGTTGGCAGCCGTCACCATGGTAGTAGGCAGTAGTTACCGCCATTGTTGTAATGAGGGACTATGTTTCAGAAAGATCGTCTCAAAAAGTGAGGACGTGCAGAATGAAGAGCTGGGCATACAAAAAGCACATGAGTTAAGTCTTGAAAATGAGACAGGCAAGATCACATAACCTCACACTCTTCAGCATGCCTTCCCATGTTCCTGTAATAACCTGTAACAGAAGCAAGTTAAATCTTAATTTCAGAATAGTTCTCCTTATTTCAAGTGGCAGATTCCATAGGAGATAGGGTTGTTTTTTTTTGCAGATGCTACTTTCTACTAAAAGCTCATTCCTTACATACTGCAAACAGTGCAAGATATCTTTCTTCCTGCTCAAAGCGTGCAAAGATTTTTTTGTCAGATTTAAAAAAAAAGATTTTGGGAGAGAAGAATTCCCACAATCTCGAACATTTCTAGAGCTATTCTATAATTAGAATAAAGTGAACTTCTTTCCTTCAAACTATGGAAAATGTCAGGTTTTAGTGCAGCTCGAATGGAACCCATTTTACTACCCAACAAACTATTCCCCTACTTCAGGACAGCAGCCATAGTAACCACAGTTGTAGAAGATAGCCCAAATTCTAATTCAATTTAAGATTACTTAAACAGCAATGTCGCAGGCAGGAAAAAATTGGAGAGTCAGTATAGGGAAGAGGAAAACGTTAAATATAAAGTACTATATGAAGAGAATTAATCAAGCTGCCAATACAACTAAAGAACTTTTTAGAACTGTTCAGTTTCTGGCTAAGCCTCACTCCTGGATGGGTCCTCCCCCGAGTCAGTCTTTTTGTGACAAACTTGCAAACTATTTTCAAGATAAAGTTGTATCAGTCTATGATAAATACAACCTTATTAGATATTTTCCTGATCAGCCAAAGGAAGCTCCTTCTCCTTCCTCCTTCGTTGGCTGAATTTCTCAAGATCCCCTTTTCGACAGAAAATCAGGTGGCCAAACTAATTTTGCAGACCAAGTCCAGTGCTCCTTCAGATATTTTTACCACCTAAAGTAATACACAAGTTGGTTCACAAGATAGTACCAGTTATTACAAATGTATTTAATAATGTGCTGAAAAAAGGGTGTTTTCCTTTGAAGTGGAAAAAAGCTTCTGTTTGACCCTTGTTAAAAAAGCCTCCCTTAATCCAGCTGTGGAGCAAAATCACCGTCCAATCCCCCGTTTACATTTTTTGTTACTGTTATTGAAAAATATATCAACAGAATTCTGTCCGATTTTTGGAATAAGAATACATTGCTCAGTGAGTTACGATTTGGTTTTCGATCCTGTCATAGTACGGAAACTGCTTTAGTTGCAGTGGCAGAAGAAATTAAGCTGCTCATGGATAATTTTGGGAAGGGTGCGGTGGTCTTGTTAGACTTTTCCACAGCCTTCGATACTGTGAGTCATGTGGTTCTACGTGAGTGGTTTGTGGAGATTTGGACCACCTGTTCTGCTTATGATCTGCTTTTTTCTTTCTTAGAAGATTGCAAGCAGAGAGTGACTGTCAGGGACTTTAACTCCAGAGCTTTTACTCTACCTTGTGGGGTCCCCCAGGGTTTGTCCCTTAGCCCATAGCTGTTTAATCTGTACATGGCTCCTTTAGATAAACTCATTCATTTGTTTGGTTCACAACTATAGCATATGCCGACGATACTCAGATTGTGGTTTTAATCTCTGGGAACATTGAAGAAGTGGGGGTTAGCAACTATATGAAGGTAGATTAAAACTTGGATGAAAAGAAACTGTCTAAAACTTTATTCGCAAAAAACAGAAGTTTTTCTGTTCAGTAAAAATTGCTCTTTTTGGACTGCATCCTGGTAGCCCCAATCTTTGGGTTGTTTCCCTTTGCCGGCACCAAAAGTCAAGAATTTAGGAATTATCTTTGACACAGAACTATCATTTGCGGATCAGATCAATCATATTGTCATCTTCC
Source organism: Pleurodeles waltl (assembly GCF_031143425.1). Classification (NCBI taxonomy): domain Eukaryota; kingdom Metazoa; phylum Chordata; class Amphibia; order Caudata; family Salamandridae; genus Pleurodeles; species Pleurodeles waltl. The sequence continues at coordinate 1,460,239,589 of NC_090444.1, forward strand.
TGTTTTCCTGTCCTTAAAATGCTAAGGAACATTTTTCCTTTTATTCCTTTGGAATTACAAAAATTGGTGGTCATATCCCTAGTTCTATCTAGATTAGATTATTGTAATTCCTTAAATTTGAGCATTAATCAGAGACTACTAAAAATGCTTCAACTGCTACAAACTCTGCCTTATTAAGAAGCTAACAAAGTACCAATCTGCTAGGGCAGCACTGGCTTCCGGTTAAAAAGAGAATTGTATTCAAAGCATTATGTCTGGCACATAAAACACTCTAAGGAAAAGATCCAGAGTATCTCAAAAAGAAGTTCACCTGGTATGTGCTATTAAGACCACTTTGATCTGCCACAGCTAGAACAGTTCACATTCCTAGAATCAGGAAAGTGAGATGGGGAGGTCGTAGTTTTGTTTACACTACTGGTCACCTCTGGAATAGATTGCCTCTGACACCTAAATGTCAAGAAAATCTAGTCTCTTTTTGTAAGCAGTAGTTGTGGTTGTGTGTGAGTGTCTTTGTGTAGTTGTGTTGGTTGTTGTGGTTGTGTCTTGTCTGGGTACAGTGTCAATAGAGTACGCATGTTGTGTCATGGATGTCTGTCAATGTGTGTTTGTGCCATGTACATGTTGTGTTGTGGAGGAATGGCAAAGGATGGGTATGTGGTGTGTTGTGTCATGTATGATGCAGGGAGACATGTATGGCAAACGCACTTGTGTGTGAGTGTGACTTGCCTCTATTCTATAGCCACTGCCATTGTCTGCTGTCCATTGGGTTCCAGAATGTCCTCCCTCTGTCAGAGAACCACCACCAGTACACCACCTGCAGAACTACATCTAAATAGGGCAGGTGAAACACCGTTGACTTGACGTCTTCTCGGGTCTGTTGCTGCAGTGCTTTGGCAGTAACATTACCAAGATCTAAATCAGGACCATTCTCTTTCAGGAAGCTCAAAGGTCCTGAAATGTGGGTACTAGTTTTTTGTAATGAAAGTTTAGAATTGCACACCACCACTAGTAAATGGTGCATCTAGAGAAATGTTCTCACCACCTCTATACAACCCTTCTGAATACTTGGCCACTCTTCCTAAATTTGGAATTCCCCAATCTTGGGTCTTATCCACTTTGCAGAACAATTTCACAAACTTCATATATGCAGTGAATTTTGACTAGGTAGCATTTCCTGTAGAATTTCTCACCTTCATCATATGATCCACTCTCATCTCTACCACACTCATATGTTTAGTTTGTGATATTCTTCCTTCCTTATCTTTGAAGGCTTAGTTCTTAATATCGCAAAGCATTTTGGGTGTCAACATATAATCTGCATTTCTGCCATTTCATCCAACTAAGAACCAGTTTGATGTTGGGTATCCTACTGCTAAACACCTCAAATGGGGTTTACCTGTTATCTAATGTGGAGTCAGTCTGAATGCAACCAAATGTTGCCTTCGGAAGTTGCCCTAAACCTTGAGAAATTGCATCAGTGTTAATTGTCACACTACACCCCAGAACAAAAGCTCTCATCATAACATTCTGTAATTCACTCAGACATTACTTTGCTTTTTAACAGACTCTTCATGTTAAACATCCCTTTGGCCAGGGTTTCAATTAATTTGCTGCAAAATTCAGCCATGCCTAAAAGCGAGAGCTATTCTTCTTCATTCTTAGGTGTAGATAAATTAGCTACGGTGTTAAACGTCTCTTTTTTAAGTTCAACCTTTTCAGCTTAACACAATGTTCCAGATAGTCAATTTTATTATACCTGTACTTTTGTGAGTTCAGCATTAATCCATACTCAATTAATTTCATTAAGACCAATCCTTATATTTTAACATGCTACTTCATATCAATCCCACAGACAGATACATCATCCTGATTGAAGAATTCCCCCAGAATGGAATCCAACATGCATGACATGGCCCTTTGGAACACAGAAACAGCAGACACAAATCTGAGGGGTATGCATTTAAATCTGTAGACACTTGTGAGAAACTGGGTTGTTGGTTGACTGGAGTGTGAAGCTGGTCAAGCAGCAACCACAATTCTTGTCAAAGTGAGAAACAAGCAAAACCCAACTTAACCTGTGCTCATCTTCTGGAAGTTTGGCACAGAGCAGTCAGGCTTAACATGGAGTTGATCTAAAAAATGGTTGTGCAACACTTCAAAGAGTACAACAGTGAAAACTCCATACAACAGGGTCCCACACCAGGTTAGAAAAAATAGATCTTAATTTAATGAATAAAGCAACAAAATTACAAAAATCAGTAGAATTTTGCCTAGAAGCAAAAAATGCCACCCCAGCATGTCTGGTTGCACCAGAGTGGAACAAAGTCAAACGTTCAGGCTGCCTAAGATTGAACACAGGCCGTCTATAGGAACGCAGTTAGGCCCATCGAACCAGGGTCCAGATGTAGGAAAGGATTTGCGAGTCGCAAACGGCAAAAACTGTCGTTTGCGAGTCTCAAATCGCATTTTCCTATGCAGAAATGCATTCTGCGAGTCGGGACCGACTCGCAAAATGCACTTCAGAATCGCAAATAGGAAGGGGTGTTCCCTTCCTATTTGCGATTCCAAGTGGTATGCAATACCATTTGCGACCGCATATGTGGTCGCAAATGGTGTCGCAGTTACCATCCACTTCAAGTGGATGGTAACCCACTCGCAAATTGGAAGGGGTCCCCATGGGACCCCTTCCTCTTTTTGAATGGACCCCAAATTATTTTTTCAGGGCAGGTAGTGGTCCAAGGGACCACTACCTACCCTGAAAAAATACCGAAACTAAAGGTTTCGGATTTTTGTTTAAGTGCAGCTCGTTTTCCTTTAAGGAAAACGGGCTACACTTAAAAGAAAAAAAAAAAAATGCTTTATTTAAAAGCAGTCACGAACATGGAGGTCTGCTGACTACAGCAGGCCTCCATGTCAGTGAGTGCCCATAATCGGTATGGGGCCGCAATTTGCGACCCACCTCATTAATATTAATGAGGTGGGTCATTGCGACCCCATACCGACTCGCAGACGGTGTCTGAGACACCGTTCTGCATAACATTTTGCGAGTTGCAAATAGCGAGTCGCTATGACTCGCTATTTGCAAGTCGCAAAATGTTTCTTTGCTACATCTGGCCCAAAGTACCTTAAATCCTGGTTGCAGAGCGCTGCATGGATCGAAGGTGTTTTGCAGCTAAGCTGATGCAATTCGTTGGTGCTGAGATATGGTGAGGCTGCGCTGCAAGGTTCTTTTGCATCCTTGTTGAGGATCACATTGACAGGGCTTGAGATGCAAAGGCCATTGTCGGTGATGCATTGTGCAGCCGAGGTGATGCCTAGGTTCCCAATAGCAGTGAAGCTGCAATGCTGAGTTTTGACATCGTCATTGAGGCTGCCGTCAATGAGGGATGCAAGGACTTGCTCCAGGGAAGTTTTGAACAGTGGCTGTTCTGAAAATAATGCATCAAAACCCAAGATGTGGGTGTGGCGGAGATGCAGGTCTTCTGTGCTTCATCCAATTCATATAGCAGCAGAGATGTGTCACTTCTGCTTGAGGATGCACTACTCAGCCAAGAAATTGTGTCGGTTCTGCTTGGAGATGTGCTGCTCGGTAGAGAGAATGCATTGGTTTCACTTCGAAGCACCTGAGGCCCACTTCCAAGGGCCCATGACTGGGGTGGCACCACTTGGCAGGGTAAACTCAAGATGGCAAAGTCAAGGTGCAGAAATAGGGTGGATGGAAGTCATGTATATCCCTGAGACTTCATATCAGGAGGCCAGTCACCGAGCCTTTGGAGTCACTTTGGGTCCTGGGCTGGTGAGCTGCAGGTCCAGTCCTTCTCTCTCCGAGGCAAGAAGGCAGCAGGCAACAGGTCAGCACAGTAAAGCAGGGGTCCAGCAGAGTGGGAGTCCTTCAGCAACATAACTTACTTTCTACCAGGCAAAGTATCCACAGGTTGAGAGGTGTGCTGAAGTGGTGTTGTCTGATGTCCAGGTCTTATACCAAGTGGTGTCTTTGATGTTGGGGAGACTTCAAAAACATGCCTTTGAAGTTACAGATGTCTTGCTCTTCCTGCTCTGGCTGCAGATTAACTACAGGGAGTATCCAGCCATTTGTGTGGGGACAGGGGACAGCCTATTCTGGTGTAATTGAGGTGGTGTCCAGCTCCTTCCTTCCATTCTGCCCAGTACGGCCCATCAAGTGATAGATGGCCCATCAAGTCACACGTCAGCTCCCATTGTGTGTGGCTGTGTAGGGGGAATACACAAAGCCCAACCTCCAATTACACCCAGTCATCGGACCAGAGACAACCTGCAGGCACCAAATGGCTAAAGTCAGAAAATGTCAACTTCCTAAAAGTGCAATTTTCAGATTTGCAATTTAAAATCTCACTCTGAATCTGAATTGTGCTTCTAGAGATACCAAACTTGAAGAGGTTATCTCTTCCCATTGAAAATGAACCGTTCACCACCAGAACATGTAAAACTAAAGAGTAGATTTCCTACTCTTTAAATGCATTACACCCTGCCCTCTGGGCTTTTCAGGACCTACTCTAGGGGTGCCTTATATGTATTAAAAAAAAAAGGTTGGGGGCCTGGCAAATGTTTATTTTGACAGGTCCAAATGGTAGTTCAAAACTGTTCACACCGGCTCTGCAGTGTCACAAAAACAGATGATGTGAAGGTAGAAAGTTAAGGAGATCATGCCAAGGATGGCAGGTCTAACAGCATCCATGACCGTGATAAAAGCTGTAAAGTCCTTAGAATTTGGCTGTAACTATACCTAGTTGCAGGCTGAAGCCAAGTCCAGGGTTGAGAAAACTTTGGCACCAGTCAGATTGGCCATCATTCCTGAGATATTCAAAAGAGAAAATCTGTCCACCACAGCAGTTTTATTTAAAGCACTTAACTCTATGCATAGCCATATTTTGCCATCAGCCATGTGAGCTACCACAATAGGGGCAAGCCACTCAGTTGCCTCAACTGGTTCTATTCAGAGGCTTGCAATTTATCCTGTTCTTGTTTGACATCATCCCTGACACTCAAATGTAGTTTCCTCACTCTCAATACTAAAGATGTCACTCCCCCTTTCAACTTGATCCTGTGTACATATATTTTAAAAATCTCTAGTTCATTCGTAACAGCCCCGGGGAATTTTCTTTCAAATGATACATGATCTTTCAGCGGTTGAATCTGGACTTGGGGACAAGCAATCAGATCTAATTGCACACCAGATCCAATAACACACTAAAATCTTTTTGTGTAGGGCTTTCCAATATGGTTTCCTCTTTGTTAGAAACAGTTTTTTCCACAGCAAATCTGCTTTTTTACCCAATATCCCTGTGAAAATAACCTCTTATATTTATAGGCTCACCCCCACAACCTACTGGTCGTATGGCAATTTTGTTCAGACATATCCTTGCACCACAGAGTCTCTTGAATTTTTACTCAGAAAGGATGTTCAGATATGAACAAGAATCAAACATTAATTCCATCTGTTTTTTCCAATCATTATTAGATCTTTGAAATTGCAAGACTCCTGTTTCTCCACATGAAGTACAATCTCATCACAAATTTGCCTTGATATTTTTCTGCCACTCCTGCAGCAAACCATGTAGTTTTCCTTCCTCCCACACCAAATATGTGTTGTTTTCAAAGCAGGACAACCTTTTGCATTGGCCAAATGACCCATCTGTCCACATCTGAAACATTAACCTTTCAAACTGCTCTCTGTCCCTCTTGCATCCCCCATGTCCTTCTTAATGGCACTGATGCATTTACTACCATCTTAGCCTCTCTTGATGTCTCTCTTGATTTCCTTAACACACATCATGTGCTCAATCTATTTAGCAACCAAATGAACCCCACTAAACGGAGGATCACCGTTTAGCTGTATTTCCTCTTTCACCCTTGGAATATTACATATGAGAAATAATTGGTCTTTTATGCACTCACTACATAACTCTCCAACTTGGCAAGTGGCTGATAATTTCCTGAGTGCTGAAATAAACTCTTTTATAGTCTCACCCCCCTTTTGTGTTTTTTCCGAAAAGGTATAGTTCCGAGGTGGTCGAAATACTGGGTAGATAGTGAGCATTTAATTTCTTTATGCATACTTCATATGCATTCAGACCTTGTTCTTCTTCCCATCTAGGCCAGGGAGATGTTCAAGTACCTCCTAGCCATATGCACCCAAACAATGTAAGAGTAAAAACAATTTGCTATTTAAACCTACATTTAGACCACATACAATTGCATGATTTTGGAATACTTTCTTCCATCTTTCCAAGCGTAATAGTAGCTCACTAGGCAGCAAAACTAAAAAGGGGTCCCAAGATGGCTGACAACACAAAAAAGGGTTCTGTTGTTGAAGTGTTAACAGCTAATCAGATCTCTGCATGAGTTCTGGAGGGGTCGCAAATCCTTCGCTTCCCTAGATATACAAATTTGGAATTTCTTAAATTTCTCTAAAACTACTGTATAGAATTACACCAAAAGACTCTTTTTGGACCGGACCTACCTTTCTGCTAAATTTGGTGTAATTCTGTCCAGTAGTTTTTGCATTATTGCTGTTCAAATTCCCTAAGGAAAAATGAATAGGGAAAATGTGTGTTGGTAAACCCCCTTTTTCTTGACCCTCCCAGATGAATCACCCTGAAATTTTCTGTCAGCAGCTAAAGGGACTGTCAAATTATTTTGGAAAGTTTTGGGAAGATTCATCAAGCAGCACCAAATATATAGGCAAGTAAAAACCATTTTTAATTAGAAATAGGTCCTCACTATAACTACCTAGTGGCAACCGACCGCCACTAAGTAACATATATATATATGTTGGTGAGTGTGAATCAATGACTAGAGCCAGGGCTTTAAAGTTAATGAGTGCCGGAGGGGCCGTGCAAACTCCCGCACAGCCCCAGGGACTACCACCTCCCCTGGGCTACATTGCATTAGATGGGGGATGTGCAGCACCCCTTGCAGAGCCAATAATGGCCATGGGGACCACCACCTCCCATGGCCAGTTCCTGCTATGTCCCACGGTGCCCAGCCCCTAGACAAAGCTGTTTGCTTTTTCCAACTCTGACCCTCAGTCTCTCACTCACCCACTCACAGACCCACTAAAACCCTCACAAACCCACACAGACACTTATGCACACAATCACAGACGTACTAAGACACTGACACACCCAATCTCTCACCCAGACAAACACTCTCACAGCCACTTTCATACCCAGATACACCCTGCCACACCTCACACCAAGAGAGACAGGCAGTGGCCACATTCAGCATGGGGTTGGGTGGATGGGCGATTGGCCACAGTGTCTGGCTGCAGGCCTCAAATTCCCACTTCACTCGGCTAAAGGCCAGGCCTTCGCTGCTCATGGTGGAAAGCCTTGTGCAGTGTTGAATTGGGTTGTTATAGGGGTAAGTTGCAACAGGCCTCAAATGGCAAGTACGACGCTGGTTGGATTAACGTAAAGTAATGAAATTACCTCATGTAAAAAAAAAAAACATAGAAATGCACTTACAAATCCAAAGGTTACAAGGATCCGAGGGTGGTATTCTCCGGCACCGGCACCAGCAACCGCAGTGGAGTGTACCTACTGAAAGTTTTCTTCAGACCATTTGGATAATATATATATATATATATATATATGGAAATCGAAGTGCTCAAAAATAGACCTCAATCAGCCCAGAGGGGTGGTGCGAGAGCCGCCACGAGCAAGGCGGTTATTAATACAACAAAGAAAAAATGATAATGCTCGCACACTCAGGTTTCAAGAAAAAGCAAAAATCAATTTAATCCAAACACAACACAACGCGTTTCGGCTGACACAGCAGCCTTGGTCACGTGATAATTATCACCAGTAAACCACCCATTAAATACCATCTTATCATAAACATAAAAATAGGAAAGTGAACAAGTGATTCAGATAAAAACCACACCATAAATTCTTTGCATATGCTGACATGATAACAATATTAGTAATAAATCCAATTAATTCCACTAAGTATAATTTGATGTAATCCTAATATATTTGATTATATTTTCTTAAATTATTATTTTTTTAATTAATTTTTTAACTTATTTTTTAGAATTGTTTAAAAGGAGAAAACCACACCAAAAAACAGTGTTACATACTTTGAAATTGATACTTTTCTGGACCACAATATATACTATAATATTATAATTTTAAGCCCAAATAGAAAATCAACCAAATAGTAAAATCATATACTGTAAGTGGATGGATCCACCTAGATAACTACAACATTGATTATTCATCACCATGATCTTATTAAGAGGCCATAAAAGTATATACATTACTATATTAAATATTCTTATCTGAAAATCTGCAAAGTGGGTCACCCAACGATAACGTGAAAAATAAGAAGAATGAACAGATGAAGGCAAGCCGGGTTTAGTAGTTTTCCATCCAACCCAATACACTTGAAAGGAATATATGTATGAATGAATTGATAAATAAATAAGTAGAAGCTTGAGAATTGAATCAATAGCTAAATACATAATCAACCATCACACTACTGTAGATTCAATCCATACTTGATTAATGTATATCATAAATTCCATAAATTAACTCTATACACATTAAGAACTTGCTATTTACACACTCTAGTAAATCATAGCATACTCTTTAAAAAACAATTTGTATAATCTTGTCAAAGTTAATAATATCCTAATGGTTGTCATACAGATGAGTATTTAATTCTTCCCCCATATTCAAACCTGTTGTAGTCTTGGTCTCTAACTCTAAAATATATGTTGACTCTTTTTTCCTTAACAGTAATTCTCTGTTCCAATAAAGACTTAGAAATCACAACAAGAACAGACTACACCATGGGGCAAGTGGGAAAAATAACAAGAAGCTCCAGTCTCAGATATAATGGATATTAACATGGTGAATAAAACGATTGTTAATTTATCTAATTTTGTTTTATCTGAAAGCGATAAATTGACATTATGTTTAGGTCTTTCATTTTGCCCCACTGAACGTTTTAATTATGCGGAGACAAGGATTGATTTTTACAAGTTCATCAGGAAATTGAAATTGAAGAAATGGTTTAAATTAAAAAATCCATTTGAGGTGGGGGATATAAGTTCCCAGACGAAGGATTATCAGGATGTGCTGAGTATTAGTGATGTGAACTCTTTAAAAGCATTGTATGAAATAGAGAGAAATGAATTAGATCCCGACGCAATCAACAATGTCTATCAAATTATTGATGAGCTAAATATCACATATGATTTATCGGTTCCAACTGGTTTTAAACCTAAATCAACATGCTTTCCTATCATGAATCATGATAACATCGGTACATTTTATCAGATGGTGGTCAAGGATTTAATTAAATTTCGTCATAAAACATTGTTTAAACCTAGATGTAACCAGAATTTGACACAAGTGCAGAGATCCTTGATTGCAAAATTGGGTGATGATAAGGATACAGTTGTTTCTCCCGCCGATAAGGGCGGCAATATAGTACTTATGGACAAACAAAAATATATTGAGGAGGTTATGCGTCAATTGAATAATACACATTTCTATAAGGTTACCACTAAAGAGGCATATACTAATAGTGTTACCGGTATCTGGCAGATGTTAATGGAATGGAAAGATAAATGTCTACTGGTATGGGAAGAATACTGTTTCCTGAAAAGAGATTTCCCTAAATTACCTGTACTGTACATCCTCCCTAAAATTCATAAAAATGAAACCAATCCCCCGTGACGACCTATTGTATCCTCTTGTGGCAGTGTACTTGAAAATGTCTCCAAATATGTTGATCATTTTTTAAGAGAATTTGTTGTTAACTTACCCTCCTATGTCCGTGACACTAAGGATTTCTTAGGTAAACTGGAAGGTATTATATGGGAAGATGATTTTCTGCTGTTGACATTGGATGTCAACTCTCTTTATACTACAGGGAGTGCAGAATTATTAGGCAAGTTGTATTTTTGAGGATTAATTTTATTATTGAACAACAACCATGTTCTCAATGAACCCAAAAAACTCATTAATATCAAAGCTGAATATTTTTGGAAGTAGTTTTTAGTTTGTTTTTAGTTTTAGCTATGTTAGGGGGATATCTGTGTGTGCAAGTGACTATTACTGTGCATAATTATTAGGCAACTTAACAAAAAAATATATATACCCATTTCAATTATTTATTATTACCAGTGAAACCAATATAACATCTCAACATTCACAAATATACATTTCTGACATTCAAAAACAAAACAAAAACAAATCAGTGACCAATATAGCCACCTTTCTTTGCAAGGACACTCAAAAGCCTGCCATCCATGGATTCTGTCAGTGTTTTGATCTGTTCACCATCAACATTGCGTGGAGCAGCAACCACAGCCTCCCAGACACTGTTCAGAGAGGTGTACTGTTTTCCCTCCTTGTAAATCTCACATTTGAGGATGGACCACAGGTTCTCAATGGGGTTCAGATCAGGTGAACAAGGAGGCCATGTCATTAGATTTCCTTCTTTTATACCCTTTCTTGCCAGCCACGCTGTGGAGTACTTGGACGCGTGTGATGGAGCATTGTCCTGCATGAAAACCATGTTTTTCTTGAAGGATGCAGACTTCTTCCTGTACCACTGCTTGAAGAAGGTGTCTTCCAGGAACTGGCAGTAGGACTGGGAGTTGAGCTTGACTCCATCCTCAACCCGAAAAGGCCCCACAAGCTCATCTTTGATGATACCAGCCCAAACCAGTACTCCACCTTCACCTTGCTGGCGTCTGAGTCGGACTGGAGCTCTCTGCCCTTTACCAATCCAGCCACGGGCCCATCCATCTGGCCCATCAAGACTCACTCTCATTTCATCAGTCCATAAAACCTTAGAAAAATCAGTCTTGCGATATTTCTTGGCCCAGTCTTGACGTTTCAGCTTGTGTGTCTTGTTCAGTGGTGGTCGTCTTTCAGCCTTTCTTACCTTGGCCATGTCTCTGAGTATTGCACACCTTGTGCTTTTGGGCACTCCAGTGATGTTGCAGCTCTGAAATATGGCCAAACTGGTGGCAAGTGGCATCGTGGCAGCTGCACGCTTGACTTTTCTCAGTTCATGGGCAGTTATTTTGCGCCTTGGTTTTTCCACACGCTTCTTGCGACCCTGTTGACTATTTTGAATGAAACGCTTGATTGTTCGATGATCACGCTTCAGAAGCTTTGCAATTTTAAGAGTGCTGCATCCCTCTGCAAGATATCTCACTATTTTTGACTTTTCTGAGCCTGTCAAGACCTTCTTTTGACCCATTTTGCCAAAGGAAAGGAAGTTGCCTAATAATTATGCACACCTGATATAGGGTGTTGATGTCACCCCCCTTCTCATTACAGAGATGCACATCACCTAATATGCTTAATTGGTAGTAGGCTTTCGAGCCTATACAGCTTGGAGTAAGACAACATGCATAAAGAGGATGATGTGGTCAAAATACTCATTTGCCTAATAATTCTGCACTCCCTGTATTATAGATCATAACAAGGGCATTACTGCTTGTAAATATATTTTATGTACTAGATCATTTAAATACTTGGCCCATACTGATATGATTATAGACATGATAAGGTACTGTTTAACTAATACATTTTTCTTGTTCAATGGGGTCTTATACCAACAGACCCTTGGGACCGCTATGGGTACATGTTTTGCTCGAGTTTTGCTTGCCTGTTTCTTGGTTGGTGGGTAGAGACCTTTTTTAAAGATGAAGAACGATACCCAGAAGCCAATCAGGCAATTCTTTGGCTAAGATATATTGATGGCCTTTTCATTATTTGGAAAGGGACGGAAGAAGATGCTATACATTTTGTGGATAAGTTAAACAAGTATGATTTGAACATTGGTGTGACCTATAATATAAGTAGCTCTTCTATTGAATTCTTGGATATTTTGATAAAAATCAGGGAACAGAATATGACCACTGAACTGTTCTGTAAGCATACAGCAGGTAATAGTTTATTACATGCTTCAAGTGGTCACCCAGACAGCTTGAAATGGAGTATCCCCTTTGGTGAATTATTAAGAGCTAAAAGAATCAGTAGTACTGATGAAGCTTTTGAAGCTGAACAAAGGGAGATGATTATAAGATTCAAACAGCGGGGATACCCAGATTGGGTAATCAAGAAAGCAATCGATAAAACTAAAGGGATAAAAAGATCTGAGGCTCTCTTTGACATTACTACCAAACAAGAGGTTGATGATCATGATGGGACCAGACTTATCATGACATACAATGAGGATACGAGACAGATTAACAATATTATTTCACAAAACTGGAACATCTTGAAAAGTGACCCTGTTGTAGGGGGTATAATACAAAAAAGACCACAGATTACTTATAGAATAGAACGAAGCTTACAAGATATTTTAAGATCTAATGATATTACCACAATTACGCAATTGTGACAGCATAATTTACAAGGCTTCTTCCCGTGCGGCCATTGCAAAGCTTGTCGCAACAGCATTATGCGGAAGCAATATGCTGTATGTAAACCTGGGAAAGTCAGACAAATCAACCAATTTATAACTTGCAATACTCCTTTTGTGATTTATATATTGGAATGCCCCTGCCTGAGATGGTATGTTGGTAGCACCAAACATAGGGGGTTATTACAACCCTGGCGGACGGTGTTAAAGCTGCAGTAATACCGCAAACCGGCCGGCGGACAAAAAAAGGGAATCATGACCGTGGCGGAAACTGCCAACATAGACAGGCGGAAGACAATGTACCGCCCACAGTATCACAACCCGCCAATCCGCCACCTTTTCCGGGGCGGATTCACCGTGGATAAAAACATGGCGGAAACAGCTTTTGCAATGGGAAAACGCTCACCTGAACACACTCCACGAGGAAGGAGGACACCATGGAGCCGGAATTACAAATCCTACCTGCCCTTGTCTTCCTGCTCATATATGAACACCAGCAATGGCGGCGGCGAAGACAACGGTGAGTACTGCACCTATGACATAGGGGAGGGGGAGGCAAAAGTCAGGGACACACACACGCAACACACCCACCCCCACCCTCACACATTATAACACACACACCAATGCATGTCAAAACATCACAGTAACAACCCACAACCCCCCCGGAAGAATGCAAAATACAGTTACCAAATATATACAGATATATATATATATATATACACATTCAAAAGTATATACATTACGAGAAGCAGTGCAGGTATGCACATATCAATGTCCGTGCACCACTGGTCCAAAAATGCATGGGCGAAGCCCACAATAGATACCTGTCCACAAACGGAGAGAACACTGCTGGGGCATCAGATAGAAATACAACAGGCACCTCAGGGGGAAGGGAAGGGGGGGGCACCTCAGCCGGATTACAGCACCACGCCAGATCCACGAGGGGGCTCCATGCCCATTGATGTATCCTGGGGAGTGTAAAGCCACAGTCTCTCAAGTCTCTACAGTGGGTGAGTTGCCCACTGTACCATCCTGGGGAGTGCAAAGCCACAGTCTCTCAAGTCTATACAGTGGGTGGGTTGCCCACTGAACAATCCTGGGGAGTGCAAAGCCACAGTCTCGCAAGTCTCTACAGTGGGTGGTTTGCCCACTGAACAATCCTGGGGAGTGCAAAGCCGCAGTCTCTCAAGTCTCTACAGTGGGTGGGTTGCCCACTGAACAATCCTGGGGAGTGCAAAGCTGCAGTCTCTCAAGTCTATACAGTGGGTGGGTTGCCCACTGAACAATCCTGGGGAGTGCAAAGCCACAGTCTCTCAAGTGGATAACAGTCTCCACTGGTTCTGGAGGGGGAATGGTGCCTACACTGCATTTAGCTCCCCGTGACGGTTCCTGTACCGTCCCAGTCCCAGCTGTACATGGGATAACGATGCTTGATGTGGCGTGTTTCCCTGTTCAGCGGTGCTTTGCCATGGCGGTCTCTGATCTGTTCAGCGGTTCTCTGCCCTGTTCAGCGGTGCTGTGCCCTGTTCAGCGGTCTTCACCATGGCGGTGATACCCTTGTTCAGCGGTGCTTTGCCATGGCGGTCTCTGATCTGTTCAGCAGTTCTCTGCCCTGTTTAGCGGTGCTGTGCCCTGTTCAGCGGTCTTCACCATGGCGGTGATTCCCTTGTTCAGCGGTGCTTTGCCATGGCGGTCTCTGATCTGTTCAGCGGTTCTCTGCCCTGTTCAGCGGTGCTGTGCCCTGTTCAGCGGTCTTCACCATGGCGGTGATTCCCTTGTTCAGTGGTGCTTTGCCATGGCGGTCTCTGACCTGTGCATTGGTGTGTAGCATGACGGTCCCTCATTTTCCAGCGGGGCTGTGGCAGCCGGGCCCTCCTGGGCACTGACTCTGGCGGTGGTCTCCTGCTACTGGAGTCTTTTTGGCTGAGGTGCTACAACGGGACTTATGAATTGGAGGGGTGGGAATGGGGGCAAAGAGGTCAATGTTGCTGAGGGACAGTTTCTGACGAACACTGGGATGGGTAGCTGGAGGGGGTCTGGGAGTGGAGGAAGAGGAGGTGGTTGTAGGAGGTGTCACTTTAGGTGTTTTGGGTGCAGGTGCAGGTACTGGAGCCTGTCGTGAGGTGGATGGATGTTGGGTTTGTGGGTGCCCGCGTTTGTGTAGTTTGGGAGGGGGCGTCACAGACACACTGGGAGAGGACACAGGGGACGTGTAAATGGGAGTGAGGTGGTGATTGCAGGTGAGCGGGGTTTGGTGCTGGGTGTTCGTGTGCGAGTCCTAGTGCCTGTAAATGTAGTGCATGCAGGTGAGAGTGTAGACGACACTGGGAGGGAGGAGGGAGACGATGAGGAGGGGGACACAGTGGAGGCAGTGGATGTTGCTGTGTCTGTATGTGTCTGATGCTTGTGTGAGTGCCTGTGGGATGTGTGGTGCCTATGTTTGCCTGAGCTACTTTTGTGTGTTGAGGTGTGTGCATGTTTGTCTGTTGGTGTGCATGGGATAGGCTGGGGTACAGGGGCTTGGGTCTGGGTGGAGGAAGTTGGAGGGGGGAGGCTAGACACAGGGACAATGGCTGCCATCAGTGCTGAGTCCAAAGATTGCAGGGTTCGATGAAGGGCAGCCTGACCAGAATGAATGCCCTCCAGGAATGCTTTACCTTGTTGCAACTCCCTTTCTACACCCTGGATGGCCTTCACAATGGTAGACTGCCCAACAGTGAGTGACCTGAGGAGGTCAATGGCCTCCTCACTGAGGGCAGCAGGGGTGACAGGGGCTGGGGCTGAGGTGCCTGGGGCGAAGGTGATGCACACCCTCCTGGGTGAGCGGGCAAGGGGCGAACACTGAGGGGCTGCTGGGAGGGCGGTGCTGGTAGGGTAGGTGGCGGCTGTACCTGTAGAAGTGTGGGGCACAGATGGTGCCGCCACCACAAGGGAGCTCCCATCGGCGGACGAGTCTGTGTCGCTGGTTGGTGATCCTGTGCCCGACGTGAAGCTCCCCTCGCCCTCCGTCCCACTGGTGCATTCTGAGTCCGTGGTGTGGCCCTCCATGGCCATGTGGGATGCAGCTCCCTCGTGCTCCGGTGCCACTGTACCTCCGCCTGATGATGCTGATGCACAAAAGATCATGGAGAGCAGAAAAAGGGGGGGGACGACAGAAGAAAGACAAGTTGAGTGCATGGCATACCACTACCGTTGGCGGACAATACAGAGACAGCAGCCCCCTGCACTACTCCGTGCTCCTTGCCTCTACAGATGCAATTCCTGGGATATGGCCTACATCGCTATGGTGGACATCTGCACACATGGATGCCACAGGGACATGTATACCTGTACTTGGCACTCTACTGCGGTGGGGTGGAGTGCCACATGGCCTGCATTACGGAGGGGCCTAGCCTATGGAAGTCGCCCTGGCCTAGGGAAACACACAGCCCTCCTCCCACACCTAGACCCCTCAACTGCGCGCAAAGTCCCCAGAATGATTGTGTACTCACCCCCTTGTGTCTGCTGTGATGCCCTCAAGCACCCATCCAACTCAGGGTAGGCCACCGCCAGCATCCTGAATATCAGGGGGTCATGGGGCGACGGGCACCCCTCCCACGTTGGGAGGCCATCCCCAGCTGAGCCTACGCCGTCTTCTTGCTCCAGCGGCGAATGTCCTCCCATCTTTTACGGCAATGGGTGCCCCGTCTCTGGTGGACCGTCAGGGTCCGGACGTCCTTGGCGAATGCATGCCAAATGTCCTTCTGGTGGGCGCTGACCTACATGACATGCACAGGGGAAGAAGAGAAGTCATTAGCAAGAGCACCGTCGAAGTGAGTGGCCCCCATCCCTGCCCTTGCCATGTGGCACATGCATTCACACTCCTTCATGTTCACTGCACTCTGCCCCCTTCCCTCTTACAACCAGCCCTCTCCACCCAGGCATAGCCCATACAACGTGCTCCCTGTGTACTTACCTGTTGGTCTGGAGGACCGTAGAGTAGCTTGTACTGGGGGAGGACCCCGTCCACGAGCTTCTCCAATTCCTGAGCAGTGAAGGCAGGGGCCCTTTCCCCAGACGAAGCAGCCATTGTCTCTTCCAGACCGAGGTCACAGCAGCACTTGCAGTGTAGGTCCTCTCCTGTCGAAGATCAGTATCAAATGATTGAACAGATAGAAAATGGCGGACACGTCTGCGGCGGTGACGTCCGTGGCGGTGCGTATCATCACCGACGGCCCACTTCATCATTGGCTCCTGGGACCCATAGGGTCCAATGTTAACCAATGCAGCATTGCTCCGCGGTCTTCGACCGCCTACCGCGACGGTGTACAACGCCAGGGCAGTTACTTCACATCCCATTGTCCCAGTTTAGAGGTAAGGCAGCCGCAATTTCAGGGGCCCACATGGCTTCATTTGCAACTGCGTCACACATACCTGGGCCTACACTAGACACACATACAGGAAGATTTTTGTCTTTGGTGTCGTGTTCTGTGTATCTGTGGGTACATACCTGGGATTTTGTTGACTCTGTGGTCGCTGTTGTCCTTCCTAGGCACCGTCAGCTTGGACATTTGAGAAGATGGTGGAATCCTCCAGTGTACCGACCGCTGGTGGACCTGTTGACAATGGAGGAGCGACATTTACTCATCACCTACAGGTTTGACTGTGCCACTATCCAGGAACTATGTACCCAGTTGGAGCCAGACCTGATGTCACCAATCCGCCATCCCACAGGAATCCCCCCTCAAGTGCAGGTGCTGTCAGTGCTCCATTTCCTTGCAAGTGGATTGTGTCAGACAACAGTGGCCATGGAATCAAGGATGTCCCAGCCTATATTTTCCAACTTGTTGTCCAGAGTGTTGTCTGCCCTGCTGAAACCCGTAAGGAGCTACATCGTTTTCCCTCAGGTGGAGGATTTGGCTACTGTTAAAGGTGACTTCTATGCCCTTGGACATATCCCCAACATCATAGGTGCTATTGATGGGACCCATGTAGCTCTGGTCCCCCCCCCACAGGAGTGAACAGGTGTACAGGAACCAGAAGAGTTATCATTCGATGAATGTACAGATTGTATGTTTGGCAGACCAGTACATCTCCCAGGTAAATGCTATGTTCCCTGGATCAGTGCATGACGCCTGCATCCTGCGCAATAGCAGCATCCCTTATATAATGGGTCAACTCCAGAGGCACCGGGTGTGGCTATTGGGGGACTCTGGTTACCCCAACCTGTCCTGGCTATTGACCCCAGTGAGGAATCCCAGGACCAAGGCAGAGGAACGCTACAATGAGGCCCATGGGCGGACTAGGAGGGTGATCGAACGCACCTTCGGCCTCCTGAAGGCCAGGTTCAGGTGCCTGCATATGACAGGTGGTTCCCTATTCTACTCACCAAGGAAGGTGTGCCAGATCATCATCGCCTGCTCGATGCTTCACAATCTTGCTTTGCGATGCCAGGTGCCTTTTCTGCAGGAGGATGGTCCAGATGGCGGTGTTGTGGCAGCTCTGGAGCCTGTGGAGCCTGGGGACAGTGATGAGGAGGACGCTGAGGAAGAAGACATAGACAACAGGGAGTCAGTCATATGGCAATATTTCCAGTGACACACAGGTGAGAACAGTTTTCTTTTTACCATTACATTCACTTTCACACTTCCACCTCTATCCTGTCTGTCAGTTCATAGCAGTATTTGGTCACTGAGTTGTACCTTTCCATTACGGTTTCACAGGTGTGGTTAGCAACGTGTGTCATCTGCTTGCATCCTTCAAGGACTTGTGATGTGTGACATAGGTATGTTGGCTATAAAATTGGAAGGCATGTTGACACTGGCATAGATTATACATATTTAACAAATCACAGACTGACTCCAGATTGTTTTGTGGTTCAAGGGTGTTTATTTCAGTGCTCAAAAATGGAGGGGGGTAGTGATATGGTGATGGGGACGGTGGAGGAATGTCCATGGCAGAGTCCAGTCTATTAGTCACACAGGGGCACTGCCCATATGGGCATAGGAAGTGGAGATGGGGCAGTTCCAATTGGGAAAGGGTAACAAAGTGAGACAGTGGGATGACAATCAGGGTGGTCTCATTTCCTGGCGGGGTCTTGCCATCTTGCTCTGTCCTGTTCCTGGATCTCAGGGACCGCTTACGGGGTGGTTGTCCGTCTGCAGGGGGTGGGGTGCTGGTGTGGTGGTCCTGTGGCGGGGCGTCCTGTCCACTAGCGCCGGCGGAGGTGGTGGGCAGTTCAGCGTCCATGCTAGTGTCAGGGGCACCTTGGAGTGCCACGGTGTCCCTCATGGTCTTTTGTATGTCCTTCAGCACCCCTACGATGGTGCCCAGGGCGGAGCTGATGGTTCTGAGCTCCTCCCTGAAACCCAAAGACAGTTCGTCCTGCAGGCGCTGGGTCTCTTGAAACTTGGCCAGTACCGTGGCCATCGTCTCCTGGGAGTGGTGGTATGCTCCCATGATGGAGTAGAGGGCCTCGTGGAGGGTGGGTTCCCGTGGCCTGTCCGCCCCCTGTCCCACAGCAGCCCTCCCAGTTCCCCTGTGTTCCTGTGCCTCCGTCCCCTGGACCGTGTGCCCACTACCACTGCCCCCAGGTCTCTGTTGTTGTTGGGGTGGTGGGTTATCCTGGATTCCCTGTAGTGGTGGACACACCGCTGATTGACGTGTCCTGGGTACGGAGGTGCTGTGCTGGTGTTACCAGAGGGTGGAAGGTCAGTGTTGGGCTGTGCCTGTGCAAGGGGAACCGACTGTCCCGAGGCCCACGATGGTCCGGGCTGGTCATCAGGATCCAGTAGGGCAGAGCTGCTGTCGTCACTGTGGGCCTCTTCTGTGGGTGGAGTGGAGTTGTCTGGACCCTCCGGTGTGGTGACGTTCCGTAGTGGTCCTGCAGGGTTATAAGAGCATGATTAGTGCATGTGTGTGAGTTATGGTGTGCAATGGGTGGGTGTTTGTGTACCCCAGTGCAAGCATTCCTGTGTGTGGGTTTGTGTGATGATGGTTAGGGGGTTGTTATGGGTATGTGCAGTGAGCATGCTTTGGTGAAGGGGTGACCATGCTTTGTTTTTGCATGCGGGGCTTGGTGTTGGGATGGGTGGTTTGTGTTATGAGTACATTAGTGAGGAGTTGGAGTGATAGGGGAGGGGATGAGGGCGGGGGGTGTGATGGCATGCAGGTAGGGTGGAGGATATAATAGTGGAGATTTAACTTACCAGTGTCCATTCCTCCACCGACTCCTCCGAGGCCCTGTGGATGCATGATGATCAAGACTTGCTCCTCCCATGTTGTTATTTGTGGGGGAGGAGGTGGGGGTCCGCCGCCAGTCCACTGTACCGCGATGTTGTGCCTGGATACCACTGAACGCACCTTCCCCCGTAGGTCGTTCCACCTCTTCCTGATGTTCTCCCGATTTCTTGGATGCTGTCCCACAGCGTTGAACCTGTACACGATTCTTTGCCATAGCTCCATCTTCCTGGCTATGGATGTGTGCTGCACCTGTGAGCCAAATAGCTGTGGCTCTACCCGTAGGATTTCCTCCACCATGACCCTGAGCTCCTCCTCGGAAAACCTGGGGTGTCTTTGGCGTGACATGAGGTGGTGTGGGTGATGTGTGGGGTGGTGTAAGTGTTGATGTGTGTGTTGATGTATAGTGGTGTGTGGTGTATTGTGCGTGTAATGTTGTATGGATGATGGTGTTGTGTGCCCCTACGTGGTGGGGTTCTCAGTTGCTGTGCTCTCTGTCTATCTGGCCTTCGTCTCTGATTTTTGGTCGTAGGGGTTTGTGGGTGATGTGGGTCTGTGTTTTATATTGTGTTGGGTGTGCAGAGGTGGTGTTTCTATGTGTATCAGGTGTGTGTATTTTGAATTGTCCAATGTGGCGGTGTTTTGGAGATGTGTGTGTATTTTGAGCGCGGCGGTGTGTACCCCCAATGGAATACCGCGGTTGAAAGACCACCGCGTGGATTCGTGGGTCGTGATAGCATGGGCGTGTTTCTGTTGGCGTGCCGGTGGAGGTTTTGTTTTCACCAGTTTATCACTGACCTTTGGTGTGGCGGTCTTGTGTGGGTGTCTGAATTTCAGCGGATTCCGAGATGTGGGTCAAAATAGCTGTGGCGGAATTCCGCGGCCGCAGTGGTGTTTTGGCAGTCTTCTGCACGGCGGTAAGCGCCTAATGAGGGCCATAGTGTCAAAAAACGGATTTTAGAGCACATGCGTTAGATTACATTGAATGATGAGCACTATCTGGTAGCAAGGCATTTTAAAGAAAAACACAACTCTGATTATACTAAATTATCCTATTTTGGCATTGAACATGTTCCACCATATCATAGAGGAGGGAACAGAGAATTAGTGTTAAGGAAAAAAGAGTCAACATATATTTTAGAGTTGGAGAGCAAGACTCCAACAGGTTTGAATATGGGGGAAGAATTAAATACTCATCTGTATGACAACCATTAGGATATTATTAACTTTGACAAGATTATACAAATTGGTTTTCAAAGATTATGCTATGATTTACTAGAGCCTGTAAATAGCAAGTTCTAAATGTGGATAGAGTTAATTTATGGAATTTATGATATACATTAATCAAGCATGGATTGAATCTACGGTAGTGTGATGGTTGATTATGTATTTAGCTATTGATTAAATTCTCAAGCTTCTACTTATTTATTTATCTATTCATTCATACATATATTCCTTTCAGGTGTATTGGGTCGGAAGGAAAACTACTAAATCCGGCTTGCCTTCATCTATTCATTCTTCTTATTTTTCACGTTATTGTTGGGTGACCCACTTTGCAGATTTTCAGCTAAGAATATTTAATGTAGTAATGTAGATACTTTTATGGCCTCTTAATAAGATCATGGTGATGTATAATACATTTTGTAGTTATTTAGGTGGATCCATCCATTTACAGTATATGAGTTTACTATTTGGTTGATTTTCTATTTGGGCTTAAAATTATAATATTATAATGTTTTTATTGTGGTCCAGACAAATATCAATTTCAACATATGTAACACTGTTTTTGGTGTGGTTTTCTCCTTTTAAACAATTCTAAAAATTAATTAAAAAAATTATTTAAAGAAATTAATTAAAAAAAATTATTTAAAAAAATATAAGCAAATATGTGAGGATTACATCAAATTATACTTAGTGGCATTAATTGGATTTATTACTAATATTGTTATCATGTCAGCATATGCAAAGGAGTTGTGGTGTGGTTTTTATCTGAATCACTTGTTCACTGTCCTATTTTTATGTTTATGATAAGATGGTATTTAATGGGTGGTTTACTGGTGAAAATTATCACGTGACCAAGGCTGCTGTGTCAGCCAAAACGCGTTGTGTTGTGTTTGGATTAAATAGATTTTTGCTTTTTCTTGAAACCTGAGTGTGAGAGCATTTTCATTTTTTCTTTGTTATATATATATATATATATATATATATATATATATATATATATATATATATATATATATATATATATATATAAAGACAAGGCCCTTTCAGGGTTAGAGTGATGCATAAATTATGCAAAAAACAAAGGAGAACTCTGGGAAGTTCCCAAATTTAGGTGGAGAGCAGCTCTAGTAAGGAGCACCCTGCAACACCAGCGACACTCCAGATTTGCTCACCTCAAATGTCTGCTTATCTAGCAAAGTTTTTAGGCATAGGATCAGCACAGTGCTATCCACGCCGAGCTAGATAATGACAAAGTCTTTTGCCATTTGTACAGCAAAATCTTTAAGCATAGGATTGACACAGTGTCATCCTCGCTGAGCTGTAAAATGACAAAAGCCATTTACCACTCCAGGCACAGTATTACAGCTTTGGACTGGTCAAATACCGTCCAAGCCAACCTGGAATGAGTAAAGCAACCCCTGACACGTGTTTCGCTCTCATTAGAGCTCTTCAGAGGGGTTTAGCTTTGTCCAGACACAAGGGAGCACCCAGTATAATTCAAAACAAGGCCCTTTCAGGGTTAAAGTGATGCATAAATTATGCAAAAAACAAAGGAGAACTCTGGGAAGTTCCCAAATTTAGGTGGAGAGCAGCTCTAGTAAGGAGCACCCTGCAACAACGGTGACACTCTAGATTTGCTCACCTCAAATGTCTGCTTATCTAGCAAAGTTTTTAAGCATAGGATCAGCACAGTGCTATCCACGCCGAGCTAGATAATGACAAAGTCTTTAGCCATTGGTACAGCAAAATCTTTAAGCATAGGATTGACACAGTGTCATCCTCGCCGAGCTGTAAAATGACAAAAGCCATTCACCACTCCAGGCACAGTATTACAGCTTTGGACTGGTCAAATACTGTCCAAGCCAACCTGGAATGATGAAAACAACACCTGACGTGTTTTGCTCTCATTAGAGCTCTTCAGAGGGGTCCAGCTTTGTCCAGTCACAAGGGAGCACCCAGTATATATATATAGATATACATAGATATAGATATAGATAAAAAAAAATAAAAAATTAGAAATTCACTTTAAAAAACAAAGGTTTCAGAGATGATATAGTTCACAACTATATGTTATAGTTCACAAAATCATAGAAATTCACCTATTATAGTTAGAGGTATCTCAAGTAACCATAACTATATCTATATGGATTGCCCTTGATGACCATGTGGTCGGTGGCCACTTTGTAGTCAGTGTGCTTTGGTTTTTCCACATGCCTGCATGTGCTTTTTGTTGTTCATGCCTTTGCCCTTGGTGACCACGTGGCCAGCGGCCATTTTGTAGTCAGTGTGCTTTGCTTTTTTACATGCTTGTATCTGCTTTTTGTTGTTCATGCCTTTGCCCTTGGTGACCACATGGCCAGCGGCCATTTTGTAGTCAGTGTGCTTTGCTTTTGCCATATGTCTGTATGTGTTCTTTGTCATCCATGCCTTTGCCCTTGGTAGCCATGTTGCTGGTTTTTGGTTCAGAGTGCTTTGCTTTTGCCACTGGCCTGCATGTCCTCTTTGTTATTCATGCCTTTACCATTTTGGACCATCTGGCATGATGACCTCTACCTTTTTCAGGAAACTTGGGGGCATATTTATACTCCGTTTGCGCCAAATTTGCGTCGTTTTTTTCGACGCAAATTCGGCGCAAAACTAACGCCATATTTATACTTTGGCGTTAGACGCATCTAGCGCCAAAGTATGAGGAAAGAGCGTCATTTTTTTGCGTGAACGCCTTCCTTGCGTTAAGAGATGCAAGGTAGGCGTTCCCGTCTAAAAAAATGACTGCGACGCAAATGCGTCGTATTTATACTCCCGGGCAAAAATCACGCCCGGGAGTGGGCGGGGCAAAAAACCCCACATTTGCGCCTCTTTTTAACGCCTGGGTCAGGGCAGGCGTTAAGGGACCTGTGGGCTCAAAATGAGCCCACAGCTGCCCTCCCATGCCCCCAGGGACCCCCCCTGCCACCCTTGCCCACCCCAAGAGGACACCCAAGGATGGAGGGACCCATCCCAGGGACATTCAGGTAAGTTCAGGTAAGTATAAAAAAAAATATATATATATTTTTTTTTGGCATTGGGGGGCCTGATTTGTGCCCCCCTACATGCCACAATGCCCAATGACCATGCCCAGGGGACAGAAGTCCCCTGGGCATGGCCATTGGGCAAGGGGGCATGACTCCTGTCTTTACTAAGACAGGAGTCATGTAAATGGCGTCTGGGCGTCGTTAAAAATGGCGCAAATCGGGTGGAGGCGATTTTTTAGCGTCAACCTGACTTGCACCATTTTTAAGACGCCCTAACGCCATTTTTCCCTACGCCGGCGCTGCCTGGTGTACGTGGTTTTTTTCCACGCACACCAGGCAGCGCCGGTCTGCTAGCGCCGGCTAACGCCATTCAATAAATACGGCGCCCGCATGGCGCTTCAGAATGGCGTTAGCCGGCGCTAAACTTTTTGACGCTAAACTGCGTTAGCGCAGTTTAGCGTCAAAAAGTATAAATACGGGCCACGGTGTACGTACTGCACCCTCTAGGCAGAAAAACACTGGGAGAGCACTCCTGTACCACCTACAGCACCACCCTAACCTAAGGCTTAGCCCATGTCTCTCAGCAAAGCAGTAATAGCTGCCAGCAGTGATTGCTGAAACAAAATTTCTCACCCACAAACTAGTTCCCAATTGTCGCAGAAAAGTGGACAACAGGAGCCACAACCAGCAACAGTTCTTCCTTAAGTAGGAACAGAGCAGAAGGTTGAGCTTTCTGCTGAATAAGATGATGTTCTTCAATCATTGGCTTCACAATTTCCAGCAAGAAAAAGAAATTGGTGTTTCATCATCTTCCCAAAGCCCCACTTCTGATAATCTTGACATGGATTGGACCCTGGCTGAGTCTGGGACCTGCACTGAATGACAAGGGAAAAGGAAAGTTCCTGTAAGCCTTCGAATTATGGAAAGTTACAGTCATTAGAACAAGACAGTGATTGTCAATATGAAGGGCGGCTCAGGGGACACCGAGATGACACCTCCTATCCAACATGCTCAGAGGGATGTGATTCTACACCACCACCGCTAGCTTCCATATTTGTAAAGCCACCCTTTAGACCTGCATCCACCACAGACAAAGTATGCATTACAGAGGGGGGAATGAGACACCCACCTACCTCCACTTCTTCGGGGATTGGCACATTAAACATTCTCCTCTATTAGCATGTAGAAGGATAACATTGCAATATGCTCCCTTTGCCACATGAATGTTCGTTGAGGTCAGCCACATTTGCATTACAGCACTGAAAGACAAGCATCCTCTCTGAGAGAACATTACCCCATCCCAGCGGAAGGACCAGCTTAGTTAGATGATAATAAGATGGGTGCTGGTGGTGATGAGAGAGAGAAGCAGCTGAATCCACAGTGGCAGTAGGTAGTCATGAGGAAGAAAAGGATGACATAATTCAACAAATCAGCCCTGTCGCCTATAGTGTGCCAGCATCACCTGCATCATCAGCCTCTAAATGGCACAAGTTTCAGATGAAGATACGGCCACCACATACAGTGATTCCCACAAGACCCACCTTGAGTGTTCCACCCTCTGGTTCTCTCCAGAAGTTATCTGTGTCAGGGGCACTACAAAAGAAAAAAACGCAAGCTACTATTACGGGCATGTTTAGGCAGAAGGGACCCTACAGATGCAACTACCCAACAGCACGTTTGTACAATGGGAAGCTGGATGAAAGATTGCTACCAGACGTCCTTTTTTCTTGATGGAAGCAGTGAGATTTTCAGAATTTGTGGTGGCCATCTCCCTGAAATGGAAGGCTCCCAGTCAGAGCTATTTTGCCATAGGTGCTGTTCCAGTACACCATTATGACGTGCTGCAATTGGTTGGCCAAGCTAAGCAGCAGAATGCTCTTCACTCTATCCATCTGATGACAGATATGTGGACCAGTCATCAAGCAATTGAGTACATGTATATCACTGTACAGTGGATATCTTTTGTTGGGAGTTAAGCTATCTGCAAATCTCTGTGCTGCAAAACTTTTAAATACCTTATGTGGCACACACCAAAAGCAATGTTCACAGTGAAAAATCACATGCAGTTGCAAACATCTTGGAAGAGCTGACATATAGTCAGCCATGGCAGATGGTGGATATTTCAGGATCCTGTATTTAACACATTGCAGTAACCTGAATGTTCAGGACTTTCTTAAAAAAGACAGCCAGCAACATATTGGTTGTCCGTCAAAGAATCTGCACTCATTTGAGCTGTTCTTTTAAATCCTGGAAGCAGTTGAGGATCATTTAACTCAACCTACTGCATGTTGTAATATCTGTTTAAGCAGTACAGAGTAATCACTGACTATGCTCTTTAAAGAAGAGGGAATGCAGCTAGGAAAAACATGACCATGGAGATGGACAAATGGGGGCTAGAAAAATATAAGCAAGGAAGACAGCATAATGAGCGAAGCAATCCCATTGTTAGTTCTGCTACAGGACCAGTTGAAATTAGTGTCACAAAGGATTGCCAGTTAGAACAAAAAAGGTCTTGAGTTGGTTCAGAGCTCAATCAGTTGCTTGGCTTTTAATCCAAGGATGCAAAGAGAGATTGTGCCCTCCAAAGATTGTATATATGCCACAACATTTGATCTACATTACAAAAAATATTGCCCACTGATATTCCATTTTTAGATTTAGATGTTTACAATATACGACCGGATTGCTGGCTAAGTGAAAGACCTTGAAAAACAACAGCTGGAATTCAGGTGAAGAAAGGCATTGCTGTTGTCTCACAGCCATTATCATCATCATCAGCAACACCAGTAACAGAAGAAACTGACCTAACCTCTGTTAAGGCTTGGTATCAAGGCAGGGCTTAAGTCAATTGCAGAGGTGGTGGAAGTGCAGTGAAGAAGCAAGCAGCTGCACCAATGACCAGTCAGAGGATGGTGCAACACTATCTGGATGACCCAAAAGACGTCTACCTGGATCAAAACCCACTGATCTATTAGTGTGTGACAATGGCCAGAGCTTCGCAGCTGACAATAAAGTATCTTGCTTGTACGGTAGCTAGTGTGTCTTTTGAGTGCATGTTCAGTGCAGTCGTTGCAGTTGTCAAAGTCAGAAGGATCAGTCTCTCATTTCAAAATGTAGAGAGACTAACCATGATAACAATGAAAGAACACTTCATACCAGAAGATTGCACTGTTCTTGACACAGCACCACAGGAAGATGTGGGCAATTGGTCAGACTTAAGTGTATTAGCTGATTAACTTCTGGGTAAACATCCTCAGTTTGAGGACAAACTCAACTTTCCTTTCTAAGCAGGCCACAATAGATCTTTCTTATCACTGAACTGCTTATTAATAAAAGAAGAAGACGACTATCAAAGAACGTTCATATATTTGGTGTCTGGCTTATGCAGCCCCCTTTACTCACATGTATGGAGGGGACCAGTATGCACGGAAGAATCCTTCTTCATTTGGTTAACGGACACGAAGACAATATCTTCTGTCCCTAGCCTTGTTTTTTTCATTCCATTGCTGGGCTGCCTGCTACCAGTAAAGATGAATTATGATACAAAACTGCCATTGTTCATCACTTCCATGGAAAAGAGAAGATACAATAGCAGTGCAGTGTACCGCATGTGCAGTGTACCACATTTGGAACAGGTGTTTGATGATTTGTGCTGTGGCTGACAAGGTGTTGTTGAACTAATGTATAAATGTGATTTGCAATCTTTGGGGCCCAATGGATGATTCACCCTGAATAAATTGCTTTCACATCTCAAAAAAATTAGGCACACAGTTCACGCAAGGTCTTTCATGTACTTTCTTTTCAGAATCATCCAAGACCAGTCAATTTAGTTCACAAAACTTCATAAAATGGTCACAATTTTACTCTTCTTGTTCATCAAAACTTCAGGCAGGTCTTTCTCACTTGTGTCAGGAGGGGTCTTGGAGTCAGGCAGGTCACTGGACTACACCAACAGCCAGGAGAAGGATGTTATGAAAAATGCTTTTGGGAAACAAGCAACACCTGTGGACTGGAGAGAGGTGCATTGATTTGGAAAATGGCAAGTAGTGTGCTGGCACAAATGTCTCTAATTAAGTAGTTGTGATGGTCTGGGGGAAAGATGTAACTGGACAAATGTCACATGATCTATGCACACAGTTCACATTTGTGTAATTGATCATCCAGTACAAGCAGCTACTTCTCTGGGGCTGGTGGTAAAAGATGGTTCTCACTTATGAGTTAATCACATATGACTGCACCAAACCTATGCATTTCACTCTTGATCGTAATACACCATAAAGTGTACCTGCTTACCGGACCTGTACAGTTCTGCCCCCAAGATGGACATTCAGAAAAAGAAAAATGCAGATGGCAATTTTAGCATTTATATGTACTACATTATCTTTCTTTTCTTACCAGTAACATGTTGTAGGACTGTGTGGGTGTTTCCTATTTTGCATTTTTTTCAACTCTAGGTAACATAAGATAACTTGGGATTCTAGGGCTGAAGGACTGTTTGAAATGTATTTGATAACTGACCCATGTCATTCCTTCTACAACAGATGTGATGATGTGCCACTCATCAACTTGAAGAATGTTGTGGTTGTCTTTGTCTTTAGTTTCCCTAACTCCTCTTCCCATACATTTAACAAATCCCTCACCCTTTCCCCAGTTTGTGTGGTCTATTGAGATGTGTCTTAATAATTTACACCATAAATTGATCACATACTTGGTGGGGCAGATGCAATAACGGTGATGTCAAGTCACTGTTACAGCTTGCTGTAAACAATAGACAACACCAGACACTACTAACCACCCAGACATGAAAGGGACCTCATCATCATAGCACAGAGTCTTACTTAGAACAATGTCTGTCCCAGGAAGTAATAGTGTACACTACGGCCTGATTCAGTAAGGTAAAGTAAAGTTTTTGGAGTATGTTTTTCCCTTGCAGTGTAACTGGACTACCAGTCAGTAACTTTGGGAGTAGTAACTAACTGCTAGTAGTAACAGTAGCTCCTTCAAAAATGATAGAAGTTACATACTACTTACAATGTTATCACTTGTAAAATTAAGTTACTGATGGAAAACTAACACTGTAAGAGTAAAGGTGTAATTTACTTTACCTTTGTGAATCAGATATTGTGTTGCTGACAAAATCTATGCAACATGCTGTAGCCATCTCCTGAATCCTGACTCAAAGTTTTTGTGGGATCAGTTTGATTTTTTAAACAAAATAAATAGTTACTAGCTCCCCAGCTTACTTAGACCTACTTCTGCTAGATGTTGTTTTAATTACGATTTTGTCATGGTGGTCTCTCAGTCTTGGATTACCCACATACTCTGTGTTTTCTTTCAGCCTAGTTGGCTATGCTAGATAATGCTTCTGGATAATTTTACAGTTGGAGTTCACTTCGCAAGCATCAGTTGGAATAGATGGTAGTGGGACTTCACTTTGCAAAGGTCTTCCCTGTTAGTAATAGCCCACTACCACCACTAGAATTAAGAAGGCCCTTTGGGAAGCCTTGTAATAAGGTTTGGGAAGATTACAAGACATAGCATCCATTGTTTAATCTATTAAGTTAAGTACTAAGAAGTGTACTAGTTAAGAACATATTACTGAAGTTCTTCTCAGGAAGCAAATATAGATATGATTAAGATTTTTGCTTATGTTCTTGATATACTCCCCTAGCAGTCTGCAGTTGCAGAGGGCAGGGAAAGGGCATTAATTAACTAGTGTATACTTGAATAGGTGGCTGGGCGCAGCAACACCTCATCAAGCAATAGTCTGTCCCAACTATTGTAGCAGGGTACACAGGACTGTAGGAAGAGGTAAATAAAGTAATCTACTGAAGAATATATACATAGCAAGGAACTTCAGATAGGGAAAGTCTATGGGGAAAAGTCGATGTACAGTATTGTTAGAAAGGGGTCTTTGGTTAGCAGTCAGGTTACCCCATGTCCAAGCAAGGACCCTCAGTCTAGTCAGGGTAAGTCACACACAATCCATATTATCCTGTGCCTACCATCTGGTAGCTTGGCACTGAGCAGTCAGGCTTAACTTAGAAGGCAATGTGTAAAGTATTTGTGCAATAAATCATGCAATAACACAGTATAGCACCACAAAAATACACCACACAGTGTTTAGAAAAATATATTATATTTATATGATAAGATGCAGGTCAATACCATCAAAAGGCAATATGTGTATGTTGAGATATCACTGTTAAAGTGATTTAAAGTGTCTTTAGTCTATTAAAAAACAATAGATGTCTCTTGTAAGCACAATGTACCTGGTTTGCATACAAAATTTCCGCAAGGGACAACAGAGGAGGCGATGCATGGAAACCGGGGAGGTGTGCGTCAGTTTCTCCCCTTCACACACAGACTTGTGTCGTTATTTTTCATGCATAGGAAGACTTTGCTTCGATTTCCGGAGCACTGACTTGGATACTCTTTGGGTTGCTGGTTTTTTGGGACCGATGCATGGAATCCTGGGCTTGCAGAGTCGATTCAGTGGGCGTTGCATGGAGATTTCTCCTGCATGGCAGGCACTGCATCGATTCCTTTCTGGAAGTTGATCTGGGTTGTTCCGAGTCAGCTGTGTGTCAATCCAGTGGGCCGTGCGTAGAAGTTTCGGTCGCTACGCTGGCGCTGCATCGATCTTCTCATTGTAAAGTCGGGCTGCGTTGTTCTAGTTGGGCGTGCAGTGAATTTCTCCCTGTGATGCAGGCTGTGCGTCGTCTTTAGCAGGCTGTGCATCGAATTTTCACCGCACAAGGAGTCCAGTTGCAGGAGGAAATAATTTTTGGTCCTGAGACTTCAGGGAACAGGAGGCCAGCTCTATCCAAGCCCTGGGAGAGCACTTCCCAGGACAGCCAGAGAGCAGCAAAGCAGCAGGGCAAAGGCAAGGTAGCAGTACCTCTCAGAAAAGCGGTCCGGGTGAGTCCTTTGGCAGCCAGGCAGTTCTTCTTCGCAGGTTGCCTGATCTGGTTCAGGGATTCTTCACCAGCAGGTTTCTTGTCCAGTGTCTGTGAGGTAGAGTGCCTATTCCAAGAAGTGTCTGAAATCTGTGGTTTTGGGTGCTCTTCTTATACCCATTTTGGCCTTACTTCAAAGAAAAGTTTCACTTGTTTGTGAAATCCTGCCTTGCCCAGACAAGGCCCAAGACACACACCAGGGGGTTGGAGACTGCATTGTGTTAGGGCAGGCACAGCCCTTTCAGGTGTGAGTGACCACTTCTCCCCTCGCTCCAAGCACAGATGGCTCATCAGGATATGCAGGCTACACCCCAGCCCCCTTTGGTTCACTGTCAAGAGAGAGGTGCAAACAGCCGAACTGTAAAACCAACCAAGACAGGGAATCCACAAACAAAATGGTTTAAGCAAGAAAATGTCCACTTTCTACAAGTGGCATTTTCAAGCACACAATCTCAAAACCACCCTTACTAAAAGATGTATTTTTTAAATTGTGAGCTCAGAGACCCCAAACTCCATATGTCTATCTGCCCCCAAAGGGAATCTATGCTTTAATCATTTTTAAAGGCAGCCCCCAGGTTAACCTATGAGAGAGATAGGCATTGCAACAGTGGCAAACAAATTTGGTGGTATTTCACTGGCAGGACATATAAAACACATTAGTATATGTCCTACCTTAACAATACACTGCACCCTGCCCATGGGGCTACCTTGGGCCTACCTTAGAGGTGTCCTACATGTTGGAAAAGGGAAGGGTTAGGCCTGGCAAGTGGGTACACTTGCCAAGTCGAATTTACAGTTTAAAAGTGCACACACAGACACTGCTGTGGCAGGTCTGAGCCATGTGTACAGGGCTACTAAGGTGTGTGGCACATCCAGCACTGCAGACCCACTAGTAGCATTTGATGTACAGGCCCTGGTCACTTCTAGTGCACTTTACTAGGGACTTACTAGTAAATCAAATATGTCAATCATGGATAAACCAATCAACAGTACAATTTACACAGAGAACATATGCACTTTAGCAGTGGTAAAGTTCCCAGAGTCCTAAATCCAACAAAAACAGGTCAGGGAAATTAGGAGGAAGGAGGCAAAAAGTTTGGGGGTGACCCTGCAAAAAGGGACAGGTCCAACAAGTATAATATGTGACTATTGCAGAGGACAGCTTCTCATCGCGATCTTTTCAAGGAATAAACCACAATGATATGTTAGCTAGCAGTGCAAAGACAAAAGACAGATAGTGAGTGATATGTATCCACAACAGGTCCACCCCCTCCCCAAGCAAAAATATGCCAATGTCTGAGTCTGACTCTTTCCCCAACTTCCCTTCCCAATTTCACCCTCTTTATCCACAACAATAGTCTTTCCTAATAAAAAAAAGTTCAAGAAATAAGGGCCTTGAGGCAATCTATTTTGGAGTTCATGCGGGCCACATCTCAGGCCAGGCTCTGCTGCTCACACCAGGGCAGCACCAGCTCTGGTAGGGCTCGGTGGAGAAGATCACCTGTTGATGACAAAGAGGAGGGGTTTGGTGGTGTTCAGTTGGGCAGCAGAGGCCAGAGCTGGTGTCAGATTGGCTGGGATGAAGGTGGGTGAGGCTGATGACCCAACAAACTGATATGTGCCTCCTCAAAGGCCACCAGCCAGGGGTATTCAGCCACCACATCCTCCAGCCTGTAGTACTGTACCTGAGTGCTTGTCTCCTGCTGGTATGGGTGACATCCATCAGCAGGAGGCAACATATCAAGAAAGAAGGAAGAAAAAAAAGAAAAGGAAAAATTGTAATGCTCAGTACAAACCACTTCATTATACTATAGTGTTAGAATAGCAGAACATTGCTGGTCCCCTACGGCCATTAAAATTTTTGATGTGATTAGTCAGATCACGTGTATCACATAATTCAGTAACAGTGACTGCCAGAAATGTAGCCAGCCTACCAACATAATCAAAATATGATTTTTTATAAGAATTGCATATAGAAACTGAACAGACCCTTTGTTGGTTATGAATTACCTCTCATTAATGAGTAAGGCATATACACTGCAAAAGAAATAGTTTACTTGACTAGAGTATATGTGCAACATATATGGAGTCATATCAGTAGGTCTGCTAAACTTCAGCACAGTGTTGGGGATGCTGAAATGGCACAATAATGTATTAACTTATTCAAAACAATTCCAATTGCCCTTTCCTTCTCTGGCTGCATCTTAAATTTTACGCTGACTCCAAATTTAGGAGCAGATTGGATACTCTGTCACACATGTGACGTACCATTGATATCTTGCCACTGCAAGTGCACAGATTATAAATGATGCACTGTAGATCAGCGAATTGGGTATTTATTATTTGGCACATTTGTTGCAGAGGATCCCATCCACCAAGCTCTACATCAGGCACCTAGTCCTAAATTACACCCTGGCCTCCCCAAAAAATTATTTTCACCAACTACCTTCTCTTGGCTGTAGGGAATGTTACTCTATAGCGAGGTAAGTTAGAGGGATTAAGCTAGGTAGAAACGTAGTTATTGAATAGTTAGGTGTCACTATTCATGTGCTATACTTTTGCTTAGTCAC
Source organism: Pleurodeles waltl (assembly GCF_031143425.1). Lineage (NCBI taxonomy): Eukaryota > Metazoa > Chordata > Amphibia > Caudata > Salamandridae > Pleurodeles > Pleurodeles waltl. The sequence continues at coordinate 1,460,273,003 of NC_090444.1, forward strand.
ATTGATTGACAGCTTGATGGAAGGGAAAAAATGGGAACAGGTGTAAATCCATCATGGAAGCCATGAAATATGTCACGTGGGCAGAGAATGTGGCATATGCTGAGATGGAATTTATATGGTTTGGTATCCTGGGATAAAAGGAAAGGATGATGTGAAGTACTGGTAGTAAGTGACAAAGTCGGCACTGGGAAACACACCTTGTTTTTAGTTTGTACACATTTCAGACTTCATGCAGTGCTTTTAACTGAGGCAGACATACATTTCACCACCTACAGAGAAGCGCGAAAATAAACCATGTTGCATTTTTAGGTGGCAAAATGGCATGGCAAGGGAAGTATTGGGTGGGATATCTGCCTTCTTTAACAAATACAGTATTGTCAATAAGAAAGCACAGTAATTTACCACTTCTCACTGTCCACGATTGGAACTGCTCCCCCTCTGACTGTCAAGGCATTCTCCGTTCCTGCGTGGCTGCTGGCACAGCCCGCTGCACTGGTTGTATTTATGCCTAGAAACAAACATAATGCACCCATTATAAATACCAGATTAGCCTCCTAGGCAATTAGTTTCCACAAAGTGCAACAGCAATACATCACTACAGTTCAGTTAGCTATTGGTCAGTATCTTCCATTGAAACTATCCCTTTGGGAGGTTTGTTGGTTGACAACATGTTAAAAAAGCCAGGTAGTGAGTCATCCCAAAACCTTTTTCTCCTAATGGAGGGAAAAGGCTACAAAAGGATGAAAGTGAAAGGCAATGAAGAGGTGGAAGGAAATGGTCAATGAAGGCCATACAGCATTGGTTGGTAATGGGATCGTATTCCTTTACTGCCATGCTGCACTCTCATGGAAACTGCTAGTATACTGTATAACTAAGACACCATTAGGCATCCATGACCATAGCCACTCTTTCTATCTGTCCCTGTACATTTTGACCATATGATCAAGAACTTCTTCTCAACCAACATGTTTGGTGAATAATTTACTTGGGCTTGCAATCCTTTTGCCATTACCACAGTCTGTTTTCTAAACAGTAGTACATAAGTCAAATGAAAGAGGGGCAAGGGAAAGCTTACTAAAAAGGGAGCAGAAGAAACCTACAAACAGAACAAAGCCTGCTGTGGAAACAGGAAATATGGGAAATATAGAAAACACAGGGTATAGCAGAGATAACAAACATTAAATAGGGGAGTTGAATAAAAGTAGATAGTATAAATACTACAGGGCCTAATTTTGCTAGTGAGAAGATGTAAAAGTAAGAAATAATGATGACCATGATGTACTGGGCCAGCAGAACCCACTGCGGCACAGGTAGTGGCAGACTCTTGGCCCTCAAATGCCCTCTTGCCCTTGGGTGATGGTAGAAGGAATGAAGAAGATTAGAAAAAAATATTAGTGGCACTCTCTACAGAAAACATTTCTGCAAGCACAACATTGTGCTTTCTAAATCAGACAGTGCATTGCTTGTTTCCTAACCTAAAATCCCTTTTTGAACTATTCATGCTTTGCAACAAATGGTATTTGCTTCCCCACCCTTTTTGATGGGTCAAGTCAGTCTTCCTTTGTACACAGCACATCAGGGAGATTTTAACTGTGTAAGCTACCTAAAGGCATAGAGAAGAATGCTGACATGCCTGTTACACTACTATCCTAATAGTGACAGGAGTCAGCATCCCTTCCTAAATCAGCCCAAGTGAGCACATGGCTAACTTATGCTGAAACAGAACCAGGTAGTGCCATTCACTCTATGTATACTCCACTATTACGGTGCAAACCCTCTATGTCAGCCATGCACTATGCACTACTTCTCCCAGTGCCCAGAATTATCACAACTCTGTGTTTTCCTTGCCTCTAAGGATTGTATTTGTGGAGGGAGGTTGCCCCTTACAGCACACAAATGATCTAGGATGCTGTGTAATGTGGGACACTTGCACCATAGCATAAGAGCATCATCATTGGTGGTAGGCTGCACTCAGTGCATCAGTGCAGGGAGAGAGCAGGTATATGACATATCGTGATAAATTAATAAATATGTGGTTTTCCTACGTTTTCCCTTTGATGTCTTGCTGCCCTGCGTTGCATGAAAGTTTGAAAGCTCTAGGACCCGATGCACTTAGCAAAGTGTATAGATAAATCCTGACATAGTACAGCACATGCCTACTTCTTATGGAATAAATAAGTGGATTCAACTGGAAGCACTCTCTGATGCTCAAAGTGTATTTATTCACATGAGTGGCACACACCAATACAAAAAAATCCCATAGCCATATCCTGAGCATGATACCCCACTCAAAGATCTATCCATCTATCTATCTATCTATCTATCTATCTATCTATCTATCTATCTATCTATCTATCTATCTATCTATCTATCTATCTATCTATCTATCTATCTATCTATCCATCTATCTACACAATTACTTCACGCCTGTAATTTAATTTACACATAACAATAAATAAACTCATTCGCATTATATATAAATATCAAATCATGCAAAATGAATATGCACACTTATACTTATTGAACGGTGTATATATATATATATATTACTTACATTTAACTTACCTGTGATCATACTGCTTTTTAGTTTAGAAAACAGAAATATTACTCACCGAGTCCTGCAAGCTCGACCCCTATCAAGTCCTGGTCTTGGTTGTCAGGCCAGTGGTGCGTCAGCTGCAGGGTGTACTGGATCCCTGTGCTATGGTGCACACACTGCCCACTTACCCTCAGAGTAGCAATGCTTCTGCAGGGTGTAACCCTTACCAAGCCTGCTTCCAACATGTGGGGAGGTGGTGCTTCACCCAAAAGATTAGTGAGGGTACTTCTACCTTGCTGAAAATAGAGCGGGGCTGCAGGTGGCATTGGCACTTCCTGCTTCTGCCATTGTGGATTAAGTGGAGTGAACTGGACGTGTCGGGATTTGAGGGAGTCAGGATGGGGTGGTAAACTTGGGAAGGAAAAAGGAAACAGGAGGACAGGTCAGGTAAGAAAAACAAAAAACAAAGTATAAAAAGTCACAGAAAACACAAACAGAAATGTAAATACACACTGGGAAAGGCAGAAAGTAGTTAAAGAAAAGGTGGGATTGGGAAGTGGATGATGAGATGGTGGTGAAGTAGGATGGATTGTGTTTGGAAGAGAACAAGCATGAGAAAGCTAGACGGAAGCAGTGACAAAACATGTCTTGGTGTTGATGCACCACTTGGTGCCGTTGGTGATGTTTTTCAGTGCAGAAAGCACTGTCGGTGCTAAAACTCAGTATAAGCAGAGCAACATTTATTTTTCCGCCCATTGGTGGAACTCTGCTGAATCTCATGGTGGTTTCTTGTAACTCCACGGAATTCCACAGAGTGAAATTCCATAAGTTCCGCTCAGGGCCTAATTTTTATCGAGACACAAGTGGAAACATCAAACATCAAAATATATTTATTGCCTATTATTTGGTTTTTTGATTCAGCTCCACATGTTCCTGAAAGCTGGGAAGATAGTAACTTTAGCAAAGCAAACATTTTGTTGATACCAATTTTAGAAAACAAACAAAAGACAATTGTTTGTGGAGCACCTTTTCCTATTCTCCTTGAAATAAAAAATAAAAAATAAAGCAATATTTTGGCTACTATCTCAGTCCCTTATAGGGGAATGCACAAACCCCGTCTACCTTTAGAATGCCCAGGATATTGGTAAAAAAACAGACGTAAATTTGGCATAGATTCCCAATATTATGTTATGGAGGCTTCCCAAGAACGAACTATCCCAAATAGCCAAAAAAGGGCTTAGCATTCTATGGGGAAAGGCTTATCAGGCAAGGGCTTAAAATCTGACACATACCAGCAAAAAGAAAGACACTGGGAGCACCCATTACATAGGTGTAATATCTTACTTTTTTATGAAAAAAATGCAAGAAGCCTTTGGAGGTATGTTTGAGTGCAGGCGCGAGCCAACAAGGGCATTGTGAGATCACTAGGCAACTTCAGTAGTTTGCGATATGTAACTCATGACATAAAATATATAGCATGCCCTAATTAGATAATGCACGCTCGTGTTTGCATATCTAACATACCCCAACCCTGTAGTTCCCCATAATGAGCTGCAAATCCTGCTGTGTTTGTTCAAGATACGTTTTGACCTGTCATAGTTGTAAAAGTATTGATGACTTCTGAAATTATTTACTGCACGCTTGTGACGATAAAAGATTGCCATTTCCCCCGTGCTATAACACAGCTGGGCAAGGTGCTCTGGGCAATTAGGAAAGGTTTTCAGAAGATCACAGTAGCATGCACAATGTGTTCTTCTCCCCCTAAAAAGCCTTAGTTTGTTTATAAAATAAGTAATTCTAAAACGTAATACATTTTAATTCAGGCCACTAGAATACTATTATGACAATAATAGTGATAATGTATTATTAGGGCACCCGTTAATGTGACTAAATATACTGCAAGACAAGTCAAATTATTTAACATTAAGTGGCACATTGATTCGAAAGGGAGTTAAATTATTTACAGAATGTGAATTTTTCTTAAAATTATGTATATCCGTGATATGTTATTGAAAATGTTGTTCAACAACAAACAGGAACATCGTTTTATTAACACCGTCACTTCCAAATTCTCAGTTATACAATGTGTGCCTGTTTTATTCTCTGTATTAGAGAATTGTGTTTAAACTGATCTCGATTTTATTTTACTCTGCGTCCACCGGATGTAGGTTTTCAATAATCTCAGCTCGGCTTAACAGTACTTTACAGAACATACGCATAATGCAAGTATTTCACGAATAACATGGGCGGCCCAAAAATAATCATCATTTCCACCCTGTTTGAATTATAGTTAAATATGTTTACACACGTATTATTTCGGATAAGTGTACAAGGTATAACATACATGATTCAAGACTTTCCCCACCTTTTTGATTTGTGATTTCTTCATGTGTCAATCTTATTCCTTGTGTTTAATGCTCTAGAAAAAGCAATACTACAGTAACAGAATGGAGCAATTAGCCACTTAAAGATGTTTTTAACCTTTTCAAAGTACAGATGCTGCACGCCCATGTCGGGTACAGTTTTGTAACTTTTGATTTGTTTTTTATTACGAACATATTGCAGTGAAATGAGCATTAACGTTTAAATCCATACTTGCATTAAAATGCATCTGTCCCAGAATTACATATTTATAGCGGTCCTTCTTCCTGGTTTTTAGTTTCTCCATTTTAGGGTAAACAAAGCCACCAAATACAGCTGTATGTTTTTAGATATTTACCTACTAAATTCATGTGAAACCGCCAATGTTAGAAGATCAGATCTATCAGAGGGTTTTGCATTAAAAATATGAATAATTCTGATAATTCTACATTACAAGGACTGGTTAGTATGAAAATATATAATATTGCCAGCTGATGAGTAATACATTTAAGCTAAAATTCCTGGTATGATGTTCTATGTTCAAATGAAATCGCAGGATTTGTCTGCTTTCAAAGGACAGTACAGGCTGCAGATATCATCAAACAATGCCACAGGGGGCTTGGGGCTGCAAAATAACAGCTATGCAAATCACAAATGAGTTTACCCTGGATGTAATGACATCTTTGCACAGAACTGTCACCGTGCTACAGTACTGCATTTCCATTCCATAATTTATGATGTATGTGTTTGCCATTTGGGATGAGATTTCAAACATTTTGAAGTCTCAGTGGGAGCTAGAAACCTACTTTGGGTTACCTTGATTGATACACACTGGGGACTCATATGTTACTTCTTTTCCCTTCAATTTATAAATTCCTCTGTGGTTGCAGTAAGGGAATTATGATATATACGACTTCCTCTGTGGGAATTATCTTAACCAGAAGCTTCATTATTTATCCCGGAGGAGCGTAATATATGGACTCTCTGAGCTTGGGTAAGAGATTTAACAGTTAGAACTCTTCAAGTAAAGTTCCTAAATTTAGATGTAGCGCATAGTGTATTTATAGGTGTGATGGATTTCCTTGTAGTTCTCAAACTGGTTCTTACGACCTCTCTTGTAGAGTAGACTTTAGGGGCTTATTTGCTATGCCACTACATCACTTTTTCCCGTATAAAAAGTGACGCACCGGTGGCACAAGGGGCTTGTAAATAAAAACCCTAAGGGGCAGATTTAAGAGTCCCAAGTGCCACCTTAGCAACGCCATAGTGTCAATTTTTTCATCTAAGGCGGCGTCCAAGTGTAATTTTCCCTGCACCATATTCGCAAAGTGGTGCAATGCATGCATTGTGCCGCTATGTAAACCCTTGCACCACATTATGCCTGAACCTTACTTAATGTATGCAAGGGGGGTGCTCCCTTGTTAGGGGGGGCCGAAAAAAATCACCTTTCTTTCCTTTGTGCCATTTTTTTTCAGCACTTTTTAGCACCTGCTCAGAGCAGCCGTTGAATGGGGCATATTATTATTTATAATGGGCCGGTATGTAGTCTGCAGGAGTAGAGCCAAAATTACTCTATTGCCCCCTATGCCGTGCCATGGTGCACTGTATTTTAAATACAGTGCACACATGGTGGCAGTAGGGGGGGCGCAAGAAAAGTGGAGCTGCACTGGGTGCAGCGCCACCTTCCTTAAATCTGCCCATAAATGTTTTACTCATATAGTCCTGGCACTATCCATTCCGGAAGAAATGTATTTAACTTTTCACACAAATGGGGAAAGTTAAAAACACCACCGTTTGCAACCACTTAATACAAACACATTTTTTCAATTTTGTGAATGCTAATTCGAGATTCCATTGCATTCAACATTGTGAGAAAGATACAGACACGAATGTAAGTGTAACCCAAAGAAATGTCCTGTCATATAGAAAGAGTGTTCACTGTGTAGACCGGGAGATGTTGTTAGTTGAATCTTTCTTTATTACCATAGTGGGGAGACTCGTGCACTTCATGCAAGTGACATAGCCACGGCCATCATCTTCTCCCATACAAACGGCGTTTTTGACAAATTCTTTGACTGTATGGAGTTTCGTAGCTATCTCCTGTTTTCTATGCGACATTCATTTAAATGTTTTCTCTTTTGCACATGGCATATTTCCTGTTCTGTCATTGCCAGAAGTGACATTTCTGAAAATAAATGCAATTAATAATTTTCGTTGCATTGCTTACTTTTTAAAGATGAATTAAATCATTGAAAAAGTGGCAAATATAAATGTATTCCATCTTCTTATAGGAACATAGTGTAGCACATCACGAGTCATGCTGCTGTAGCCAAAATGTGGCCGCTGTGAGCCAGTTATTAGCACTACAATGGGCGGCCAAAACGGCCTTTCCATTCCATCTGTGCCTCAGTATACGTAAGAAAATCTCATCTTTGGAGCCTTTAGATTATCAAGAAAGACTTAAAATTGCTTGTTGTACCTCTGTGAGGCATTTGTGTTCTCTCATTCTCAATTACAATATACCTTCATCATGAATTTGGTTGATGATGTTAGGTGTTCACATTTGTGTGTTTGGCACGCTGAACATCAATCAATTCCTACGTGGCATCAACCCACCCCTTTCCTGATCTGCCTTAGTAAACTTCTATGGGCACTTTGTGTTAATGATATTCAAACAGCAACAGTGGTAGGTCTTTTCTATTCCCTCACTTCTTAACCATACTCCTCATATCTATTTCATTCTGCTGGTGAAGTTTTATTTTGCTAAATATTTTACATTAACATGGCATGAACATGTCAATACACTAATGCTACTTTAGAGAGCAATTAATTTTTATTTGCATTTAGATTCACTACAGCTAAAGTAGGCATGCATTTCAAAATGTCTAGCATCAGTTGCCATCTTTGCATTGTCAAACATGGACATTTTATTTCTAGGCAATTTTGAGTTCCAACTGTCAAACACAGTGTACCTTTTCTTTCTTTCTCATGTGATGAAGGGCCCGATGTAGCAAAATTTTGCAAGTCGCAAATGGCCCGAATCGCAATTTGCGACCCTGCAAAATCGGAAACGGGATGCAAAAATCCCATTTCCGTAGTGCAAATTGCGATGCAAGGCATTACCAACTCGCAAAATTTGCGACCAGCAAATAGGAAGTCGCAATTTGCGAGTCGCAAACCATATGAAAAAGCCACTCGCAAATTGCGACTAGTTGCAAAAAGCCCATTTTGCACACCCAAATTACCACTAAGTCAGAGCAGGTGTTAACCAGAACCAAAGTATAAAAGGAGACCCAGAAGGCATCTGGGTGACTCAAAATGGCTGAAATATATGTGATAGCAAGGAGGAGGAGAGTCCACGCCGCCCAGCAGAGGAGGAGGAGGAGGAGCCAGAGACAGGAGAGGATATACAGAACCAGGCAGACACTTTTCCAACAAACTGAGGAGGAGATATATGACAAGTACAGACTCAGCAGTGCAGCAATATTAGAATTAATTGATCTACTCAATCCGCAGCTTCAACGCCAGACTGTGCGCCGCAGCACCATCCCCACACATGTGCAAGTGCTCTACTCACTGCACCTCTTGGCCTCGGGTAGCTATCAGGGGGTGATTGCAGTGGCAGGTGGGGTATCCCAAAGTGCACTCTCACGTTTCTACAGATGTTTCCTAGATGCAATACTCACACACATGTCCAGATACGTAAACCTACCCAGGAATGAGGCAGAAATTAACAGCACCAAGTTGGAATTCTACAGAATTGCCAACTTCCCTCATGTAATAGGGTGTGTGGACGGGACACATATACAAATTTGCCCTCGTGCAAATCTGGAATATCTGTTCTGCAATAGGAAATGTACCCACTGACTGAATATCCAGGTGGTATGTGACGCCCATTATGTCATCACTGACATGGTAGCCAAATTTCCAGGGAGTACACATGACTCTTACATTTTCAGGCACAGTGGGATACACCAACGCCTAGAACGTGGGGAGTTTGGAGACGGATATCTCTTAGGTATTGGTGAATACACCCTGAAGCCATCCACACAGGTCACTCTAGAAACCATCCATGCCCTACTAACATTGCTTATTTTTGCCAAACAGGTGACAGTGCATATGCGCTATGACCATGGATACTAACCCCGTACCTACCACCCAATCAATCAATCAATCAATCACATTTATAAAGCGCGTTACTCACCCGTGAGGGTCTCAAGGTGCTAGGGGAGGGGGGTTACTGCTGCTCGAAGAGCCAGGTTTTGAGCTGCCTCCGGAATGCGAGGTGGTCCTGGGTGGTCCTGAGGTTGGCGGGGAGGGAGTTCCATGTCTTGGCCGCCAGGTAGGAGAAGGATTTCCCACCTGCCGTAGTGCGGCGGATGCGAGGGACTGCGGCGAGTGCGAGGTTGGGGGAGCGAAGTTGATGGGTGGGCGTGTAGAAACTGAGGCGACGGTTGAGGTATTTGGGTTCCTTGTTGTGGAGGGCTTTGTGTGCGTGGGTGAGGAGCCTGAAGGTGATCCTTTTGTTGACGGGTAGCCAGTGCAGGTGTCTCAGGTGGGCAGAGATGTGGCTGTTGTGGGGTATGTCGAGGATGAGGCGGGCGGAGGCGTTTTGTATTCACTGAAGGCGTTTCTGGAGTTTTGCGGTGCTTCCTGCGTATAGGGTGTTTCCATAGTCCAGGCGGCTTGTGACTAGGGCGTGGGTCACAGTTTTTCTGGTGTCGGCGGGGATCCAGCGGAAAATCTTTCAGAGCATGCGGAGTGTGAGGAAGCAGGAGGACGATACGGCGTTGACTTGTTTGGTCATGGTGAGAAGCAGGTCCAGGAAGAATCCGAGGTTGCATGCGTGGTCTGAGGGGGTTGGTGCAGTGCCTAGGGTTGTGGGCCACCAGGAGTTGTCCCAGGCGGACGTTTTTTTTTCGAGGATGAGGACTTCCGTTTTGTCTGAGTTCAGTTTCAGACTGCTGAGTTTCATCCATTCTGCGATTTCTTTCATTCCATCCTGCAGGTTGGTCTTGGCGCTGGTGGGGTCCTTGGTGAGGGAAAGTATCAGCTGGTTGTTGTCGGCGTAGGAGATGATGTTGATGTTGTGTTTGCGTACGATGTCGGCGAGGGGGCTCATGTAGACATTGAAGAAAGACGGGCTGAGTGAGGAGCCCTGTGGGACGCCGCAGATGATCTCGGTGGGGTCTGAGCGGAACGGCGGGAGCAATGAGAATGAGAGGCGATATAACAGTGCACATAGGCAGACCAGAAATGTCATAGAGAGGACCTTTGGACTGTTAGAGGTAAGATTCCGATGCCTCCACAGAAGTGGAGGTGCGCTCCAGTATGCCCCACTAACAGCATTCAAGATAGTTGGCGCATGCGCAATACTACACAACATTGCCACCAGACGTGGTCTACATCTCACCCCTGCAGAGCCAGATTCGGAGGATGACGTGCAAGAGCTACCACATCGGCAGCCTGGAGATAGAAGCATTGCAAATCAAGGCAGACAGAGATGGGACCACATTGCAACCTAATACTTTGGAAGGCACGTGGCAACAGACACCACACTCACCAATGTCACACACAAACACTTTTAATTAGTGAACCTAATGACAAAAGAACATAACTGTCCGTAAGGGGCTGCACATGCCCACCCTTAATGAGGACACATTAACTGCATGTGCCTCATGAGTCCTGCAGTGTTTGTGCCTCCATCCACAACCTGGTTCGCCCAGCATGGCTCGTCCCAGGTGGGTCAGCTGACCCCTGACGTGCACTGCCATTCCGCAGTACACGTGTGTCTGTGGCAGATACACTGCTGATAGTGGACCCCTCCTCACTGCCCTGAGGGGTCTCACCCGTGCCCCTTGCTACCTGCCTGGCCTCCAACATGTCCACAGCATGGCTAATGCGGCCCAGTCCCCTCGCCACATCCCCTGCAAAGTGTGCCAGTTCCACCTGCAGACTCACGGTCTGTCTTGACAGGCCTCTGGTGTTCATGGCCAGACGGCCAATGGACGCTGCCATGCGGTCAAATCTTTAAACTAGGTGGCGCTCACGGCGCCTTGCGCTTTGTCTCTCAGCCACCAGTTCCATCATCAGTTGGCGGATTGAATGTGTAAGTTCGCTGACATTGTCATTTAGTCTTGTGAACTGTGTGTTCACATCAGCCAGGCCATGTGTGATATTGTGTTCCATTCTCTGCATTGCACCTGATATTATCCTTAATTGCCTTGTTTGCAGGCGCTGACCAGAAAGGAGGGATGCCTCGACTGCAGACATTGATGCCTCCTCTATATCCTCCTGGGCCACCGCCTGGACTTAGACTCTGCGTCTGCGACGCGGTAGTGCTGCTGGATCTGGATGTGTCACAGAGTGGCTGGGGCCAGGTGTTGTGTCTCCTTCCTCCATGTCCTGTACTTCTTCTGGAGGGGTCTGTGGTGGTGTTGTGCTGGGCCCTGTAATGGTTGCTGCAGCCTCCTGCACTGCCTGCGGCCTGCTGTCTTCACCCTGGATGGTGTGGCTGGTGGGGGTGTCTTGTGGGAAACCTGCGGGACATAGGGAACACACTGTCAGTCTCTAAAATCTGTTGTATGCCTCATAATAAACATTTGCCTATATGCCGACTACTGTACTACATTGCCCATAATGCACCATTCTGGTGGTTGCTAGTCTGGTTGAACATTCTGCTGTGTACTGGGTGAGTGTGGATATAGCATTTGTAGGTGTACATGCATGTTTCATGGTACTCACTTTTGGATGTCGCTTACGCTGACGTGTCTAATGCTCCCATTCCTGACCCAGCCTCAGGCTCCAGTGTCTGCTCCACCAATTCCTCCATGGCTGTGGTTGGTGGGGTGGTGGATGGGCCACCTCCTGCGCCCCTCATTTCCCTGAGGCGCTCTGCCACCCTCTCCTTTGTCCTGGAGCCGCAGGTCGTACCACCTTTTTTTTATTTCATCAATGCTTCGGTGGCTCACCCCAATGGCATTGATCCTCTCCTGGATTTGCTGCCAGATCCTCCTCTTCTCAGTGTCTGGGACACTCAGGGCTGCCTTGCCAAATAGCTGGTCATGGTGCTGGCAGCATTCCTCTGTCAGCACCTCAAGTTCCTTTTCTGAGAATTTTAGTTTCCTTTTCCTTCCTGCACTGCCTGTGTCTTCAATGGTAGCAGCTGTTCCTCTCTCCAGGTAGTTGCACAGTAGTTGGAAAAGGGTGTGGTCCTCCCTCATCCCAGGTGTATTTGATGACATCCTGGCTCTGATGTCATCAGCAAGAGCCAGGAAGTGTTTTTCCAACTGTTTTGCTGCACCTGCATGCAATTTGCTGCCCAGTCGCAATTTGCGACACCTGACTCGCAAATTGCGAGTTAGCTTTTAGCGAGGTCGCAAAAAGTGACCTCGCTAACAGCGGACTCGCAATCTGCAGTGTGACATCATTGTTGAGTCGCAAATTGATGTTGCTTTTTTTTCTGGCATCCCATTTTGCGAGTCGGAAATTGCGATTTGCAATGACTCGCAATTTCCGACTCGCAAAATTTTTCCTTCCTACATCTGGCCCGAAATGTTTTCATTTCTTTGTAGGTATTGTGGAATGTTTTAATGAATAGTGCGTTCAAGAGATGCCTGTAGTGCACATAGGTCCATATATCAGCTCTAGCTGCAGAAATTGTAGGTTTCAGTGGCACAGGGACAGGTATGGTGAAAATCTTAGAACCAGTTTTAAATGATGGTGCGCATCGCTGGGCCAAATTTGCCAGTGTCACTCACCGTCATTTTCAAAATGCAGAGATGCACTGTATTTACAATAATACAGCACACCCGTATGTTTCCCCTTGCACCAGAACAAAATTTGCTACTGTGTGCCAATGCATATTGCAACGATGGCTGCATCTATGGGAAGATTGTTTTTGTGCAGGAAGGGACACCTTATTTCACACAAACAATACTCAGTGACGATTCTTTTTTTCCTTCTATGTGTGCTGCAAAATGCACACATAGAAAGAGCAAACAATGAGGAGAAATGAAAGCATCAAACTGTAATGGGTGTTGATGTTGCACGCCCACAGCAACACCCATTGCATGCCCCTTCCACGCAAAGTGCTGCATGTGAAGGGGCCGTATTTACAAGGTGGTGTTTAGCCACAAAAAGTGGCTTCAAGCCACCTTGTAAATAAAAAGCAGTGCATAGCTCCACCAGACGTCACTAAAAGTGACACTCCGGTGGCGCTAGGCCCTCTTAAATATGCCCCTTAGTGAGAATCTAATTGTGTCATCTCTCCTGAACATGATTGAAAGGACTACTGAGAACTGAGTGTGGGTGTGGGAAATGTTAGAACTTGTTTATCTTTCATGCAGTTTTGAGAGGGGTAGAGCATAGTAGGAGATTATACATTGCTCTCCCAGAGAAAGGACTAACATGTCCTGGCTTTTTCTTTCGAGGCGTCACCAGCTTGGTGTGTCCTATCCTATTTAAGAATTGATGTATATTGATTGCTCATTAATTAAATCAGATGCATTCTGATTAAAAATTGCTGCTAACCTGTTTTTTACATTCTGAACATCAATCATTTTTATTTGACCTTAATAGTCCTGGCCCTCTGTAAAAAAAAATGTTGTCCAGAGATTTTCATTTTTGATTTGTGTTTTTGTATCATTAGAGAAGTAATTTAGCTTGGGTAGACATTGCAAATCTGGCCCGATTTTATCTGGACAATATTTTTTAAAATGGCTTTTGTGTTGGAGTGATGATGTAATATTTCAGGAACCATAAGACTATATACTTCATTTTGGTTTTAAAACATACATTTTGGGAGTAAAGTAGTCTTATAGAGACAGAAAATAACTCCTTAGAGCAACCTTTTCACCATTTTCCACAAAGGCAGCTATGTAATGTGTTTTAGCCATCAAAATGGTAATTTATTTTATTATTGTTTTTGTTTCAGGTTTTCTGTGATTCAAATTCGTATCAGCATAGGAAAACTGTTGCAAACTAAAGTTCTTGAGCCCAGAACAGAAGCTGACAACATTGATTATGGCTTTGAAGACATAAGAGAATAAGTGGAAGGCAATCCCATTAAACAACACGCTTATGCTGTGCAACTGTACTGTCTTTTCTGTATCATGCTTTATGAATTACACCACATCAAAAAGAAAACTCCACTACACATAATGACTGCCCGCACAATTCTATGACAAATACAAAAGTAGAGAGTTAATCACTTCAATAAATAGAATTGGTGTATCAACCAGTTGTAATGACATAGTTAGGAACAGGAACTTCTTAGCAGCTGATGCTGTAAAATCTTGTGAATCTGACAGCACACCACTTCCAAGTCACTTTGCCAGGGAACAATTTACAATTGCTGCTCTTGATAATTTTGATTTTGAAGACAGCTTTTCTTTGTCTGAAACTTCCAGCACACATGATACTGCACTGGTGCTTTTTCAAGACTGTACCAATGAAATAGTTTCTGGAAGACAAGCTGTGTTAGATGTAGGCATAAACAAATTAAGCTGCAAACTTATAACCCAACTACCTTGCCAACGTGTGCAAATTACGACAAACCATCAACACGTCCCAGTCTACCAGAAAGTTTGAAAGTGGCTGAGGACATGGATTTTCTACCTAAGGCTGTGAAAACTGGTTTAACTGAATTTATTACATTGCCTATTTGGTGCATACTAAACGACAAAGAAAAGTCAGTACCTCAGAGGGGTGGAAATCATGCTCTCCCAGAATACCCTCCCTCTGAAGAAGGTTGGGTTTTTACCAGTAATACCATCTTCCAGTCACAAACTAAGCAACAGTATACATGCTCTAAAAAAATCGAAAAATGTGCATGGTCACCTTGAAGACCAGCCTATCCTGCCAATAATTTGCGATGAAGGTGTTTTCCATACTATAGATGACATTTTTATGATCAATCCACTAGAATTTGATTATCTTTATCCAAAGATGGACATTTTCCCCATAACAAAAGTTGTGTTGCATTGTGTAGGAAGTTATCTCAGTGGATGTGGCACAGATGATGGACTTATCGAGGCTGAAATCATTGGAAGCTAAACTGTTCAGTCATTATTCAGCAGAACTCATTATGTTTGCTTGTTTCAAGGTATGCTCAACATATCTGGGGCTATAGAAACATTGCGTTGGAATGCTTTCTGTTACAAAAATGACAAATTAGGTTTTAAATATCTTATCTCAGAAGTAAACAAGGCACAGGGTGTACTTCATTAAAAAACATAATGCAAAGCTAAGCAATGTTCAATACATGCAGTTAAAAATCAGAAAACCTGAAAAACAAGTTTGTAGTTTTTGTCAGGAAACGTTAAGAAAAATCAAAACTTTGCATATACTGGAGAAATGTTTTACACATGATAGCTCTAGTAAAAAACTTGGTATATGCTGATCAGGAAGGTGATTGGGAGCTGCACGTGAAAACAGGAAGCCTAACTACACATTAATACATTAATAAGCCTATTGCACACCTGCACACCTTACACATTTTTTATTTACAAATAGTATTTACGGCATGTTAGAACACATTTTAAGCATGCAATTATTTATCTGCACATGTGTAACTCGCATTAATAAAATCCATTTAACTAAATATAAGTGTGATAAATTCATATTCAATTGTACTTTTTAATACCACCCTTAATCTTCATAAAGTATTCTTAACATTAAATCACATTAGTAAAATGCAAACTCTCATGTTAAAAGGTGGTGTGCAGTACAAATGGTGGCCACATGGTTTACCATATTTTAAATGTGCTCATTTTACAACTCATGTATTTTTCTCTGTTATGCTTTTTTGAAATGTAGATTAATTACTCACCATATGCTAAGTTCTATGCCACTAATTTATTAGTAAAAATTGATCTCCCTAGTGCCATTTCCCATTGGGAGCAGATAGAGATATGGAGTGTGTGGTCCCTGACCTCAAAATTTAAAAATACATTTTGTGGTGAAGAGTGGTGGGAAGAGCTGACACTTGCACCTATAAAGGTGTGTGCCTGTTCATACGCAAAACAGTCTCTACCCCCCCTGGAGTGTGTCTGGGGCCAGGGCAGGAATGACAGGGGCTTATGCACTACAAAGACTTTCCTTTGAAGTTTGCCTACTTCAAAGGCAGAAATGAGTAGACACATTGGACCTCTGAGACCACAACTTTAGAATCCTTCTTGCCTGAGGATATTCTGCAGGAAGAAGAGCTGGATGCTGTAGGAGGGACTGCCACCCTGCCTATTGTTTTGCTGTGCTGGCCTGCTGCTTCTGTCCTGGAATTCAAAAGACTGGACTTTGCTTTCCACATCATGCTTCCAAAGGTACTCCAAGGGCTTTGACTGGGCTTGCCTCCTGTTAAGAAGTCTCAGAGACATCAAAGTCATTCTGACCCTGGCGGTTGGTGTTAAAGCGGCGGCCAACCCTCCAACAGGCAGGCGGTAAATAAAATGGAATTCTGACCCTGGCGGGAACCGCCATCACATCCCGCCACTTTAACACTCCGACCGCCACGGCGGGGCAAACAAACAGCGCGGCGGTCACCGCCAACAGACAGGCGGCAGACAATTTACCGCCCACCCTATCACGACCCACCAATCCGCCACCTTTTCTGGGGCGGGAGCCCCGCCGATAAAAACACGGCGGAAACAGACCACGAACGGGAAAACGCTCACCTTTATACACTCCACGAGCAATCTGGACAGCATGGAACCCGAATTAAACATCCTACCAGCGATTGTCTACCTGCTCCTCTAACAGGAGCACGAACGCCGCCGCAGGAGACAACGGTGAGTACTGCACCTACGACACAGGGGAGGGGGGAGGAGAAAAGGTAACGGGCACACACATACGCGACACACCCACCCCCCCCAAATCCCCACACACCAAAGCAGAGCAACAACTCAGATTTACACCCCCCAAACCCCCCGGAATAATTCAAAGACACAATAAAATGATCATTAAAATAGAAGTATATTAAAGCATATTTGAACTGAAGTGAAATATGAGATATTTAAAATAAATAAATCACAACATGAACAATGTATACATAGTCCAAAAGTCCGGCACATATTGGGTACATGCCATTGTTCGTGGGCCAATGTGCATTAACACATGGGCAAAGCCCACACACGAGACCCGATTCCATTGGAGAGAACACTGCTGGGGCATCAGATAATAAAACCACAGGCACCTCAGGGGGAAGGGAAGGGGGGGCACCTCAGCCACATGAGTCCACGACGCCAGATCCACGAGGGGCCTCCATGCCCACTGTACCATCCTGGGGAGTGCAAAGCCACAGTCTCTCAAGTCTCTACAGTGGGTGGGTTGCCCACTGTACCATCCTGGGGAGTGCAAAGCCACAGTCTCTCAAGTCTCTACAGTGGGTGGCTTGCCCACTGTACCATCCTGGGGAGTGCAAAGCCAGAGTCTCTCAAGTCTCTACAGTGGGTGGGTTGCCCACTGTACCATCCTGGGGAGTGCAAAGCCACAGTCCATCTGGTGGATTACAGACTCCACTGGTTATGGAGGAGGCATGGTGCCCAGAGTGCTTCGTGAAGCCCTGCCCGACACAGATCCGGCCCTGCCAATGGGCCAGCGGTGCTTGAGATGAAGGGCCCAGCGGAGTGGTGCTTGAGAGGAAGGGCCCAGCGGAGCGGTGCAGAGAGGCGAGGCCCAGCAGAGCGGTGCTTGAGAGGAAGGGCCCAGCGGAGCGGTGCTTGAGATGAAGGGCCCAACGGAGCGGTGCAGAGACGGCGGGGCCAAGCGGAACGGTGCTTGAGAGGAAGGGCCCAGCAGAGCGGTGCTTGAGATGAAGGGCCCAGCAGAGCGGTGCAGAGACGGCGGGGCCCAGCGGAGCGGTGCTTGAGAGGAAGGGCCCAGAGGAGCGGTGCTTGAGAGGAAGAGCCCAGCGGAGCGGTGCAGAGACGGCGGGGCCCAGCGGAGCGGTGCTTGAGAGGAAGGGCCCAGCGGAGCAGTGCTTGAGAGGAAGTGCCCAGCGGAGCGGTGCTTGAGAGGAAGGGCCCAGCGGAGCGGTGCTTGAGAGGAAGGACCCAGCGGAGCGGTGCTTGAGATGAAGGGCCCAGCGGAGCGGTGCTTGAGAGGAAGGGCCCAGCGGAGCGGTGCTTGAGAGGAAGGGCCCAGCGGAGCGGTGCTTGAGATGAAGGGCCCAGCGGAGCAGTGCTTGAGAGGAAGGGCCCAGCGGAGCGGTGCAGAGACGGCGGGGCCCTGTTCAGCGGTGCTTCTCACGGCGGGGCCCTGTTCAGCGGTGCTTCTCACGGCGGGGCCCTGTTCAGCGGTGCTTGTCTTGTGTTCCTAGGGAACCAGATCTGGGCAATCATTCCCTCTCAGTCGCCATCCGACCTATCGCTTGCGGGGCCCTCCTGTGCAGGACTCCTGGGCCCTGGGTGTCCTCCATCACACCCCAAATGGGGATGGTGGGGCCCTCCTGGGCAGCTCGCCTGCTGCCGGACTTGTCCGCCCTGCTGCCCTTGCCCCCCTTGGCGGAATCTCTGGGGCCCTTGCCTCCCTTTGTGGATGGGCCAGGTGACGGTGCAAGGGTGGTGTCCTTGGGGGCAGCCGTCTCAGGCCTGTCGCGCCGGCCCTTCCCTTTTTTGGTTCTTTTCCCAGGGGGTGGGCTGGCTGTCCCCTTGCTGCTGGCCGATGTTCCTGCCCTAGGAGCTGGTGGACTCCAATAGCCCTGAACGATGGTCCTAGTAGGTGCAGGGCTTGTGGTGGCTGAGGTGCTGTTTGGACTCTTACGAGATGGAGGGGGTGGGTCAGGTGATGCAAAGAGGTTAATTTTGGAGAGGAATAACTTTTTAGGAGCAATGGGAAGGGTAGGTGCAGTGGGTATGGGAGTGGAGGAAGAGGATGTGGTTGTAGGAGAGTCAAGTGTGCTGTCTTTGGGTGCAGGTGCTTGTGCTGGAGGCTGTCGTGAGGTGAATGGCTGTTGGGTGGGTGACTGCCTGCGTTTGTGTGGTTTGGAAGAGGGGGTGACAGACACAGTGGGAGAGGACACAGGAGACGTGTAAATGGCAGTGGGGGTGGTGACTGCACGTGTGCGGACTGTTCTTGTGGGTGTGGTGGTGATGGACGTACTGGCTGATGGTGGTGTGCATGCAGGTGGGAGTGGAGACGTCACAGGGAGGGAGGAGGGAGACGAGGAGGAGGGGGACACAGAGGAGGCAGTGGCTGTTGGCATGTCTGCATGTGGATGTTGCTTGGGTTAATGCTTGTGTGATCTGTGGTGCTTATGTCTGGATGAGCTGCCCTTGGGTGTTGAGGTGTGTGCAGGCTGGTCTGTACGTGTGTCTAGGAGAGGCAGAGGAACAGGGGAGTGGGACTGGGTTGAGGAAGTTGGAGGGGGGAGGCTAGACACAGGGACAATTGCTGCCGTCAGTGCTGAGGCCAGAGCGTTGAACGATCGCTGATGGGCAGCCTGACCCGAATGAATGCCCTCCAGGTATGCATTGCTCCGATGCACCTCCCTTTCTACCCCCTGGATGGCATTCAAAAGGGTAGACTGCCCAACAATGAGCGTCTGGAGGAGGTCAATGATCTCCGCACTGAGGGCAGCAGGGGTAACTGGGGCAGGACCTGAGGTGCCAGGGGCGAAGAAGATGCCTGGCTTCCTGGCCGAGCGGGCACAGGGCGAACGCTGAGGGGCTGCTGGGAGGGCGGGGCTGGTGCGCTGGGTGGCGGCTGTACCAGTTGTTGCGGTGGGCACGGGTGGTGCCCCCACCACAAGGGATCTCCCTTCCTAGGACGTGTCAGTGTCGCTGACGTCTCCACGGGTCCCCGTTGTGGAGCCCCCCTCGCCCTCCGTCTCACTGGTGTACTCTGAGTCGGATGCATGGCCCTCCGGGGCCATGTGAGATGCAGCTCCCTCGTGCGCCGATGCCACTTCTCCTCCGCCTGATGATGCTAATGCAAACATGAACAGGAAAACCAAAAAAAGGGGGGGGAGAAGAAAGAAAGACATGTTGAGTGCATGCATTGGCGGCACCGTTGGCGGAGAGGACAGACACAGAAGCCCCCTGCACTACGCCGCGCACTCGGGGTACACTACTCAATTATTGTGACTTGGCCTACAAGTCAATGGACGACAAATGCACACATAGGTGAGGCCCAACCATGGATATCTGTACTTAGCACCCTACAGAGGTGGGGGGCGGGGGCACAGGGCCATGCCAAACGGAGGGGTCTAACCTACAGAAACCGCCCTGGCCTAGAGATAGCCACAGCCCTCCTCCCCCACCCAGACACCTCCACTGTGCGCTAATATAGCAGAATGTGCTGATACTCACCCCCTTGTGTCTGCTGTGATGTCCTCACGCGCCCATCCAAATCGGGGTAGGCCACCGCCAGGATCCGGGACATCAGGGGGGTCAATTGCCGTGTGGCACCCCTCCTCGGCGGTCTTTCTGCTCCCGCGGCGGATGTCCTCCCACCTCTTGCGGCAGTGGGTGCCCCGTCTGTTGTGGACCCCCAGGGCCCGGACGTCCTTGGCGATGGCACGCCAAATGTCGATCTTCTGATGGGCGCTGCCCTATGTGACATGAACAGGATGAAACAAGAAATATCATCACTTTCCTGCATGGTCGATGTGAGTGGCCCCCGCTCCCCAACCTTGCCATGTGGCACATGCTCTCATCTGTCGTGCGTTGCACTCCCCATTCGCACCCCTCCCCACCATCTTACACCCACCCCACTCAACACAGGCATAGCCCATACTACGTGCTCCCTGTGTACTTACCTGTTGGTCTGGAGGACCGTAGAGTAGCGCATACTGGGGGAGGACCCCATCCACAAGTTTCTCCAATTCCTCAGATGTGAAGGCAGGGGCCCTTTCCCCAGTCGCAGCAGCCATTGTATCTCCCAGACCGAGGTCACAGCAGCACTTGCAGTATAGGTCCTCTCCTGTGGATGATCAGGTCTCGAGTGATTAAGCAGTTAGAAAATGGCGGTCACGCCCACGGCGGTGCGTACCGCGGCGGTGCGTACTGCGCCCGCCGGCGCACATCGTCATTGGCTCCTGAGACCCATAGGGTTCAAAGTTAACCAATGCTGCTTTGCGCCGCGGTCTTCGACAGCCTACCGCCACGGTGTGCCACGCCAGCGCATTGACCTCACATCCCATTGTCACACTTCACAGGTCAGGCAGCCGCCATTTCAAGGGCCCACATGGCTTAATTTCTACTGCGTCACACAGGCCTAGGCCTTGCATTGCCACTCATACAAGCCATTCAATGCATAGCTAATCGTGTTTTGTGCAAGCTGTGGTTACGTACCTGTGGGTTGCTTGACTCTGTGCTCCATATTGTCCTTCCTAGGCACCGTCTGCTGGGACTTGCGAGGAGATGGAGGAATCCTCCCGTGTACAGACCGCTGGTTTACCTGTCGACAATGGAAGAACGACATGTCATACTGACATACAGACTTGACCGAACCACTATACAGGAACTGTATGCCCAGCTGGAGCCAGACCTGATGTCCCCCATTCGCCAACCCACAGGGATTCCCCCTCTGGTGCAGGTTCTGTCAGTACTCCATTTTTTGGCAAGCGGCTCATTCCAAACAACAGTGGCCATATCATCAGGGATGTCTCAGCCTATGTTTTCTAAGGTTTTGTCCAGAGTGTTGTCTGCCCTGATGAAATACATGTGGGGCAACATTGTTTTCCCTGAGGTGGGCGATTTGGCTACAGTGAAGGGTGATTTCTATGCCCTTGGACATATCCCCAACATCATTGGTGCCATTGATGGGACCCATGTGGCTTTGGTTCCCCCCAGTGGAAGTGAGCAGGTGTACAGGAACAGAAAAAGTTATCATTCGAATGTCCATGTGGTCTGTTTGGTTGACCAGTACATCTCCCATATAAATGCCAAGTTCCCTGGGTCTGTGCATGACGCGTACATCATGCGAAATAGCAGCATCCCTTATGTGATGGAACAGCTACAGAGACACCGTGTGTGGCTAATAGGTGACTCTGGTTACCCAAAACCTGTGGTGGCTACTTACCCCAGTGAGGAATCCCAGGACAAGGGCAGAGGAACGCTACAATGAGGCCCATGGGCGAACTAGGAGGGTTATAGAAAGAACCTTCGGCCTCCTGAAGGCCAGGTTTAGGTGTCTGCATATGACAGATGGATCCCTAATGTACTCACCAAAGAAGGTGTGCCATATCATCGTGGCCTGCTGTATGCTTCACAACCTGGCTTTGCGACGCCAGGTGCCTTTCCTGCAGGAGGATGGTCCAGATGGTGGTGTTGTAGCAGCTGTGGAGCCTGTGGAGAGTGAAGAGGAGGAAGACGACGGGGACGACACAGACAACAGGGACACAGTGATACAACAGTATTTTCAGTAGCACACAGGTACGAATCAACCACACCATTTTACATTTACTTAAAGTCTCCTGCCTCTCTACTGTCTGAGTTCCCCCCCAGTTCCTGTTAACTGAGTTGTGACTTTCCCTTCCGTTTTCAGAGCTGTGGGCCCCACTGCGTGACCTCTGCTTTGTTTGTCCATGGACTACAGCTGTGTGACAGTGGTATGTTGTCATCACAATGTAACTGAACATTTTGGCACTGTTATGTCTAATACATTTGTTCAAAATACAAGCAGACTCCAGATTTTTTGGGTGCAAGAAGTGATTTAATTCAAGTGCTAAATTTAAGGAATATGATTGTAAAACGGGGATGGGTGATGGTGGAGTAATGTCCATGGCAGAGTCCAGTTCTCAGTCGCACAGGTGCATTGTCCATATGCCTGTGGAAGGATGGAGCAGGGGCAGTTCAAGGTTGGACAGGGTGACAATGTGGGACAGTGGGATGAGATCAGGGGGTATTGTTTGCTGGCGGGGGTCTTGCAATCCTACTCTGTCTTCTTGTGAGATCTCAGGTTCCGCTTGGGGGGTGGTTCTTCTTCTGCAGGAGGTGGGGTTCTGGTGGCCCGTCGTTGTGTGGGGGCCTCCTGTCCACTAGCGCCGGTGGAGGTGGTAGGCTGTTCCTGGTCCAGGCTAGTGACAGGGGCCCTTTGTGGTGCCACATGGTCCCGCAATGTGGTGACTATCTGGGTTAGGGCCACGACAATGGTCCCCATTGCGGAACTAATGTTCCTCAGTTCCTCTCTGAACCCCATGTACTGTTGCTCCTGCATGACCTGGATCTCCTGGAACCTGGCCAGTACCGTAGCCATCGTCTCCTGGGAGTGGTGGTATGCTCCCATGATGGAGGAGAGGGCCTCCTGGAGAGTCGGTTCCCTGGGCCTGTCCCCCCCCTGTCGCACAGCAGCCCTCCCAGTTCCCCTGTTTCCCTGGGCCTCTGTCCCCTGGAAGGTGTGCCCACTACCACTGCCCCCATGTCCCTGTTGTTGTTGGGGTGGTGGGTCAACCTGGGTGCCCTGTAGTGGTGGACACACCGCTGATTGACGTGTCCTGGAGACAGAGGCATGGGCCCGCTGGGTGGGAGCTGTGCTGGTGTTCCCAGAGGGGGTTAGGTCTGGTGTAGCCTGTGGCTGTCTGTGGGGAACCGACTGTCCCGAGGTCCCCGATGGGCTGGGCTGGTCATCAGGGTCCAGGGAGACAGAGCAGCTGTCATCACTGGGGGCCTCTTCTGGGGATGGGATGGACATCTCTGGACCCTCTGTGGCGGTGTGGTGGCGTTCGGGTCCTGCAGGGGTATAAGAGTTTGGTTATTGCTTCTGTGTGTGGCATTTCGTGTAATGGGTGGGTGGCCGTGTACCCCAGTGCTGGCATTTCCTTGTGGGGGCTTTTGTGACGGTGGCTTGTGGGGGTGATGGGTGTGTGCAGTGGGCATGCTTTGGGGATGGGTGTCCATGCTTTGGGGATGCACGCAGGGCTAGGTTTTGGGATGGGTGGGATGTGATGGTGAGCCATTTGCAAGGAGTTGGTGTGATGGGGTGGGGGTGGGGGTATGATTTGGCATGCAGGTGGGGTGGGGTGAATGAAGTAGTGAAGATTTGACTTACCAGAGTCCATTCCTCCGCCTACTCCTGCGAGGCCCTCAGGATGCAGGATGTGCAAGACTTCCTCCTCCCATGCTGTGAATTCTGGGGGAGTAGGTGGGGGTCCGCCGCCAGTCTTCTGCACCGCAATGTTGTGCCTTGATACTATGGAACGCACCTTCCCCCGTAGGTCGTTCCACCGCTTCCTGATGTCGTCCCGATTGCGTGGATGCTGTCCCACAGCGTTGACCCTGTCCACTATTCTTTGCCATAGCTCCATCTTCCTGGCAATGGTGGTGTGCTGCATCTGTGCCCCGAAGAGCTGGGGCTCTACACAAACTATTTCCTCCACCATGACCCTGAGTTCTGCGTCAGAGAACCTGGGGTGTCTTTGGGGTGCCATGGGGTGGTGTGGTGGGTGTGGTGGTGTAAAGTGTTTTGTGCGTGGAAATTGTGTGGGTGATGTTGTGATTTGCTTCTGTGTGATGGTGTACTCTATGGTGTGCTCTCTCTCTGTGTCCTTCACTCTCAATTGTGGTCGTAGGGGTTTGTGGGTGATGTGGGTGTGTGTTTTATATTTAATTGGGTGTGTGGGAGTGGTGTGTGTATGTGTCTCAGGTGTGTGTATTTTGAATTATCCAATGTGGTAGTGTTTTGTAAAGGTGTGTGTATTTTGACCGCGGCGGTGTGTACCGCCAATGGAATACCGCGGTTGAAAGACCGCTGCAGGGATTTGTGAGTCGGAATGGTATGGGCGTATTTCTGTTGGCGTGACGGTGGAGGTTTGGTCATCGCCAGTTTCCCGCTGACCTTTGGTGTGGCGGACTTTTGTGGATGTCGGGTTTTTGGCAGTTTGCCAGTTGCGGGTCAGAATGACAGTGGCGGTTTACCGCGGCCGCGGCGGTGTTATGGCGGTCTTCTGGCCGGCGGTATGCGACTTTTACCGCCGAGGTCAGAATGACCCCCTTTGTCTGCAAGCACCTGGATTCTCATACTAAGAGTCCTTACCAGCCAAGTGGCGCGAAATCCAGTTCCAGGACCATTGGGAGTGAGCTCTGATTAAACCAAAAAGAAGCTAAGTACATCGACTCCAGAGTGATTTCAGAACCAGTGCTGCTGTCCAACTCTGCACCGCAGCCTGCACCAGAGACATGGCCCCATTGAGTGCAACAACAGCGACCAATGCTGCAGGCCCAATGCTGCCTCATCATCCTTGAAGTCTGCCTCAGCACCTGTGGCCCTGTGGTATTACCGCAACATAACGAAGTCAACACCTCGTGTCTTGACCTGCTGGAACTAACACTTCACCTCCCCTGCCTAGCAGCATGGAACCAATGCCTCACCTCCCCAGTGGCAGTAAGGAACCACACCTGCTCCAGCGACACCTTTCTTTCCAGACTCTGTGCAATGTCTTTGTTTCCTTATTTTCCAAGGTACTGTGCTTAGGGTCCGTGGTTCTCCATTACGGTCCCACACACCCTTGTGAGTGATGCCAGACTGTTGGCAATGACTTTGTCAACACCTTGTGATACTCCAGTTTGGAGCTATTGTGCTTCTAAGTGGTTTACTGAGATTTAATGTTTAAACATTCATATCTCTATTTGTGTACGTTGGATTTTTGTCATTTTGGTCTTGTTTAATTCAGATAACTATTGGCTATTTTTGAAAACTAGCGTGGAGTACTTCTGTGATGTTTTCACTATGTTACTGTGTGTGTGTGTACAAATACTTTACACATTGCCTCTGGGATAAGCCTCACTGTTCGTGCCAAGCAACCATGGGGGTGAGCAGGGCTTACCATACCATAGCTGTGTAGCCACCTTACCGTGACTAGAGTGATAGTCCCTACTTGGACACAGTGTAAGCCACTGCTAACTAGAGACCCCATTTCTAATGATATGAACCACATATGAATGAGTGGGCTTGACAAAAAACTAAAAGGTTTCT
The DNA here is from genome assembly GCF_031143425.1 of Pleurodeles waltl. Taxonomy (NCBI): domain Eukaryota; kingdom Metazoa; phylum Chordata; class Amphibia; order Caudata; family Salamandridae; genus Pleurodeles; species Pleurodeles waltl. The sequence continues at coordinate 1,460,298,813 of NC_090444.1, forward strand.
CTCACAAAATGTTGCTGATCAAGAACATTATTTCAAAACTTTATTAAATAACCTTAACAGATAAGATGTCAATACAAGGTGAAAATATTTAAATACTTCTCTCCCAAAGCAGTCAAGGGTAGGTGCTTTACCTATTCTCACTTCTTTAATGGCACTCTTTAACTCATTAATTTGTATGTGACTGACTATGATTCCAGGTGTTGAGTAGACAACATTGTACTTTAGTTTGGGTCTGGTCTGAGAATTTAGATCCTTTTCTTTCAGTTTAGTTATGTTCTTTGGCAGACAGCACCTTGAGAAGTTTGCTTACTTTATGATCTGCTTAAATTATAACATTGTCAATCCATTTTGATAAGATAATATTTTCTGTTCTCTCTCTGTTTCCTGTTCCTGGTCAGGTTTCTCTGAGAGTATAAAAGGAAACTAGTCATCCTGTTTGATACATTGCAACTAAGCTGTTAGAAATTGGGTTACTGGCTGGCAAAGGAATGCAGGCTGTTCAACCAGGAACCACAATCCTAGTCAGGGTAGGAAAGATACACACTATGAATTAACCTGTGCTCACCCTATGGTAGCTGGGCACAGAGCAGCCATGCTTTACTTAGAAGGCAATGTTTAAAGTATTTGTGCAACATGGTAGACAGTCAAAAAAGTCAAAACACCACACAAAAATAATCCACACCATGTAAGAAGAATAGATCTTAATTTAGTGAATACAACAATACCAAAACAACAAAACTCCAATAAATGGAAGCTGAGATTCAAATTTGTAAAGCTTATTTGTCAACATAGTGCTTAGAAACTTAAAGAACCAACCGGGGCTATCTGGTTGTGCTAGTCTAGCGTAAATCCTAAAGTTCAGGCCGACTGCAATGGAGTGCTGGCCAGGGTCAGGGATCATCCTAGTCCTTCTGAAAAAGTACCTTGTGTGTAGAATTGCATCGATGTTGAAGATCGGATGTGAGGCACAGAGGGGATGATGTGAAGTCAATGCTTCAGTTCTGATCTGAGCAGTCAGGGATTCATTGTTATCGACCCACTCAGTCACTGATGTGATGTCCTTGAGGTCCGTTGTTGAACTCTTTGTGATGAAGTCAATGTGTTGTCCTTGAACCACACTGCTAGTGATTCAAAGGCAGTGCTGAAGGACTGAGGGCGATGCCTCAGTTACGAGACAGGCAGTTGGTACTACAATGTCTTTTTCCTCAGCAGTGGTGTGTCAGCACTGAGGAGAGATGCAGTGGTTCCGAACAGTGCAGTAGTGATGATGCAGGAAAACAGCTGCTGAACCCACGTCCAATGGGCCAGTACTGGATTGTCACCACTTGGCAGGATAGGATGAACAGTTGGCAAAGCCCAAAAGCTATGGCAGAGTTGAGTGAAATCTTTAAGGTGCCTGAGACTGCAGGACAGGAGGCAATCTAGAAAGCACTTGAAGTCACTTGTGTTCTGGCGATATAGAAATGCAGGTCCAGTCCCTCAGTCTTTCTCACTCCAAGGCAAGGAGGGCGACAGGCAGCAGGGCAGGCACAGCAAAGCAGTAGTCCTCAAAGGCCAGTAGAATTCAAGCAGAGCAATAGTCCTTTCAGCAGCACAGCTGTCCTTCTTCCTCAGAATGTCCTCAGGTCCAGAAGTGTGCTGGTTTGATAGGGTCAGATGTCCATTTCTTTTACCCAGCGGTGCATTTCTGTGAGGCTTTTGAAGTACAAAAAGCCCCTGCCCTTTCTGCCCTGGCTCCACACACTGCAGCAGATTATGTAGTCCATTGTGAGGGTTCAGGACCCATCTCAGCCCAGGATAGACCATCAACATGCAGATGGTCACTTAGTCACACCTAAGCTCCCTTTGTGTGTGGCTGTCTGAAGGGAATACACAGTAGCCAGCTGTCACCGAACTAGACATGTATTCAGAGGCAGGCAGAAGGAACAAGTTGATTTAAAGTATGAAAATGCTAACTTTCAAAAAGTGGCATTTTCAGAATTACAATTTAAAATCTGACTTCACTTAAAGTTGTTGTTTTAAATTGTGATTCCAGAGACACCAACATAGGGGAACCATCTCTTCCCCATTGGATAATACACAGGAAATGTATCTAGGAAATCCCAATGTTAACCTATGGGAGAGATGGGTCTTGCAGTAGTAAAAAAACAATTTAGGATTTTTTCGTTACCTGGACATGTAAAAGTTAAAAGTACATCTCCAACTATTTGTGTACATGTCATCCTGCTCCTGGGGCTCTTCAGGGCCTACCTACCTTAGCGGTGACTTATATGTATTAAAAATGAAGTTTTGGGCCTGGCAAGAGGGCTAACTTGCCATGTTGAAATGGCATTTTAAATCTGCACACACATGCTCTGCAATGGCAGGCCTGAGTCATGTTTAAAGTGCTACTTAAGTGGGTGGCACACTCAATGTGCAGATCCGCCAGTAGCATTTAATTTACAGGCTTGGGCACATGAAGTTCCCTTTATTAGGGCCAATGAGTAAATTAATTATTACAATTGTGAGAAAGTCATACTTTTAGTATGTTTATCACCATTTTTATCTGATCAGTACTGGTGATAACTGATCCTGACACTGCCCTGATCAAAAGGTATATGGAAAAGTGGTACAGTTACAATTGGCATTGATAGACTCATGTAAGTCCCTAGCATATAATAGGGCAGGGGCGTTTCAAGGCTCAATAGATTTCCTACACTTGAGTGTGAACTGCTGTGTTGCCTACTGTCATTTTTAAAGGCAATCCTGTACTATACACAGGAACAGTTTAGAAGATGTTTTATATACCCTGGGGAGGGAAAAACTTCCCATTTCATTTTTCTCCATTGCAGATACTAAGCTCCATAGGCTAACAATGGAATATTTCATAAATATGTCATGGAAGGACTCAAAAGATTGGTGATGATTAATCCAACAACTTGCTACTGTTGAAGTTGTCATAACTAATACAGAAATTAAGTTACAAGCCAAAAATCCATCCTGCTAGTGGCCTCTCCTGATTGATCAGCCTGAACAGGATTACCCAGGCTGCTTTGATGAGGTAATAAGTGGCCTGCATGGAGCACAGTTTATCCGATGGGGGAAGTTCTGCAGCTGCAGAGGCCAGGTGAGGACGGGGGCTGGGTAAATCAACATGGCTTCAAAGAATGCAGGACAGTACCGAATGCCAGCCTGGCCTTCCCTCTCACCCTATACTCCACACACAGATAGCAAGCCACGGAAAGGAATTTGCAAATGGTCTGGAGTGGGTGTGTTAGTGAAAATAAGCCACACGGGTAGGTTGGTTTAGTCAGGTTTTGCTTCTCTGTTGGGAAATGGCCCATCTTGGTTTTAAAGTGCAGTGCTCTGTGGGGCACGAAATACCACACTTTGGAGTAAGCTGCCATGCTTTTTGGTGGTACCTTCCATCTCCTTACATATGGGAACCCCCTGCTTGTCCCCCAAGATGCTTGAATAAATCTCTTGGAGCCGCATTGCAAAGCAGATCTGCTGCCTGAATCCACCAAGAGGAGAAGGACTGCCCTACTGGAACCCTGGTCAGCAACCCCAGAAAATGCACTCTTAAGATCTGTGGCTGTTGCACACTAGAACAACAGTACTAAGAACTTTGGCTTGCTTAAAAAAGGACTAAGGAGTGGACTCACTGAAACCAACAGGTTAACATAGGTTGCCTGCACCAGCTGTCTCAAAAGTCCCCATCCTAGAGTGACTCCAGTGGACTTTTAAGGATTTGGACAGGTGCATCGTGGGAACTGTATTCCCAAACTTCCAAGGACAATCTCAGAATTTCTAAATCCTTGGGTTGTGCTCTGGACACTTTACATCCTCAAGGAGTTCCAGACGTTTGGACCAACTTTGGGGAAAAGCTCTCTAAGTGACTGACCAGACATCGTGAGTCAAGCCGAGGACCTTCAACCGTTACGCAGCCTGAATTTCAGGTTCATCCCACTGAAAGCTCTGAAGCTCCAGACTTCCATGATTTGACCAGGGCCTTGCAGAAAAGCAATCGGATGAGGTTTCATCAAAATCAGCTTGATGGAGATGACAAGCATAACTTCAAGATAGAAAAGCTCCAGAAGTAAATGTTTGACTGAGACCTTCCGCTCAGTGTATCCAAGTGGGGCTCCATCGCAGTCACCCTCAAATTGAGACTTGGCCCCAATCTACCATGACCAGATGTCCCCAGATGATCTCTAAGCACTAAAAGGCACATTGTTTTACATAATCTTGAAAAATTCACATCTCCAGTTCCCTACATTGGATTTTTGTTGTTTTAGTGTCATTTTAAAGATAAACATAGTTCCTATTTTTAAAAAAATTTATGGAATTTGTATTGTGTGTTGTGTGTTACTTATTCACTGTATTGGTGTATTTAAATGCTTTACATATCTGTCCCCTAAGTTAAGTCTGGCTGTTTGCTGCCAAGGCATCAGGGGTTGAGCCAGGGGATGATATTTTGAGACCTTGACTGGACCATTGGGTTAGTGGCCCTATTGTTCATGGTAGGTGTGTACAGGTGTGTACTTGACCGTACTAATAACCCAACTTCCTATACCAATTTTTGATAAGCCAGTGTTATCATGTTTTAAGAAAAGAACACATGCATCCTAGAACTGGTAAGCAGTGAGGTAAAAGGCAACATTGTGGGGGGTGACCCTGCAGAAAAGGCAAGGTCCAACATAAGCACTCAAATAGGTACTCGCTATAGACATCTTCTAGCTTCTTTCCAACTTCTGCTGAAATGATTCTGACTGCTACTCTTCATCTGAATGTACTCTTATAAGATTTTTGTTATTGATATTCCTCGCTAAAGGCTGAGCTTTTCCTCAGTCTACCACCATTTCCTCTGTTCATCCTGTTACCAATCTCAATTCAGATGCGGAGCTAGGAGGCATCAAGCCTTATCTTTGAATTAAAGGCATCATGATTGCCTTGTGAAACCTGTGGTTTGCTCTGTTTCTAAACTATACTGTAAAAATTATTTCATCCAATATAATTAGTTAACATTCCAGTAAGGCCAATATAAGCTAGTGTGGAAAATACACCAGTGGTCTGGAAGCTAAACGTCATGTGAGCTGCAGTTTGTAGTTATACCACCCATTTGAGGCTTCAGAGTGCAACATTGTCCTCTGATTGGAAAGCAGCTTACAAGTTTTACAGTGGTATATGACATATAAAAAAGCCTATGCCAGGGACAAAATTCGTACTTTATGTAATAGATATTTCATTACCCATAAAGTGTGCCTATCAAGCCCATAAGGCAGGGTGCTTGCAGAAATAAAAGTGAAAAATGTTAGACATTGGGAAACATACACCTGCAAAGTGAACAGTTACAGACTTCTATGTGTCACTGTGGAGGTAAATGTACATTTTCTATAAATAGGTTTACAATTTAATAATGTCACTTTTTCCTGTCATAGCATTGAAAAGTAGTATAATGCTCACCAAATGTATTTATACCTAGTTTTCAAAATATAATTGAAAGGGGAAAGTTGATCTTTCATAACTGTGTCTTGGTTAGGTAGGCTGTAAAGGGAGACGTTGACAGTAAGACTTGACTGACGAGCTATTGCTAAACTCTCCTATTAATGCTGGTATTCTTGAATTATGTAGATGCTTTATGCATATGTTTTTTTTTCACGTTATGTAATGATGTTTCTCATTAATACATTAATAATTGAGTGGATTGAATAAAGATCGAACTAACGGATGATTTAGAATTGTAATCAATAGGGTAATAAAAATTGTTTAACTCTTTACCAAGTTGTGGTTATTCATGAGTGGTTTTTTCTACATAGAATGTTTCTTGATAATTGATGTTAATTATTGAATCCGTGGTCACTGCATGACTGGGATATTCCATGTGATTCAAAAGGTTCATCAACCTATACATGTCCCTTGTAAGTTTACTTACTAAGGACCAGGCGCGCTTGCAGTTTTTGGTAGCAGCTTGATGGTTAGTTTCCTTGGAGAGCTAGTTATGTGGTGATTATTGATTATGGTGGTAGTTTAAGTTAGGGTTAGTTGTTCGTATTTTATGAGGTTTGAATTTTGTTTTTCTGAAATGGCAATTGCAGCAAAGATGATGTCCCCTTAAGCCCAGAAATGACTTTCCAAGATCCTGGATCCCATTAGAAAAGTTGGGTATGATCTCAGCGTGTTTTGTGAGAGTGTGAAAGTGGTAGATTGTGCTTGCACAGGCTTTAGCAAAACAGCAGGTGAATTGTGATGTATATGAGGTAAAGTGGGGGTTTGCGTACTCCGGTTCAAGTTAGTAGGAGTGTGCGTACTCCGCTGTATGAGAGTAGGGGAGTCGTCGAACTTCACATGTGTGTGGTGCTTTGTGCTAAAAAATTATCCACGTCATTGTTGGTGATGTACGGACCCTGCGTGGTCTAAGGCTCCAGAGTACATTGACAAGTGTAGGAGACACTTGGTTATATGTTGTAATCTGTCTGGTTTAGTAGGTTGATTGTGCATGATCAACAAGTGGGTGTGTGAGTTAAATGAGTAAGAGAATTTTTTTGACTTTGATTTGGTGAGTCCTATGTGCACCAGGACAGACCCATTGATCAGTTGAGAGTGAAATCCACTGGTCGAATTTTGCTTTCAAATGTGGGAGACTGAGAAAGATGAATAGCTACATGAGCAAAAAGGCCATTAGTGAAAATCCGCAAGGTCTCTGGAGCGATTTTGTCCCTTTCTGTAGTAAACCAGCAGGTTTGTTTTAGTTATTGGTTTTTGATTAAAGTGCTCGCAATATTTTGCATTAGTTTTTGTGTGAGTTGATGTTTAGGAGGACAAGCCGCAAGACTTTGTCAGCCGCAGTGTGTGAGTGTGACATCAGAGTGTGATGCGCTGGGATAGGTTGGTTGGTAAAAAGAGTCAAGAGCGGATTGGCAGCCGCCCATAAGAGGCAATTGGTTGAGCAAGTGGGTGAAGGAAATCTTGGGAGTAAAAGTAATTTCATTATTGAATCGAAATAAATACAATAGAGAAAATGAAGTTTTTTAAGGCATTCAGAAGTGCTATGAAGGGTGATTCTTCCATTAAAGCGTCAGTGAGGGAGCCAACCCCACCGGAAAATTCTCTGGCTTATATTGTGATGGAGGAGCAAGGTGTCACACCGTGTCTTTGGTTAAAGCAATGGTGTAAGCTAACAAAGAAGCTAGGGGCTTTAACTTTTCCAGGGCATGGCACATTTAATTTGAGGATTTTAGATGAATTGTGAATGGCATTATATGAGATTAAGCCATTACCGAGACCAGCACAGTTTGAGGCTTTAGCGGTTTGGGAGCTGGTGGCCAGACAACAACAAGAAATGAAATTCAAGAGGAGAATGAAGAGAGTGGAGAAATCCTTTGCTGAAATTAGGTGGGATTGGGAACAGAAAAGGTGGAGAACAGAGACGTTACAGGGAATTAAGTTGTGTCCTGCAATCACAGAGGAAGATGAGACGGAGAAAGAAGATAATGCAAAAGAGAGTTAGAGTGCAGGGACAAAGAAAAAGTCTTATGTAGCCGATGAGGATTCTGATGTTGAGGACCTTATTACACAGTTGCTGAGGGATCGACCTCCACCCTATGGGATTTATTCAGGGGGTCCAAGTACTAGTGCTCCTACAACTGCTCCAGCACAAGCGTTGGGAACAGACGGACCACTGCAGAAAGATAGTGGACAGATACCAGGGGTAGTACAGAGTACACCTAATGCAGGGAATACTACTGTGGTCCAAGCACAGATGCCTCCACCATCAATACAGAGAATTTATCCAGATGTGCCAGTCCTTGAGACGATTTCAAACTTAGTGGTGCCATCAAAGCAAGTGCTACCGAGGCCTTTGCTAGTCCAGACAAAGCCGACTCCAATGTTATTCCCTTCGGCACAGCCACAGGGTTTGCCGAAGTTTACACCGATAACAGGAACACAGTCAGATGTTACACCAGTCATGAACCAGGTGATGGGAGTAACTTTCCACAAGGTGCGTGTGTCAGGGCAGCTCCAGATGCAATATCACTACCAATCACTCTTGGTCCAGCAGTATCTTTATTAACGCAAAAGAAAGCAAGTGTAGGAAATCAGACGGAAATGTCACAGAGTCTTGTGAGAAGGAGAGTGGGTGATCCTGTGCAGATGATGTTGTCTGTGGATCAGACTTTTAATGGATGTAGACCATTAATGGGTCTTAGTTTACTTGTAGCACTTCCAGATACAATAAATGGCCTGAATGTGAGTCAACGTTTGAAACTTTTGACACTGCAAACTCCAGGTGCAGTGATGCAGCAGCTACCAGTGCCAAATGCAAGTAACATCTCATTACAGGGATTATCAGCACAGCAATTGAGTGAATGGTTAGACAGTCTGAATACACCTCAAAATACATCCAAGGGTGAAGAGCAGATAATTTGTGTGAGGTTAATTACAGAAGCAACAGAGCTAGTTGAGGGAATGATGGGAGTGAACAGGTTAGACTCTTACACAGAAGGAGAGCTGAGGTATTTTTTCCCCAGAATTACAAAGGAAGTGAGTAAAATACATTTGAAATTGGCAGAGCTGGCAGAGCAACATGAGATTGAGATTGAGAAAACAAATCATTTGAAACGCAGTTACGCAGCGGGAATGAAAGCTCACTTGAAAGAATTGTGGCAGAGTGCTCAGATTTGGGGAGCATTAGAAAAGTGGGAAGGTAGATGGGCGAAGAAGAAGGCTAAATGCAACTGAGATTCACAAGATGGTTTTGAAGATGTTCAGAAAGAAAGGGAATCAGTACGGATGCTTCCATTTAGAGAAATTCCAGGAGGGCAGTTTGTCCATGTCCCATGGCACAGGAGGGATATACTGTCATTCACAAATGATTACCCAAAACTAAGAGAGAAACCGGTTGAGTGGTATCAGCAGACAGATAGATTTATGAAACTTTCTAAATGTTTGTGGGAAGACTTAAACACATCGTTGGAGATAGTGGTTCCAACTGATTTCTGGGTCGAGTGTAAGAGAGCAGTGTATTGGCCAACAAGTAAACTGGAAAGGGATAGAGTAAAGGGTGCACCTTCACCTGAGGTGATGAAACAATACTATACGGTGATTGAGTTCCTGAAGACAAGAATTTCTCCTAAAAATATTGACTGGCAGAGAATTGACAGAACAGTGCAAGTGTCTAAAGAGACAATACATACCTCCTACGAAAGATTGTTGAAGGCATTCAAGGAGTACAGTGGTAAGGAAGCAATTGAGCCAAAAGATATGTTGCATTTTGTGCTCAGGTTCGTTGAAGGTTTGAGACCAGAATTAGGACAGATGATTAAGAGTCATTTGAATTGCTGGCAGGCAAAACCAATTGATGAGGTGTGGCAGTATGCAAAATACTGTAGTGATGAGATTGAACTGAAGCAGAAAAAGCTGAATGAGAAAGCAATGGTGATGCAAATAAAGGCAGCTCAAGCAGGAGTGCAAGGAGCTTTAGTACCACCTATGCCACAGCAGCAGAGAACTATTATGTTCCAGCCTCATATGCGAGGTAGAGGTCGTGAAATGGACATGATGCGTGGTCCGGATTTGGGTACCGTAGTGGTACAGAATGACATGCAGGGGATGAAAAAGATGTTGCCGTGTCATTTTGTGGGGAAACAATGGACACCCGAAGCGGGAGAGTCAGTTGATGGCGCAGGATGGTGTCCTTCAGCAAGGTGGTGATGTCAGTACATTTCAAACTGTGAAAGTCCCAAGAATGAAAGGATTTATTCCTAATGCTCAGAATCGAGTGCAGAATTTCCAACCTGTGCAGCAAGTGCAAGTGCACAAGTAACACAGTTGCAACCAATACAGCAGCAGGTTCCCATGGTACCTGGACAGCAAATGTAGATACCTCAAGGCCCGATGGAGCAGCAACAGGTGATGCTTACTCAACAGGTCCCAGGTCAGAGACAGGACAGAAGTAATGACACAGTACACCATTTTCCATTTTACAGTGAGGATGAAATAAAGAATGGATGAGTGACAGTTCGGATGAAGGACCGTGTATGTTTGCAGCATCCCTAGAAGGAGATCAGAAAGGACCTTTTGTGAAGGGAAAGGTGATGGGTTACAAGTCTCATTTTTGGTGGACACAGGAGCTGCACACTCTACAGTAAGAAGTGTGGAAGTCCCGAATTCACCTCTTTCAGGCAGAACAGTTCAAGTTGTGGGAGTTAGAGAATAGACAGTTGACAAACCCAATCACAGATCCAGTGCAGGTTGAGATTGGTAATTACCAGGGATTACATAGGTTTGTAGTGTGTGACTCGAGCCCAGTGCCTCTACTGGGAAGAGACTTACTATGTAAGACAAAGTGCTCCATTAACTGTTCAGACATTAGAATAGAAGTACAAACTAATAGTGATGATGAAGAAGAACAGGTGACTGAAACGGTGATCAACAATGCTACTGAAGAATACCCATTGATTGAGTTTTTCCCAATGTTTACTGTGAGAGAATTGTATGCAGATTTACAGGGAACAGTGAAGGAAGATGTCTGGGACCTGACAGGTAAAGAAGTGGGTTTGATTGAAGAAGTGGAACCAATTAAGATCACTTTGAAGCCAAACGCAGTATTTCTGCAACTTCCACAGTATAACATGCCACAAGATGTTTTGATGAAGGTGACACAAATAATTGGAGATTTTCTAAAGAAAGGAGTTTTGAAGGAAGTGTTAAGCAGTCCATGTAATTAACCAATAATGGGCTTGAAGAAGCCATGTGGGAAAGTGTGCATTCTGCAGGACTTGCGAAAAGTGAACAATCTGGTGGTCAAGTGTTGTCCAGTAGTGCCAAATCCAGCAGTGATACGGTTTCAGATTCCTTGTGATGCAGAATGGTTCACAGTGGTTGGCTTGTCACAAGCTTTCTTTTCCATGCCTCTTCATGAGGAGAGTCAGTTTTTTTTTTTCAAATTTCTAGACAGAATCTAAAGCTGGTGCAGGCTTCCACAAGGATATACGGAGTCACCGTCACTGTAATCAGATCTTGAAAAGAATCTGGAGCCATTAGCATTACCATACCAATCGACTCTAGTGCAATATATTGACGATTTGCTGATTGCATCCAGAACAAGGGATGAGTGTAAGTACGACTCGATTGCCCTGTTGAACCATTTGGGAAATTTTGGACATAAGGTGTCACCTGTAAAACTGCAGTATCGTCAGAAATCAGTAAAATACCTGGGACATCAGATTAAAAAAAGGGTTAAGGAGAATCTCCTGAGAAAGAATTACCATGATACTGCAGAGAAGTCCTCCAACTTTGCAGAGAGATATGAGAATATTCCTGGGAATGGTGGGATATTGTAGACAGTGGATTCCAAACTGTGCTGAGATTGTGAGACTCCTACAGCAGTTAACCCATAAGGATGTCACAGACCCCATTACCCTAGATGAAGCTCAGATGAAAGCTTTCACTGAATTGAGAGAGAGTTTGTGCAGAGCTCCAGCGTGGGGAGTGCCTGATTCACAGAGCCATTCACATTGTTTTGTCATGAACGTGATGCTTGTTCTTTGTCTGTTTTGACACAGGTCCATGGATGTGCTTATCGCCCAGTAGCCTATTTTTCAGCTACCTTGGACCCAGTTGTAGCAGATTTACCAGGTTGCCTGCGTGCAGTAGCCGCAGTTGGTCAAAGTCTTTCCCAATGTGAGGGGGTAGTCATGGGATACCCTTTGACGGGTAATGGTACCACACTCTGTTGAAATTTTGCTGACAAGGACGAAAACGCAATACTTGACGGGTGCAAGACTGACAAAGTATGAGACGAGCATATTGGGTGCTCCAAATGTAACACTGAATAAATGTACAGTGTTGAATCCAGCGACATTGCTTCCAAGTGATACTGTTGAAATTGAAAAAGAAGAAGAAATTGAGCATGATTGTCTTGAGGTAACTGAGCTGGGTACAAAACCAAAACCTGATATTAGAGATACACGTTTGGAAGAAAATGACTAAATTGTCTTTGTTGATGGTTCATGCCTCAGAGATGGAACAGGGACATTGAGAGCAGGATATGCAGTATGCACAATTACAGGCACATTAGAAGCTTCCTGGCTTCAAGGTGTATATTCTGCACAAGTTGCAGAATTGGTAGCTCTTACTACAGCATGCTATGTTTCTGCTTGACTAAGAGTCACAATATATACAGATAGCCAATATGGGTTTGGAATTGTTCATGATTTTGGTCATTTGTGGTCACAAAGAGGTTTCATGACCTCTACTGGAACACCAGTAAGAAATGGCGACAAAATTAAAGAGTTGTTGTATGCAATACAGTTACCTGAAGAAATTGCAGTGGTAAAAAGCAAGTGCACACCAAAAGACGTAGGATTATATTTCATTGGGAAATGGATATGCAGATCAAGTCGCAAGGTTTTGCGCATTGAACTGTATATCGTTTAAAGACAAGTGGGAATCAATGCCCGAGGAAGAGAATAATTGCATAAATTTTGCCTTAAACGTGATTGACACTCTGGAAGATTGAAAACATTGCAGGAAAATGCAGATAAGGAGGAGAAGCAACTCTGAATTAAGTTGCAGTGTGTCCAAAGACCTGATGAAATTTGGATGTTTAAAGAGGGTCAGATGGTGTTGCCCAATCGTTTATTGTCCCAGATGGCTCGCTATGACCATGGGCAGGCACATATTGGAAGGTCAGGTTGTTCAAGGTTCATTGGTTCAATCCTAAATTCAGACAAGCAGCAGAGGAAGTATGTAATTGATGCGTAATTTGTCAGCAATTAAATGTGGGAAAAAGGATAGTGGTGAATGTGAGGCACAGTCTAAGAGCAGGAGGTCAATTCAGCAGAATGCAGTTGGATTTCATTGAGATGCCTGCATGTGGTGGCCTGCAGTATGTGTTATTGATTATGTGTGTCTTTAGCTATTAGATCAAAGCATATTCCACACGAAGAAATGACAGTCTCACAGAAGCAAAGCTGTTGCTTAGAGAGTTAATATCACGGTTTGGATTTCAGATCTCTTTAGAATGAGATAGGGGAACGCACTTCAATATTGAGGTGATCAAACCCTTATGTGCAGCATTAAACATTGAGCAGAAGTTGCATTGTAGCTATCGCCCTGAAGCATCAGGACTAGAGGAACAAATGAATGGTAAGTTGAAATCAAGAATTGCCAAGATGTGTGCCGCTACCAATCTGAAATGGCCAGATGAATTACATTTGGTGTTGATGTCAATGCAAAACATACCTGACATGAAGAAAGGGCTGTTGCCCCATGAGATCCTCATGGGCAGAGCAATGAGATTGCCAGCAATTCCAACCAATGCACTTGTCAATGTTACAGATGATATGGTGTTGGACTACTGCAAAGGTCTGGCTGATGTGGTTCATTCTTTCTCTCAGCAAGTGCAGGCCACTACCCTGACACCCATCCATGATCCAGGTCACACTCTGAGAGATGGAGATTGGGTCGTCATTAAGAAACATGTTTGCAAGAACTGTTTGTAACCGCATTGGTGGTGCTAACAACTACGACAGCTGTAAAGTGTGCAGGACTGCCAAATTGGATACATGCAAGCCATACAAAAAGAGTGGTGAGTCCCCAAGTTTATGAAGAAGTATTGTTGAGAGCACCAAGAACAGCGAAACAAGTGCCTACATGTGAGCCAGAACAAGAGCAACCTGAACCTGAGGTTGAACCTGAGCTTGTGGAAGATGGTTCTATCACCCCTGTAAAAGACGAGAGTGAAGAATTACAGGAGTTTGAGCAAGAGCCTAACTCAATGTATACAGCAGTAGAATAGAGTACAGCAGGGGTTCTCCCAGAAGCAGACAGTACTGAAAAGCAAACAGAGCGCGTGTCAGATCAATAGGGTGAAAGAGTTGAGACAGAGAAAAGCCAAGTTGATTCGACTCCTCCTGAACCTGTTGCAAGTCCATCAAGAGAAAACACTATAGAGAAAGAGAAAGAAAAGTGTCAGATCCTAAGGAGAATATTGACAGAAGGAACGAGAAAAGGAGATAAGTGGCCTGAATCACAAATTGGAAAAAAGAAGGAGTTGGTCATAAATGAAACAATAGAGGAAGAAGTGGATACTACGAGAAAGAAAGAATTAGGTGGTGAACGAAAGTTGAAAAGGAAAAGAATAGCAAGTAGAAGATATGCAGGTCCTGAGTGGGCATATGCAGCTACAAATGAATGGCAACACAAGTTCATGTCCTTTTGTTTTGAGAAGTTCTTAGTCAGTACTTTGATGAAACCTGAAGGCGATCAAAAGACTACGTTGTTGAGCTAATCTAAAAAAAGCTAAGAAAGAGACTGTTGAAATAAACCCAGAAAGGACATTAATAACCCGATAAGACAATTGAAACCCAGATGAAACAAGCTGCTAATCGATTTTGACAAAAGAAAAAGGGTTCTTAGGTGTGAAACTGAACTGTGAGAAAGAAATATTTCTCTTTATTTTTTTTATTTTTTATTTTTTGGTTGCTCTTTATCAAAGAGTTGCTTCCACTTTCTGATTCTTTTCACATCATGGCTGAGTTAAATAACCAAGTTAAGAATGCAAGGAATTGAGGTATTTGAGTGTTAAAGTGGCAATTATGTGTGGAATAATGTTCATAATAAAGATTGTGGAAATGTCTATTCATTGTATGAAAAAGGCTAATATTATTCCTGTTCCTGAAACTACTACACTAACAGCTTTAGAAAGGTTTAAGTTAGATGAGAATTACTTGCATGACTATGCTAATGCTCAAGGAGAGCTTTCTTCTAATATATTCTATCGCTTGTTGAGTGAGTATGTTGAGACGATGGATGCAAGGAATTGTCTTGTGTGTACAAAAATTCCTTCCTCAGTGAAGAAGGGGGTACTTACCATAGTCTGCCATTAACATACGGCATAAGCTGTAGTCTGCTACTAACAAGATTCTATAACCAAGAATATATACAATACTTTTACTCAAATTACGATTTGGTGTTCTCTTTTGTTCCTGTTATTAGACATCTAAGTGAAATAGGTAAAGAGCATGATATAGTATTAGTTAGAGTTTTCTTTGAACTGACATTAACGTTTGGCACCACGTACGCCCACAAGAATAATCTGACATGCTTACTCACACCGTTAGAAAAGAGCTTTATAGGGCATACTGATGACAGGCGAAAGACATTGAAGGAGAAGTTAGAGAAAGGATTAGAGAAGAGGACTTGTAAGAATGATTATGCTTACACTGCTATTAAAACGCAAGGGAAATTAGCTTTAGATGCATTACATGTAGGGAAGCTTTGTGTATATATAGGCCAAACTCACACACTGACACTTTATTGGTGGGAACGCGTGAACGTAGGCATGTATTTTTGTTACAGATTAAATGGACTTTTATGCTGAATGGTCAGGACCCTGCAATTCCTGTGTTCTACTATATTTGTGGACTTAATGCTTATTACCGTCTTCTTAAAGGATGGTATGGGACATGCTATTTGGGGATAGTTTTCCCTAAAATTTATCAGATAGACTATTTAAGGAAGTTTCCGAAAGTGACTGAATTAAATCATAAGCAACAGAGGAGGGAAACCTCTTCTGTAATTGTGGGAGATATTTTTTATGCAGTAATTCATTATGTAGGAGTTATTGTGAATGCAATCAAGATAAGAAAGTTGTTTACTATTGTGGATAACATGCTGACAATCTCTACAGGGACAATACTCCTGTTAGATACTGAATTAACTGCGAATAGAGCTATGACGCTTCAAAATAGGCTTGCTTTAGACATACTTTTAGCGAAAGACGGTGGAGTCTGAAGGATGATTAATGCTACTCATTGCTTCTCTTACATACCTAATAATGATAAGGAGATAAAACACTTACTTTCTAACTTAACTAATGTGAGCAAAGATTTGAAAGAATTGAATGAACCAGGGGTTTGGGAAAAATTGAAAAATAATTTGCTTCAGTGGGCAATTGGTTTAGTCAAATTTGGAATGGGGTATTATTAAAAATTGTACAGGGAATATTAATTGTGATTACTTGTATATTAGGATTATGGGGGATATGCAAATTAAGGCAAACATTAAAATTAAGGAGATCTAAAAATAATCAGAGGAGGGAAGAACAACCTAAAGGCAGAATCTATAGGGATAATTTGAGAAGAAGACAAAATACGGCAGAGACTGAATTGTAAAGTATTGGTAAACAAAGGTGTGATGATATATTCAGTCGTCAGAGGAGGGAATGTTGAAGCAGACATGCTAATTAAGAAAATTATGAATTATGTTTATGTGCTTAACAATGAAAATATAGAGAAATTAATCATAGAGAAAATAATGTGCACATTTGAAAATGTGACCTCGGGGTGTGACCACCATGTATACGATATTGAATTAACAGTAACTGAAAGGGTATGAAATAATTAAAATTATATAAGAAAAATGTAGCAATATGTCATATTGAAATGTATAACCTATGTTTACTTTAATTTGTAGTGTTAACTTAGCCGAACTTAAGGCCTAGTCTCTCTAGGCCTCGCACACAGAGAGCAGAAAACAATAACCGCATTTGCCGGAAGCTGCTATGGTTCGACCTTGACTCACCTGATGTAAAAGTTGCTTAGCTAGAAGTTTCTGCAATGTACCGGCAGACAGGAGATGATGAATACAATTCGATACAATTATGTGTAGATCAGGCTAAATGTACTTCCCCCGGACTTGAACAATGAAGGCACTGACTGAGGAAGAACATGCAACAATTTTGATACCTGTAGAGCCGGACGATGGGGACATTGTATGGCGAACCAATCCACATCTTGTGAACGGACTGATATTGATATTGATTCAGTAAACAAATACTATAGGTTAAGGTCATATCTGCTGACTGATGGACCAATTAAGAATTAGGGGAACGGAATGGGACACCCTAATAAAAAGTCATGACAAGGGGCTAAAACTCCAGATGATGCAGGGGAATGCGAGGGGAGAATTGATGACATCAGGGGACGCTGTCCGAGGTTCTGTAGTTGGGCTCATACTCTGTGAGCCTGATGCGTGGCTGACTAATTGATGACCTGAAGACGAAGACTGACTTGTTGCTGATCCATCCTGGATAGGTAGCTATGAAAATGTGACTGACAATTTGTAAATTTTCTTCTAGGTACAAACTGCGCTGATTATAGACTTCTCAACTTAGATAGATTTTTCCAAATTAGTGTTTTCACTAAAATGTTTTTGCATGAAGTCCCACATGCTGATGCTAATCTTGGTTAGGTAGGCAGTAAAGGGAGACGCTGACAGTAAGACTTGACTGACGGGCTATTGATGAACTCTGTTATTAATGCTGGTATTCTTGAATTATGAAGATGCTTTACGCATATGGTTTTTCTTCAAGTTATGTTATGATGTTTCTCATTAACAAATTAATAATTGAGTGGATTGAATAAAGATTGAACTAATGAATGGTTTAGAATTGCAATCAATAGGGAAATAAAAATAGTTTAACTCTTTACCAAGTTGTGGTTATTCATGAGTAGTTTATTCTATATAGAATGTTTCTTCATTATTGATGTTAATTATTGATTCAGTGGTCACTGCATGACTGGGATACTCCATGCGATTCAAAAGGTTCATCGACCTATACGCGTCCCCTTGTAAGTTTACTTACTAAGGACCAGGCGCGCTTGCACAACTCATCCAGGTGGTAAGCATTTTTTTTGGGACCATTGGCACCTGATTCCGTGGGAGGTCCTTATCAGTTTAACTTACATCATTTCACCATTCAAATGAGGATTCAAGAACCTCCACAGAAAGCAATGTTCTGCCTGAAAACGTTCAAATGAAGTGTGGCTTATTGATTTTCACAGCACAAACCTAAACCACTTAAGATTAGGAAACAAAGTGACGTATAAGAGTCTTTTCGCTTTTGCCAAAGTAGACAAGTTGCAGATAATATCGTAAATGTTAAGAAAAATCACCAGAAACATCAAAAGTGCACATTTCTAGAGTATATGTCAGAGTCTGAGAGGGAACCTTCGAGAGCAGAGATAATGGCGGTCATTCTGACCCTGGCGGTCAAAGACCGCCAGGGCGGAGGACCGCGGGAGCACCGCCGACAGGCCGGCGGTGCTCCAATGGGGATTCCGACCGCGGCGGTAAAGCCGCGGTCGGACCGGCAACACTGGCGGTCTCCCGCCAGTGTACCGCCGCCCCATTGAATCCTCCAAGGCGGCGCAGCTTGCTGCGCCGCCGAGGGGATTCCGACCCCCCTACCGCCATCCAGATCCCGGCGGTCCGACCGCCGGGAACCGGATGGCGGTAGGGGGGGTCGCGGGGCCCCTGGGGGCCCCTGCAGTGCCCATGCCACTGGCATGGGCATTGCAGGGGCCCCCGTAAGAGGGCCCCTACAAGTATTTCACTGTCTGCTTGGCAGACAGTGAAATACGTGACGGGTGCCACTGCACCCGTCGCACAGCTTCCACTCCGCCGGCTCGATTCCGACCCGGCTTCATCGTGGAAGCATCTTTCCCGCAGGGCTGGCGGGAGGCCTGAAGGCGGCCGCCCGCCAGCCCAGCGGGAAAGTCAGAATTACCGCGGCGGTCTTTTGACCGCGCAGCGGTATTCTGGCGGCCCCCGACAGGCCGGCGGCGACCGCCGCCGGTCAAAGTCGGAATGAGGGCCAATATGTCTAGTATTTTCTAAAGAGAAAAACAACTAGTCCTTATTGCACGTCTATTCTTTTCCATTTTTGTGTCTCAGAGAATTGTAACAAATAAACTATCAATAAACATGTATTACTTGTTTTCTTAATATGAAAAACTGTCTCTAGGTCTTTTGCCAAGTATGTCTTTTCCTTTCCCTCACTGACACAATGGCCTTCATTATAACCCTCGCGGATGGTGATAAAGCGACAGTAATACTGCCAACAGGCTGGCGGTAAAAAAAATAGAATTATGACCATGGCGGATACCGCCAACACACACAGCCACTTTAACACACCGACTACCACGGCGGTAGCAACAAACACTGCAGCGGTAACCACCAACAGCCAGGTGGAAGACAATGTACCGCCCACAATGTTACATCTGGCCTACCTGACACCTTTTCCCGGGCAGTACCAATTACATCAAAAGCACGGCAGAAGCAGTACACAGAAGGGAAACAACTCACTTCTGGACACTCAGCAAAGAACCACAACATCATGGAGCCTAAACTGCAGATCTTCCCCATGCTGGTCTACTTCTTCCTACACCAGGAATACCAATGACGACGACCACGGTGAGTACTGCCGCCTAGCATACAGGGGAGGGGGAGGTTGGTTTGCCTACTGCTTGTTCCAGGGGAGTGCAAGGCCACAGTCTCTCAAGTATGTGGGTTGCCCACTGCCTGGTCCTGGGGAGTGCAAGGCCACAGTCTCTAGTAGATGCCTTCTTCCACTGGTTCCGGAGGGGGCCATCTGCCCAGTGTGCTTCATCCTGGCAAGGAGGGGGTGAGTGGATGCCTTCTTTTATGCCCTGTGATGCAGATCTTGGGGAGTGCAAGGTCTCAGTCTCTCACCTGGGTGTCATACCCACAAGGATTACAGTTTGCAGGATGCATAACACTCCATGGAGGCAGGACTACAGTGCATCCGCCAGTGGCGATGGCTGCACAGTGGTGGCAGTGCCGGTGCTGGTGCTGGTGCTGCCAGTGTTGGGGAGAGGCTCCTGCCCTTCCACTGCAGCCTCTGATGGCTGCCCACTAGGGCTGCTGCCTGTGGTGCAGGTGGCGGTGCAGGTGGCAGTGCTGGTTGGGGTGCTGGTGGCAGTGCTGCCAGTGGTAGAGGGAGGCTCCAGCCCTTCCCCTGCAGCCTCGCATGGCTGAAGCGCCATGGTTGGTGGTGGGGGCTCAGATCCAGTCACAACACCAGACCTCCCATCCCTCGTGCCTGCAGGGGCAGGCCCTTTGCCCTTGCCCTTGGCAGCTGGTGGTGCCTCCTTGCCGTTGCTGTGTGGTGGTGCCTCCTTGCCATTGCCCTTGCCGTGCAGTGGTGCCACCTTGCCATGTGGTGGTGCCTCCTTGCCCTTGCCGTGTGGTGGTGCCTCCCTGCCCTTGCCTTTGCCGTGTGGTGGTGCCTCCTTGTCCTTTCCCTTGGCAGCTGGTGCAGGCACACTGAAAGTGCTGATTGGTGTTTCCTTGGAGCCTCTCACACCTGCAGTAGCTGCCGAAACTACAGTGGCCGTGGACTGGGTGGCTGAGGTGCTGGCCTGGGTTCTGCCCACCCTGACCTGAAGTGAATGACGGGGGGAGTGGTAGGGAAGAGGTCACAGGTGGAGAGGAAACGCTTCTTAGGGACACTGAGGTGAAAAGAGGGTGAAGGTTTGGGAGTGGAGGAAGAGGGAGTGGTTGTAGGATGTGTCTGTCTGCTGTGTTTGGGTGCAGGTGCATGGGCTGGATCCTGTGAGGTGAATGTTTTTTGTGTGTCTGAGTGCTTGTGTTTGGGTACCTTGGGAGGAGGGGGCACAGACACAGTGGGAGAGGACACAGAGGACGTGTGCATGGATTTGGGGGGTGCATGCCAGTCACGGGCGTGATGGTGATGGAGACAGTGGGTGTTGATGTAGTGCATGCGGGTGTGAGTGAAGATGCTACTGGGAGGGAGGGGGAGGACGAGGAGGAGGGGGACACAGTGGAGGCAGTGGATATTGGAGTGTCTGCTTCTGGATGGTATTTGTGTGAGTGCCTGTGCGATGATGTGTGGTGCTTGTGTTTGCCTGAGCCACTCCTGTGTGTTGTCTTGGGTGCATGAAGGTCTGAATGTGTGCTTGGGATAGGTTGGGGTTCAGGGGAATGGGTCTGGGTAGAGGAAGTTGGAGGAGGGAGGCTAGAGACAGGGACAATGACTGCCATCCGGGAGGTAGGCCAGAGCCTGAAATTATCTATGTTGGGCCGCCACGCTAGAGTGAATGCCCTCCAGGAATGTATTTGTATGTTGCAAATGTCCTGCCAGCCCCTGGATGGCATTCACAATGGTTGGCTGCCCAACAGGGATGGATCGCAGGAGTTCAATAGTACCCTCACTCAGGGAAGCAGGGCTAACTGGGGCAGGGCCTGAGATGCCTGGGGCGAAGGAGATGCCCACCCTCCTGGGTGAGCGGGCACACGAAACTCGCTGAGGAGCTGCTGGGAGGACGGTGCTGGTACAGGGTGGTGGCTGTACGTGTAGTTGGAGGTGTCCACCGACACCAGGGAGCTTCCATCGGAGGAGGTATCACTTTCAGAACTGTCCCCTCCAGTCTCCACCGAGGTGCTCCCCTCGCCCACCGTCCCACTTGTGCCCTCACCGTAGGTGGATTTGGCCTCCTGGGCCCTGTGGGATGCAGCTCCCTCCGTCGCTAGTGCCTCTGCTCCTCCGCCAGATGATGCTAATGCACAGAAAGACAGAGTCACAAAACAAAAAGTGGGGGGGAGAGACAGAGGATACACTTGGTCAATGTCAGCAACAACACCACCGTGGGCATACACAACACACAGGGTACAGCCCTTCGCACTCGGCGATGCAATACCAGTCACAATGCTAGCCACCAGGCCATGGACAGGAATAACTAATGCCAGTTACAGCATACCTGAGACCCACAGATCCCTGCCCAGTTGTGGATGCCGACTAGCTTGTTTGGGGGTGGAGTGCATCAGCCCCTGCCCAACATCTAACCTAGCCTGCAATGTCAGGCCTGGCCGAGGTGCACCAACAGCCGCACATCCTGCCCCCAGAGACCACCCTTCCACGCGCAAGCAGTATATTGGGAACTGTACTCACCCCCTTGTGGCTGCTGTGATGGCCTCAAGCGCCCATCCAGCTCTGGCTAGGCCACCGCCAGTATGCAGAACATCAGGGGGGGTCAGGGTTCCACGGGCACCCCTTTCTTGTTGGGAGGCCATCCCCAGCTGGGCCTCGGCCGTTTTCCTTGCCCAGCGTCTCAGGTCCTCCCACCGTTTGCGACAGTGGGGCCTCCATCTGCCATAGACCCCCAGGGTCTGCATCTGATTTGCAATGGCACGCCATATACCCTTTTTCTGATGGGCGCTGACCTGCAGAAAAAGAAACATAAAAAAAGGTATCAGTCATACCATCCGGCCTGTTACACTCATGGCCCATCATATTCCTCCCATCCCCTTAGGCGCATACATTGCCCACCATACATGCAGCACACTGCCCAGCACCCCTTAAACACCCCCTTACATGAGGCATTCACACACGGCGCTCCATGCATTTATGCCCATGCATCATGCACTAAGTGTACTCACCTTTTGGTCTGGAGGCCCATACAGCCATTGGTACTGGGGTAGGACCCCATCCATCAGTCTCTCTAACTCCACAGCGGTGAAGGCAGGGGCCCTTTCCCCCGTGATTGAAGCCATGTTCGGTTCCAGATACAGGTCACTGTAGCACTTGCAGTGTAGGTCCTCTCCTGTTGAATGTCAGGTAGCAAGTGAGTAAACAGATAGAAAATGGTGGTCATGTCCGCTGTGGTGTGTACCGTCAACGCCGGCGTACATCACCATTGGCTACTGTAACCCATAGGGCCCAATGTTAACCAATGAGGAGTTGCATGGAGATACTCGAACGCCACCAGCAACGGCGCAAAATGTCAGCGGCATTACCTCATTTCCACCTGTCCCTCCACACAGGATAGGCGACCTCCATTTCAGTGGGGGGAAGGACATGGCACCTAACTGTGTCACAGCAGACATAAGCACATTTTGGGACTAAACATCAACATACTGTTTCTGTCACAACGTTCAATGCATTGTACATTGACCAAATGTCGGAAACTGACCTCTTGCTCATCGTTTTGCCCCCTAGATTACAACCGTTGAGGATGTAGAGGAGATGGAGACATCCCCTCATGTACAGGCCCCTGGTGGACTTGGCAACAATGGAGGACAGGCACATTATCCTCACCTACAGACTTGATAGGGCCACAATCCAAAAGCTGTGTGCCCAATTGGAGCCAGACCTGATCTCAGCTATCCATCAGCCCAATGGGATCCCCCTCATGTGAAAGTGCTATCTGTGCTCCATTTCTTGGCAAGTGGCTCCTTCCAAGTGACAGTGGCCTTGGCAGCAGGAATGTCACAGCCAATGTTCTCAAAAGTGCTGTTCAGAGTGTTGTCTGCCCTGATGAAACACATGCGCAACTACATCGTAACCCCCCAGGTGGAGGATTTGGCCACAGTGAAAGCTGACTTCTATGAAATGGGACATATCCCCAACATTGTTGGGGCAATTGATGGTACACATATTGCCTTTGTACCCCCCAAGAAATGAACAGGTGTTCTGAAATCAAAAGAGCATTCACTCGATGAATGTTCAGATAGTGTGCCTGGCGGACCAGTACTTCTCCCATGAGAAGGCAAATTATCCTGGCTCTGTGCATGATGCCTTTATCCTGAGGAATAGCAGCATCCCATATGTGATGGCTCAACTCCAGAGGCACCAGGTGTGGCTAATAGGTGAGCCCATGGTCCCCACCCAGTGTATGTTGGTCTATGGGTGTGGGGTTGGCCCTAAGGGTGAGTGTGTGGGTAACAGGTATCCCTCGATATTTGCAGGTGACTCTGGTTACCCCAACCTCTCATGGCTATTGACCCCAGTGAGGAATCCCAGGACAAGCGCAGAGGACTGTTACAATGAGGCACATGGGCAAACAAGAAGAATTATAGAGCAAACTTTTGGCCTCCTGAAGGAAAGGTTTTTGTGCCTCCATCTAACAGGTGGTTCCCTGTGCTACTCACCCAAGAAGGTGTGCCAGATCATCGTGGCATGTTGCATGTTGCACAACCTTGCGTTGAGACGCTAGGAAGTTTTTCTGCAGGAGGATGAAGCTGGAGATGGTCGTTTGGCAGCGGTGGAGCCTGTGGACAGTGACAAAGAGGCAGAGGATGAGGATGTGGGCAACAGAACATCTATCATTCAACAGTACTTCCAGTGACATACAGGTAAGACACTGTAACTTCACCTTCCATTGCAGTTTTGTGTAGCTTATTTTCACTGGCAGGCTGCTGTTCCCACTCCTATTGCCACTTACTGTACCCTTTGACATGTCTATTCACAGATATCTATGCCCTACTCTGGCTCCTGGTTTATTGACTGCAGCACAATACTGGTCATACCTATGTATACATTACTGTACAGTCTAATTGCAAAGTCTACAGATTGTTAAAGGAATACATACTTAAATCATTTGACATACTCCATACTTGTTTTTTTTCAATGGGTGTTTATTTAATTGCTGAGAAGTAAATGGGGATGTGCAATGGGCTTTGGTGTTGGTGGAGGAGAGTTCAGGATAGAGTCCATTCTCTTTGTATCAAAGGTGCATTGTCCAAGGGGGCATAGGAAGGGGAGCAATGGCAGTTCAAGGTGGACAGGGTGACACAAGGGTGACAATCAGGAGAGTCTTATTTCCTGGCGAGGGTCTTGGCAATAGTCTATGGCTTCTGCCTTGATTGCAGGGACCATTCGCAGGGTGGTTCTCCATCTGCAGGGGGAGGGGTGCTGGTGGCCTGTTGTTCCTGTGGCGGAGCCTCCTGTCCACTAGCATCAGTGGAGGGCTGTTCATCGGTGTGGCTAGTGTCAGGGGCCTGTTCGTGTGCCACTGCCTCCCTCATGGTATTGCCCATGTCTGCCAGCACCCCTGCAATGGTGACCAGGGTGGTGTTAATGGACTTGAAGTCCTTCCTGATCCCCAGGTACTGTCCCTCCTGCAGCCGCTGAGTCTCCTGAAACTTGGCCAGTATCTGGCCCATCGGCTCCTGGGACTGGTGGTATGGCTCCCAGGATGTTGGTGACTGCCTCGTGGAGAGTCGGTTCCCTGGCCCTGTACTCCCAGCTTCCCTGTTGTCCTGTGCCTCTGTCCCCTGAACAGTGTGCCCACTGCCACTGGCCCCAGGTCCCTTATCGTCCTGTGTTTGTGGGGTGGCCTGGGGTCCCTGTAGTGGTGGACACACTGCTGATTGACATGTCCTGGGGACAGAGGTATGGGCCCGCTGGGTGGGTGCTGTGGTGGTGTTTCCTGAGGGGGAAGGCTCTGTGGTGGTATGGGACTGTGGCTGGTTAACCAACTGTCCGGAGGTCCCTGATGGGCCAGGGGGGGAAACTGGTTGTTGCTGCCACCTTCTCTCCAGTGACGTTGGGTGTGGGACCTGTGGGAATGTAAATGCAGTGTTAATGTTTCTGCGTATGACATCTTGTGCATGGGTATGTTGCCCTGTATGGTTGTGAGTGCCCTATCAGCTTTGCCTTGTGTGAGTAGCTAGGTGGCTCTCTCTAGTGTGCATGCTGTGGTGATGGGTATCCATGCAGGGCTGTGAGTGATGTCCATGCATTGGTGGTGCATACGTGCTGGGTACTTGGATGGGTGGGTTGGTATGGTGGGGTTTATGTGAGGTGGTGGGGTGTTGCGGGTGAGGGTAGGGGTGGGGTTATAAGATAGCATGCAGGTAGGGGGGTTGAAAGTTTTACAAAGTTGACTTACCAGAGTCCAGTCCTCCTGCTACTCCTGCCAGGCCCTCAGGATGCAATATTGCCAAGACTTGCTCCTCCCATGTTGTTAGTTGTGGGGGAGTAGGTGGGGGTCCACCTCCAGTCCTCTGTACAGCTATCTACTGTCTTGCAACCACAGAACACATCTTCCTCCATAGGTTGTTCCACCTCTTCCTGATGTCATTCCTTGTTCTGTGGTGCTGTCCCACAGCATTGACCCTGCCCAGGATTCTCCGCCATAGCTCCATCTTCCTTGCAATGAATGTCTGCTGCACCTGTGATCCGAATATCTGTGGCTCTACCAGATGATTTCCTTCACCATGACCCTTAGCTGCTCCTCTGAGAACCTGGGTGTCTGTGGTGCCATGGGTGTATTGTGAGTGGTGTGTGTGAGGGTGTGTGGGGTGATGTTTTGGGGTATGTGCTGTGAGGTGCGTGAATGGTGTATGGGTGATGGTATTCTGTGGCTCTGGTTCTGTGGGTGCTCTTGCTGTATCTCTCTCTGGTGGCAATTTTTGTTAGCCATAAATGGTTGTGGGTAATGTGTGTGTGTGTTTTATAGTGGTGTGGGTGTGTGGCTGTGGTGTATGTATGAGTTTCAGGTGTGTGTAGTTTGAATTGTCCAATGTGGTGGTGTTTTATATGTATGTGTGTATATTGAGTGTGGTGGTATGTACCGCCAATGGTTTATCGCAGTTGAATTTCCACTGTGGTGATTCATGGGTCATAATGTTTTGGGCGTAGTTCGGTTGGCGTAACGGTGTGGGTTTTGCTACCACCATTTTATCACTGACCTTTGGGCTGGCGGACTTGTGTCTGTGTCTGCATAGTGACGGATTGCTTTGTCTGTGTCATTATATGGGTAGCGGTATACCACCGCGGTCACAGTATGTTGGCAGCAATCGGCATGGCGGTCATAATGAGGGCCAATGTCCTTTTCTGTTTAGTTGGATACAGGACTCTTGGCTGAACCATGGTAGACTGATGACAAATCATACGCTCACAGAGACTCATTCAATCATCTTGTGTCTGAAATTTTTCAGAAAAATGATTGTTAACAGATGAAGGTGGCCTAGGGGAATTCATTAATCAGAACTGATCAACTATTAAAGATAGATTTTTCTTCCTTCGCAGAAGAACTTATATCCTTCAAATCAAATTATTGGAACTAATGAATGAGCTTAATAATGGACATTATTTAATGTTTTAATAAATAATAATTGCTCAAAAATGTTTCATGTTTGCAGCAGTGTGACTAAGGTGCTCAATGGATGGTAAAAACTCAGCAATATTCTGTGAGCTCAAACCCATTCAGTTACAGAATTTCTAATGTCAAACCACATTTTATATAAAAAAGAATTTGCTTGTGCCAGAATATGACATGAGTAGCATTTAACCCACTGCTACATTAAGATATACATTACTTATATAACCATCTAATTTACAAAATGGTAACAAATGCAATATCTACAGGACAAATGAATGTATGACGGAACAACTAATGCGAGAACCATGCATGCCTGAACAACGCAGTCGGAACAACGACCGCATTGTTACCACGAATTCCTTTGCCACGCATGCCTGTACAATAATTTCTTTTTTTTACAAGCATTCCTAGTAAAGGCATGTGTGGGAACGGCATGTGTGGTTTTATCATGCCAACCTCCACCCACCCCAAGGCCCAAAAGTAACCCACCCAGCCACTAAAAATAAAAGTACCCCAACACCCCCCACCCAATCTGAGCCCTAAAACCTTCCCCGACCCCCCACCCACCATAAAAACAAACAACCCCACCCCACCCCTAAAAACAAAACTACCCCAACCCCACCTCTTAACACAAAACTACCCTGACCCAACACCCCACCCCTAAAAACAAAAATACCCCAACCCTACTCTGACCCAGCACCCGCCCCTAAAACTAAAACTAAGCCGACCCACCCACCTGTGACCCTAAAAACAAAAGTACATCTCACCACCCGCCCCAAAAACAAAACTAACCCGAACCCCCACCCTGCCCCTAAAAACAAAACTACCCCAACACCCCCACCCACCCTGAGCCCTAAAACCTTCCCAGACCCCCACCCCCTAAGAACAACCCCCTGCCACACCCACCGTAAAAACAAAACTACTTCGATCTCCAACCCCAACCCTAGAATCCAAACTATCCCGAACTCCCCACCCCTGCCCCTAAAAACCAAACTATCACAAACTCCCCACCCCTTCCCCTAAAAACCAAACCACCCTGATCCCCACCCCTAAAATCAAAACTACTCTGGCCCCCACACCTGCCCCTAAAACAAAACTATACCGACCCCCGCTCCAAAAAAACAAACTATCCCAATACCCCCTACCTACCCTGAGCCCTAAAACCTTCCCTGACCCCCCATACCAACCCTGAAATCATCTGACCCCTCATTCCACTCCTAAAAATGAAACTACCCTGATTGCCCACACTTGTCCCTAAAAAAAATACAACTACACTGACCCTACCACTCCCACCTCTAAAACCAAAACAACCCCGATACCCCCACCTACCCTGAGCCCTAGAACCTTCCCCGACCCCCAACTGCCCTAAAAACAACCAACCCCCTCCCCTAAAAACAAAACTACCCTGATCCCCCACACTTGACCCTAAGAAACAAACTACCCCAATTCCTCCATCTTTCCTCTAAACACCAAACTACCCCAATCCCCCACCCCTAACCCTAAAACCAAAGTACTCCCACCCCATCCCAAGCCCTTAATCCACACTCCACTCCTAAAAACTACCACCCAACCCTGCCACAACCCCACTTACCTGACCAACCTATCCCAATCCACCCCACCCCTAAAAACCAAACTACCCTGATTTCACCACCCCTGCCCCTAAAAAATTAACTACTACAACCCACCACCTGCCCCAAAAACAAAACTAACCTAAACCCCCACCCTAAAAAACTAAACTATCCCAACATACCCCACCCACCCTGACCCCTAAAACCTTCCCAGAACCCCCACTTACCCTAAGAACAACCAACCGCTCACACCCACCCCTAAAAACAAAACTACCTCGATCCCCAACCCCACCCCTAAAAACCAAACTACTCTGACCTTCACACCTGCCCCTAAAAACAAAACTACATCGACCCCCCACTCCTAAAAATAAAACTATCCCAATACCCCCCACTCACCCTGAGCCCTAAAACATTCCCAACCCCCCACACCAACCCTGAAAACATCCGACCCTCACCCCATCCCTAAAAATGAAACTACTCCGATCCCCCACACTTGTCCCTCATAAACAAACTACCCTGACCGTACCACTCCCACCCCTATAACCAAAATTAATCCGATACCCCCCACCCATCCCAAGCCCTAAAACCTTCCCCGACCCCCACCTGCCCTAAAAACAACCAACCCCCCACCCCTTCCCTAATAACAAAACTACCCTGATCCCCCACATTTGCCCCTAAAAACTAAACTACCCCAATCCCTCCACCGCTCTTCTAAAAATCAAACTACCCCAATCCCCCACTCCTACCCCTAACCCTAAAAACCAAACTACCTCCACCTCATCCCAAGCCCTTAATTGACACCCCACTCCTAAAAACTACCACCCAACACTGCCCCAACCCATCTTACCTGACCAACCTATCCCAATCGACCCCCACCACTAAAAACCAAACTACCATGATTCCCCCAACCCTAAAAACCAAACTAACCCGACCCCCACCCTCACCCCATGCTCTTAATTCACCCCACCACAACCCCAAGCCCTTACTCCACCCCTTCACCCCTAAAACTACTCCCCACTTACCTTACCAGACTATCCCGATCCCCCCACCTTCTCACCCCTAAAATCCAAACTACTCCGATCCCCCCACCCTTCCCTTAAAAACCAAACTACCCCAAGACCCCACCCAGACCCAAGCCCTTAATCTACCCCATCCCAAAAAACAACCCCGAACCCCACTTACCTGACCAAACTACCCTGATCCCCCACCCCACCCCTAAAAAGCAAACTACCCCAACACCACCCGACCCCCACTCCAAACCCTTAATCCACCCCCACCCCTGAAACCTACCCTCAACCCCACTTACCTGACCGTGCCCTCTCCTGATCCACTCTGCCTTTTCTTCTGCCTTAACCTTGCACATGCGTAGTTCAGCACATGCGTGGTTAAGGCAAACAAAAAGGCATTGATGTTCCAGGACTGATCCCACTTTTTGTTGTTTTCCCATTTTCTATAATGTATTCCTGTGGCATTGTCTTTTTGTTTTGAATTTCCCTGGCTGCTTTGCCCATACCTCCCTGTTCCACCTGCCTCTGTTGTTTTTCCTTTGTTCCTGCCCCAGGAACATTTGCACCACTTTTTTGTTTTTGCTTCGATTTTCTCATGTAACTATGACTCCATGCTATGGTGGCATGGATATAAACCTCCTTTCAGCCCCAGACCTCTTTCCTTATGCCTCCCCACTATCTGGTGTCAGTGCAAAGTATACCGAGAACTATGCTATTGAGTGCAAATCTGATTGAGCTATAATACAGAAACACTATTGGGACAACTGAGACCAATAATTTAATGAAAACATGTTTGTACCAACGACTACATTAGTGCTCTATACATGGCAAAAGATTAATAAAAAAAATATGTGTGGTTTTGTTTTACAATGCAGTATGTAGAGTCGTGATCTTTGGCCCTTCCTCTTATTCCTAACATACAGAATGGCCAAAGCATGCAGGTGCAAACACTTTTTGATTTCAGTATAATTTTTTATTAAGGTTTGTTTTTAAACAAGCCGAGAAATGCAGGAATACATTAGGAACAAGTATGGTGGGATATGCAATTGAGTACATTAGCATATTTATTGATGAAGGAGTCTCGTGGAGGCGAGGTATCCAGATGTTAAAGCAAGTACTCTTGTTACTTATGTGGTAGACAACAAATAGACATGTTGCAGAGGAGAAGTGCAGTAGAGGTGAGATGGAAATCCCATGCTAATATCATAAGATGGGTGGAAAGAGAGAAAGATTGGTGAGAGGAAACGGGAAAGGAGAATAGTAGAGAGGAAAAGAAAAAGAAAAAGAAGGGGATAGGGTAGGTGGTAGGAAGGGGAGCATATGGGCGTGAGAGGGGATTTACTTGGGGCAAGGAACAGTGGGAGGGGAGAGGGGGAATGGCATCTACTATACAGACATGTTTGAAATAGACCAGTTTGGAGAAAATTTTGGCCCTCATTAAAACCTTGGCAGTAAATGCCACCGACCGCCGTGCTGACGGCCACCAACATACTGTGACCGCGGCGATATAACATTACGGGTATTATGACCCACACAGAGAAATCAGCCACTATTCAGACACCCACACAAGTCTACCAGACGAAAGGTCAGTGATAAACTGGTGGTACCAAATCCCACACCGTTACGCCAACAGAAATACACCCACAGCATCAGGACCCACGAATCACTGCAGCGGTCTTTCAACTGCGGTAAACCATTGGGGGTACATACCGTTGCACTAAAAATACACACACACTTACAAAACTACACCACATTGGACAGTTCAAACTACACACACCTGACACACATAAACACACCACACACACAATCCAATATAAAACACCCCCCCACAATACCGACAATCCCTTACAACAAGATATTGACAACTGACAGAGAGACAAGCCAGGATCACCCACTGAATCTTAGCCACACAACACCATCACCCATACACTATCCACGCACCTCACAGCACACACCCCAACACATCACCCCACACACACTCACACATATCACTCACACTACACCCATGGCACCAAAAGACACCCCAGGTTCTCTGAGGAGGAGCTAAGGGTCATGGTGGAGGAAATCATCCGGGTAGAGCCACAGCTATTCGGATCACAGGTGCAGCAGACGCCCATTGCTAGGAAGATGGAACTATGTCGGACAGGGTCAACACCGTGGGACAGCGCCCAAGAACAAGGGATGACATCAGGAAGAGCTGGAACAACCTAAGGGGAAGGTACGTTCCATGGTTGCAAGACACCAGGTAGCCGTACAGAGGACTGGGGGTGGACCACCACCTCCTCCCACACAACTAACAGCATGGGAGGAGCAAGTCTTGGTGATCATGCATCCTGAGGGCCTCACAGGAATAACAGGAGTACTGAACTCTGGTAAGTCAAACTTTTTACTACTTAATCCCCCTCACCCTACCTAAATGCCATCACTGACTCCAATCCCTACCCTCCCCCCATCACTCCACCACCTCACATATACCCCACCATCACAACTCACCCATCCCAATACCAAGCCCTGCATGCAACAACAATGCATGGACCCCCATCACAGACCTGCATTGACACCTATCACCACAGCATGCACACTAGTGGCAATCACTTAGCCAAACCAATCACAACGGTCATAAACCAAAGCTGCCTTGCTAATAACAGCCATAGAAGGAAGCATACCCATGCACAAGGTGGCTCGCGCAGAAACAATAACACTGCATTTACATCCCCACAGGACCCCCACTCAACGTCACTGGAGAGGAGGTGCCAGCCCCATCCAGTCCCCCCAAGAAGAGGCCCGCAGTGATGACAGCAGCTCTGCACGTCTGGATCACGATGATCAACCTGGCCCATCAGGGACCTCTGGACAGTCGGTTACCCTGGCACAGTCCAAACCCTCCACATATGCTTCCCCCTCAGGAAACACCAGCACAGCACCCAGCGAGCGGGCCCATACCTCTGTCCCCATGACATGTCAATCAGCAGTGTGTCCACCACTACAGGGACCCCAGGCAACCCCACAAACCCAAGACAATCAGAGACCTGGGGTTAGTGGCAGTGGGCACATGGTTCAGGGGACAGAGGTACAGGACAACAGGGATGCTGGGAGGACTGGTGTGCGACAGGGGGAGGACAGGCCCAGGGAACCCAATCTCTACGAGGCACTTGCAGGGATCCTGGAAGCATACCACCATTCCCAGGAGACCATGGGCCAGTTAATGTACAAGTTGCAGGAGACCTAGCGGCTGCAGGAGGTACAGCACCTGGGGATCAGGGAGGACCTCAAACACATCCATACCACCCTGGTCACCATTTCAGGGGTGCTGGCACACATGGCCAACACCATGGGGCATTTGCATTTGCTGTTTAGGTATCATAGAAACCTGCTGCTGTACTGGTAAGAATGGAGCAAATTGTGCTCAAGGCACCTGCAATTGTTGTGCAGGCAAGAAATTCTGTCCTCGATTCTGAGCATTCGGAACTATGCCCCTCATTTTCGGGATCTTCACAGTTTGAATTGTACTAACATCACCTTGCTGAACCACTTCATCTCGCACCATCAATGGGCACTCCCGCTTCCAGTGTCCTTCATTTCCACACAAATGACACAGTAACATCCTTTTCATACCCTGCATATCACCCAGAACAACCATAGTTCCAAAATCATGACCGCACATCATATCCATTCTGCGCCCTCTGCCCCTCACTTGAGGTTGAAACATGACAGCTCTCTGTTGCGGTGGCATCAGTGGCACTAAAGCTCCTTGCGCTCCTATTTGGGCTGCCTTAATCTGCATCACCATTGCCTTTTCTTTCAATTTCTTTTGTTTCAATTCAATCTCATCACTACAGTATTTAGCATATTGCAATACCTCATCAATTGGTTTTGCCTGCCAGAAAATCAAATGACTCTTAATCATCTGTCCTACTTCTGGTCTCAAACCTTCAACAAATCTGAACACAAAATGCAACATGTCTTTTGGTTCGATTGCTTCCTTGCCACTGTACTCCTTAAAAGCTTTCAGCAACCTCTCATAGTAAGAATGTATGGACTCTTTAGACTCCTGGACTGTCCTATCAATCTGCTGCCAATCAATGTTCTTAGGAGAAATCCTAGTCTTCAGAAACTCAATCACCTTATAATAATTTTTCATTACCTCAGTGATGGTGCACCTGTAACCTTGTCTCTCCAGGGTTCACCCGTTGGCCAGTCTACTGCCCTCTAACACTCGACCCAGAGGTCCGCTGGAACAACTATTTCCAATAGCATGTTCAAGTCTTCCCACAAACAATTAGAAAGCTTCACAAATCTCTCAGTCTGTTGATACCATTCAACTGGCTTCTCTCTCAACTTGGGATAATCATTCGTAAAAGACAGTGGGGGTCATTCTGACCCTGGCGGACCGCGGAAGCACCGCCAACAGGCTGGCGGTGCTTCCTGGCCAATTCTGACCGCAGCGGTAAAGCCGCGGTCAGAAAAGGGAAACCGTTGGTTTCCCGCCGGTTTTCCCCTGGCCAAAAGAATCCTCCATGGCGGCGCTGCAAGCAGCGCCGCCATGGGGATTCCGACCCCCTTCTCGCCATCCTGTTCCTGACGGTTCTTACCGCCAGGAACAGGATGGCAGGAACGGGTGTTGTGGGGCCCCTGGGGGCCCCTGCACTGCCCATGCCACTGGCATGGGCAGTGCAGGGGCCCCCTAACAGGGCCCCATAAAGATTTTCAGTGTCTGCGTTGCAGACACTGAAAAACGCGATGGGTGCCACTGCACCCGTCGCACACCTTCAACTCCGCCGGCTCCATTCGGAGCCTGCTTCATTGTTGAAGGGACTTTCCCGCTGGGCCGGCGGGCGGCCTTCTGGCGGTCGCCCGCCGGCCCAGCGGGAAAGTCAGAATGACTGCCGGGTCATTTGACCGCGGTATGGTCTTCTGGCGGTTCCCGCCAGGCGGACGGCTTCCGCCGCCCGCCGGGGTCCGAATGACCCTCAGTATGTCACTTCTGTGCCATGGGACATGAACAAATTGACCCCCTGGGATCTCCCTCATCGGAAACATTTTAACTGATTCCTCTCTGTCAACTCCTTCCACCCCTTCTTGGGAATCTCATTTTCGTTTCTCTTCATTCTTCATCCATCTGCCTTCCCACTTCTCTAATGCTCCCCAGATCCGTGCCCTCTGCAGTAAGTCTCTCAGGTGTGCTTTCATCCCAGCTGAACTCATGTGTTCAAAATCTTTTGCCTCAAAATCTAATCTGTACCTTCGTCTCAGATGCTTTGTCATTTTAAGATCAATGTCATGCTTTTCTGCTAATTCTGCTAGCTTCTGATGTATTTTCCCCACCTCTTTCATAATCCTTGGGCATAAATACCTCAGTTCCTCCTCGGTATAGGATTCTAACCTATTCAGTCCCATTGTTCCCTCAACTAACTCATTTGGTTCTATGTTTAATCCCACTCTGTTCAACTGATCTTCCCCTTTTGATATGCTCTGAGAAGTATTTAGACTATCCAGCCAATTATTCAGGTGTTGAGCTGATAACCCTTGCAATGAAATGTTATTTGCATTCGGGGCTGGTGACTGCAGTGCCACTGTGCCCGAAGCTTGCGATGTCAGAAGTCTCAGACTCTGACTTGCATTTGAGACATTTACCGCATATAGTAACGCTACATGGGGATTAAAACCCAATGAAGGTCTAGGTCCATTAAAAACCTGTCCTGTGGACGATGTCAATTGGGCAGAATCTCCTACTCCCCTTCTTACAAGACTCTGTGACATGTCATTCTGCTCTCCTGTCTCTGTTTTCTTCTGTGCATATAAGGGTACCACTGGACCAACAGTAATCGGTAGCACTCCCATTTCCTGATTCACAACTGGTGTGAAATTAGTTGATGTTCCTGTCAAAGGGGTAAACTTCAACATACCCTGTGCTGGGGCTGAGGGTAACAACATTGGTGTCGGGTCTGTCTGAATCAACATTGGCTTTGGAAGCACCTGCTCCCTCGGCACCATGATATTCGAAACAATCTCAAGAACTGGTACATCTGGATAAAGACTTTGTACTGAAGGTGGATTCATCTGTGCCTGAGCTACAGTACTAGCTCCTGCAACAGGTGTACTCTGTACTACCCCTAGCAACTGTCCCCCTTCTGCCTGTCCAGCTCCCCCGGCTCCCTGGGATTGCACAGGAGTAGCAGGAGGGGCCATAGCATTAGTACCCGGACCCCCTACAATGGTTGTCAAAGGTGGAAGTCTGTCTCTCAACAAATGTGCAATGAGATATTCTTGACATCTGAGTCATCATCATCTACATAGGACTTTTTCATTTTCTTTTTCCTTCACTCCCTTCTTCCTTAGCACTAGCCCCCTTTTCTGGTTCATCTCTCTTGAATTGCTGCCACCCTCCACCTCTTTTTCTCCCAATCCCATCTAGCTTCTGCTAGTGACTTTTCCACTTTCTTCACCCGTCTATTGAATTTCAGATCCTGCTGCTGTGTGGCCACTAGCTCCCAGACTGCTTAAGCCTCGAACTCTGCTGGTCTCGGTAATGGCTTCATGTCATACAGTGATAATCGCAACTGATCCAAAATTCTCAAATTAAACGTTCCGTTTTCCGGAAAAGCTAAATTCCCTTGATTCTTCGTCAATTAACTCCATTGCTTCAACCAAAGACACGGTGCTACACCTCTCTCTACCATCACACAACATGCCGGATAATCCTCTTGGGGGGGGCGGCTCCCCCACTGATGCCTTAATGTAAGTATCACCACTCATCGCGCTCTTAAATGCCTTAAAAAACTTCACACTGCTTTTGTGTACGTTTAATTCAATAAATGAAAAGACTTTTACTCCTGAGATTCCCTTCGCCCGTGTACTCAACCAATTGCCTCTCATGGACGGCTGCCAATCCGGTTGCAGCTCTTTTTACCAACCAACCTATCCCAGCTTGGCACACTCTGACGTCACACTGACACACAGCGGCTGACAAAGTCTTGTGGCTTATCCTCCTCAACTCGATTCACTCCACTAATGTTATTTTATTGCAAGCACCCTTACCAACCAATGACTAAAACAAGCATGCTGGTTTACTACAGGAAGGGACCCAATCGCTTAAGGGACCTTACGGATTTTCACTAATGGGTCTTTCTGGCTTTTTTATCTATTCCTCTTTCTCAGTCCCCCACATTCGCAAGCAAAATTCAACCCACAAATTTTACTCTCAACTAATCAATGGGTCTGTCCTGGTGCACATGGGACTCGCCAAATCTCAGTTGAAACTTCTTTTACTCTACTATCACGCACATTGACTTGTTGACCACGCTCGATCAACCCACTAAACCAGACAGATTACAACATATAACCAAGTGTCTCCTACACACTTGTCAATATACTTCGGACCATGCAGTGTCCGTACATCACCAACAACCACGTGGACATTTGTTTTTTTTAGCACAAAGCGCCACACACATATGAAGTTCGATGACTTCCCTACTCTCACACTGTGGAGTATGCACACTCCTACTAACCCAAATCAGAATATGCAGACTCCCTACTATACCTCACATACATCACAATTCACCTGCGATCTTCTTAAGCCTTGCAAGAGCAACCTACTACTTTCATACTACTTCAAAATACACCAAGAACATACCCAACCTTACCAACAGGATCCAGGATCTGAGAAAGTCATTTCTGGGTTTAAGGGGACATCATCCTTGCTACAGTTGCCATTTCAGAAAACAAAATTCAAACCTCCTACAGTACAAAGAACTGGACCTATCTTAAACTACTACCATAACCAATAGTCACCACATAACTAGTTCCCCAAGGAAACTAACCATCAGACTTCTATCAAAAACTGCTAGCATGCCTAGTCCTTAGTAAGTAAACTTACAAGGGGACGCGTATAGGTCGATGAACGTTTTGGATCGCATGGAGTATCCTAGCTATGCGATAGACAACAACACCAAGATCAATATCAAACATTAATGGTTAACTTATCTAAGAAAAAAAATACCATCACTCTCTTGGAGGTTAATAATTTTGGGCCATATGTACGAACACTTTTTCCCATAGACACAGAATGGGGAAAAACCTTTGCTACATCTGGCCCTTTATTCCCTATTTGTCACAGTTCTAATCAAAACCCTTATTCGACTTTATCATTAATCAAGCTTTAGTAATCATCACAGAAATGTTATTAATCCATGAATCACAAAATCAAAGCAACATTAAACTAATACTTTCTCAAACGCATTATATAGTAATTCAGCAAAGCAATTTTCGGCAGTCATTTGTCACCGTCAATGTCGCCCTTGTCAGCCTACCTAACCAAGATTAGCATCAGCATGTGGGGTATCATGGGAAAACAATTTAGAAAAACATTCTTAGGAAAAATCTATCTAAAAGAGAAAAATATTTAAAACAGTCCAATTGGTACTTAGAAGGAAAAGCGTAAATTAATCAGTCACATTATTATAGCTACCTATCCCAGATGGATCAGCAATGAGTCAGTCTTCGTCTCCAGGTCATCAGCAAAAGTATCAGGCTCACAGGGGGTAAGCCCAATTATCAGCACTTCGGACAACATCTCCTGACGTGATCAACATTCCCCTCTCCACCCTAATTTTACTCCCCTTGTCATGACTTTTTTTTAGGGTCTCTCAGTCCGTCCCACTAATTGCTAATTGGCCAACCTTATCAGAAGTTATGACTCCAACATATAGTTTTTGTTTACCGCATACACGCGTCTATTCAGGATTCAAGTTCCATTAGTTTGATTGGTTCTTCTGTTGATGAGAACATCAGCCGGCTCTTCAGGTAACAAAATTGTTGCACACAGTCTTTTAGTCAGAGCTTCCATTGTTCAAGTCCCGGGAAAGTGCGTTTAGCCTACGCTACACATAATTGTATCAAATTGTCTTCCTCATCTCCTGTCTACTGGCACGTTTGAAGAATGTTCTAGCAGAGCCATCTGAACTCTGCACAGTTCAAGTCCGTCTCTCCAGTTCCAGTCCTCTGAAGCCTTGTCGCGTCTTCACGTTAGTGCAGGCAAGGCCCAGTGAAACCAGGCCTTCAGTTTGGCTAAGTTAAGAATGGGAATCAACACAAAACACAGTTATACATCCACATATGACATATTAATACAATTTTGATGAATATTTCTCATTATTTAGCATCTTGTTAATACACATGGTGACCACTCCCCGTGGGCACATTTTGTTTATACATGTTATTTTCAAATATTAGTTTCTTTATCAAATAATCTTATTAATAAACACACGCAAATCATTAGAATTTCTCATTATTAGCATATCTGCTCCATCAGGTTGTAATGGGGTGGGCAGTATATTGTCTTCCGCCTGTCTGTTGGCAGTTACCGCCGCGGTGTTTGTTGCTACCGCCGTGGCTGTAGGAGTGTTAAAGTGGCTGTATGTGTTGGCGGTTTCCGCCGTGGTCATAATTCCATTTTATTTACTGCCGGCCTGTTGGCGGTATTACCACCGCTTTAACACTGACCGCAACGGTTGTAATGAGGGCCTTTATCTTTTTTCCCTGATGATGTTCTAAGTACATATTAAGATAGTTATCCACTCCTCTGGTAAATTGTACCCATTCCCACCAAGTGTGGAATGAAAGTTTGGATAGGTCTTTTAATTCAGAGAGAATGACTTCAAGAATGGTTGAGATAAGCATATTCCATAATAAGCTATCTTCTTTGTTTAGCATAGAGTTTATGTCTGGAGGAGGAGTCCTAGGGTGATGGAGGCTAGGTTAGGTGACCTGTGTATGTATAGAGTTTATGAGATAGTTTCACTGAGTTCCATCCAGAATTTCTTGGAGAAGGTACAATCCAGTATCCAATGTTTCAGGTCACCCTGCTCTCCCTCGCAGCTCCATCAAGTGTCAGAGTTCTGGAAAACAAGTTTAAACCATTTAGAAGGGGTTCAATGGGCCATAGAAGCAAACCAGTATGTACTTTCAGCTAATGTTGGTGTAATTTTGTTTATGGTGAGGTTCGACCAGATGTACTGCCAGTTCTGTGGCTATGCCTGAGTACTGCTTGTATCGATTAGGAGTAATTCCCATTTATGTTGAAACCATTTATTTAGACTGGAGGTTCTGGGGGAGAGGAGAGAGTAACGTTTGGAAGATATGTGTCCTCCTGTGGTATGGTATGTAGTATCTTGGGTATGTCATCATGTCCTGGAGGTTTAAGTTTGGATAACATTGCTTTGATCCTTAAGAAATGATAAACGTCTATGGCCCACATTATGACATTGGTGGTGTAATACCAACAGGCTGGCAGTAATTACCGCCAAATTATGACCATGGTGGTGAGTACTCCCATAGACAGCCAATGTACCTCACCAACCGCCAGGGCACTAACACCAACGACCACTGTGGTAGACACCTACAGCCAAGCGGAAGTCAAGGTACCACCTACCATATTATGACATAGCAAACTGCTAGGTTTTCCGGGACGTTAGCAACGCCATCAAAAGCCTGACGGAAACACATTACAAAAAAGGATAGACTCACCTTCAGGGACACAGAGGAGTCTGCCGCTGCCATGGAACTGGAACTTCAAGTCTTCCCGATGTTCTACCACGCCGTGGCCATCCTGGAGTACCAGCGCTGACAAAGACGATGACGGTGAGTACATCCAACTAGCACATGAGGGAGGGAGGAAGGTAAAGGAGAGTGACACGCACACATGCACAATGGAAGGACACTTACCTGTACTACAACCTCTGTAATTTGCTGCTAACAGCTACCATAATGAATAAATAAATAACTATATACACGTCAATATACAGATTGGGCTAATGGCCAGTTCAAAGTACTAAAGGGCCACAAGGCCACAGGGCATCGTCCAAGCCCCATCTTGACTCCTGACATCATCTGGACTCCACTGTTCAGGGGCATCATTTTGGAAATGGGCAGGCACCTTGGGGGGGACGAGGTGGTGGGGGGCACCTCAGCTGGAGTGGGTATCATGCCCACTGGCTCTGGAGGGGGGCTCCTTGCCCACTGTCCCTGGAGGGGTGTCTTAGGTCACAGTCCCTGGAGGGGGGCTACATGGTCTCTGGTGGTGGAGGGGGATCCTTGGCCTCATGTGGGGGATGGGGATCTTTGCCCTCAGGTGATGGATGGGGATCCTTGGGTTCATTCCTGTGAGGGCCCCCCCTTGGCATTTGTCATGTGACTTGTGTCCTTGCCTCCAGGTTTAGGAGTTGCGTCCACTGATCCCGTCCTCTGTCTCTTAGGTTCCACCACCCTAGACCTCCGTTTTTGAGATGGAGGTGTGTCCTTGCTGGGAGTGGCTGCTGTTCCGCTCAGGGGCCCCTTAGTGGCAACAGCAGATTTTGGGTTGGGAGCAGTGGCAGACTGGTTGGCTGAGGTGCCTGGCTGGTTGGTTAGGGCCTTGGACTTAGGGGCAGGATTGGGGGTAGGGGTAGCGAAGAGGTCAAGATGGGCAAGGAAAACCTTCTTCGGGACTTTGGGGCGGGATGTGGGAGGAGGGATGGGAGAAGAGGTAGAACGAGTGGTAGTATGAGGAGTAGGTGTGCTATACTTGGGTGCAGGTGCATGGACAGTGTGCATGTGTGAGGTGGATGGCTGTTGGGGGTCTAAGTGCGAGCATTTGTGTTTCTTTGGAGGGGGGCAGACAGGGTGGGAGAGGACAGACAGGATATGTGGATGGATGTTGTAGTGGTGTCTGCAGGTGAGGTGGGTGTGCTGCCTGAGGTGGTGATGGTGGTGGTGGCGACTGTGCATGTCTGTGGGTCTGCTCTTGTGGTGTCTGTGGGCAAGGGTGTACAGGTGGCAGGGTCTGTGACTGTTGATGGATTGCATGCAAGTGTGAGTGTGGATATGACTGTGAGGGAGGAGGAGGAGGGGGAGATGTTTGAGGCAGTGGATGTTGTTGTGTGTGCATCTGTCTGTTGTTGTGTGTGCATCTGTCTGTTGTTTGTGTGAATGCTTGTGGCTTGAAATTTAGTGCCTGAATTTGTCTGTGGACTCTTGTATAATGTTTTGTGTGCATGCTTGTCTGTATGTGTGCATGGGATGGGTTGGAGTTGAGGAGACTGGGACTGGGAAGTGATATTTGGAGGGGGGACGGTGGGACCAGGGACACTGGCTGCCATCAGACAGGAGGCCAGAGCCTAAAATGATCTCTGTAGGGCCACCACGCCACTGTGAATGCCCTCCAGGAAGAAATGACATTGCTGCATCTTGGGTGCCAGCCCCTGGATGGCATTCACAATGTTTGACTGCCCTACAGAGATGGATCTCAGGAGGTCAATAGCCTCCTTACTGAGGGCTGACTGTGGCAGGGCCTGAGGTGCCAGGGACAAAGGAAATGCCCACCCTCTTGGGTGAGTGGGCACAGGCAACTCAGTGGGGGGCTACTGGGAGGGCGATGCTGGTACGGGGAGTGGCGGCTGTACCTGTAGGTGGGGTGGTTCCAGTGGTGTCTGCCACCACCAGGGAGCTCCAATCAGAGGAGGTTTCAGAGTCATTGTTGTCACCTCCTGTCCCTGCCGGTGTGCTCCCCTCACCCTCCCTCTCAGTGGTCCCCTCGGCGTCGGTGGACTGTGCCTCCTGAGTCCCGTGGGCTGCAGCTCCCTCACACACTGGTGCCCCTGCTCCTTCACCAGATGATGCTACTGCACACATGGACAGGATGACAGAAGAAAATAGGGGGGGAGAAAGAAAGGGAGCATTGGGTCAATTACAGCACCAACACCACAGACAAAACATATAGAAAAAGAATGAAAAGCCATCAGCCGACACGTGTTTCGTCCTCACTGGACTTCTTCAAGGCTGTCAGGAGGTCGAAGTTCTCGGGATCTGCACGATGCTAAATATGGGTCCCACTTCCAGGCAACACCAAAGTCAGATGCTGTAATAGTGCTGAACTTTCGAGTGGCCCAGCTGGGGGAAGGGTTAATCAGGAAGGAACAGCAAGGAGGGAGATCTGAAAAGGAATGGGTTAATTTGAAATAGGCAAAAATGACATTAACTAGAAAGTTTCACTAACTATCAATGATCTCGCTAATTCCTATGAATGTCATTCAACAAAGAACAATTTCACCTAAAAAGTCTGCACCACACTTTATGCCACAATCTAGGAAAAAACATTTAGTTAAATTGTTCTTCCAAATACCTTGCTCCATAGACCTGAAGCACAACACTAAAGATTCCTCAATAACTCTCACACAGGAGAAACTCAAATATTTGTCTTTTTCTTTCAGCAGACAAGGTTTGTCCATAAACAATGTCACTTTCTAAAATATCAATTATTACAGACAATGTTATAACGCGATGGAATTAAAATGAACACTTTTAGAATTCTTCGACCAATGTAAACATTCTTTCAAAGTGAAACAATTACTAGCGTGTAGCTTTCCTTCAAAGAAAATGCCCCCAGAGAATATTGTTGAATTAGAATCCACAGAGAAATCAATATTCAAAGGACACACTGTTACAAGGCTACTTTCGGGTAGCGTTTCTTAAAGCAAATAAACCTTGGGTTCACAAAAAGGGCAAGTATGCCTAAAGGGAAATTCCTCACCGCTGCGAGCCGGCCGCTCGCTAAGTAACCAAACAGATTTCCGATAAATGTACTCAGCTATTTGCATCGAACCCTAAAAGGAAATTCCTCACCGCCGCGAGCCGGTCGCTCGTTTAATGAAAGGCAGAATCAAATAAATCCTGTCAGCTGCTCACAGGGAACCGTTCTTCAATAGACGCTCAAGAATAGGAAGCGTCGGTTGAACGAGTGTGGCAGGTATTTATAGCCTGACCACACCCAAACATAATTAGAAACAAAGGAGGCTGGGATTTGAAGTTCCCCCTGATTTCCTGATTCTTCCATGACGGTGATGCTCAATGCATTTCACTGTTCTAGAACAATGATACCACCAATGGCCTAATTTGTTTAATGAATGACTTTTACCACATACAAGGTGTTGTTTCATGGCAATGGTGGCAATAACTTTAGAACAGTTGCGCCCACGCGCTATCACATTAGAACAGTTGTGCCCATGCGCTATCACCGTCCTGAC
Organism: Pleurodeles waltl; assembly: GCF_031143425.1. Lineage (NCBI taxonomy): Eukaryota > Metazoa > Chordata > Amphibia > Caudata > Salamandridae > Pleurodeles > Pleurodeles waltl. The sequence continues at coordinate 1,460,342,141 of NC_090444.1, forward strand.
AAGGCTGAGAAAATCACAACAAACAACAATCAATACGCAACAAACATATATGTACAATTTTACACAAAAATAGAATATATATAGATATCTAACATTTATTTTTCCTTTCATTTTCTAAGATAAATAAACAAAGGATTTTTTGGTCAGTAAAATACCCAAACTATTATATCAACATCCTGTTTATAATGTGACTCAATTTAAAACTAGACAGGAAACTGCCAAAGAAAAGAAGAAAACCACCACCACATATCCTTTTGTGCCAAAGTGTTATATAGTGGCCAAAAGTGTAACATCAAAGAGACTCCCCATGTCTCCAAACATAAATAAATGAAAGCCACCGCCATGATTACACATCCCACATGCAAACCCAAGTATGCAAAATGTTCTCTTTTGTGGACAGTAGATCGCTTCATGTCGAAAATAACCCCACCTAATGCAATGGTGAGGAGAAAAAGATATCCGATAAGTATATACATTTGATCAATTACATGTTCGTTATGCTCATATCCCATCTATCATGCACTAAATAGGGGAAAAGTGACAATTTCATTATCCTCCTTTCGCTTATCAAATATATTCCTTAAGTATGCAAATTTAATTTGTTGTAATGCCCTTACGGACCTGTTTTTAACCACAGTCAATCACCTCTTTTGCCTCTTCAAAAACAATCTAAACGCTGGGCATCACAGGTCTCTTTCATGTATTGTGGAACCAACTGAAACACAAACAATTGGAATAACTCTAATAGCCTCTCTATGAGAACCCCAGTATCTATAGTTGCTATGGAGTCACCGTCTGCCCATATAATGAGATTTTTTACCAGTATGTAACCGGTTTCCAGCAATGGAGCAGACACTTGAATGACGCTCTATTTCTCCATTGCTTCCATTTAAATATACTTCCCAAGCTTGCACTATTAACTTACCTATCCATCCATCTGTCTGTTCTTTAATTTCACCCCAGTCGTATTTGCTAGAAAATCTCTGCGTAAAATGCGAGAAATTATGGCCGTCGTATGTGTCTTCCAGCTTTCTCACAGTAAATGCGAGCCTCTTACCGGCATCCTTAAATGCAGCGTTCGGGTTCAGAAAAAGGTAGTTGGCAAAGAAGACGGACTTCCACCTATCCATTATAACAACGGCGGCCATTTTAAAGTGGTTTGTATTGGAAAAAAGCTAGCAAACAGCGAGGGCGGACTTCCGCCTATCTCATGTAACTACGGCGGCCATTTTGAAATGGAGATTGTAATATGTTGTTTCTTTCAGCTAGTACACAAACTTCATCACTAACCCATTTCAGAACTAGCAAAAAGGCATATCCCTAAACAAATTTCTCTCTGCAAGCACTGGAGTACAGGATCACTCACCCATTGCACACAATGGCACACACAGATGCAATAATCATGCCTTTACACCCCTGCAGGACCCCAACCCAACGTCACCGGACAGGAGGTACCAGACATATCCAATCCCCCCACAGAAGAGACCCACAGTGATGACAGCAGCTCTGCACAACTGGATCAAGATGACCATCCCGGTCCATTAGGGACCTCGGGACAGTCGGTTCCCCTGACACTGTCACAAGCCACCACAGAGCCTCCCCCTCAGGATACACCAGCACAGCATCCACCCAGCGGGACCATCCCTCTGTCCCTAGGACACATCAATCAGCAGTATGTCCACCACTACAGGGAACCCAGGCAAACCCACCAACCCAAGAAAATCAGGGACCTGTGGGCAGTGGCAGTGGGCACACGGTTCAGGGGACAGAGGTTCAGGAAAACAGGGAAGCTGGGAGGACTGCTGTGCGACAGGGGGAGGACAGGCTCAGGAAACCCACTCTCCACGAGGCCCACTCCAACATCATGGGAGCTTACCATCATTCCCAGGAGACAATGGCAACGGTACTGGCCAAGTTTCAGGAGACCCAGCGGCTGCAGGAGGAACACTATCTGGGGATCAGGGAGGACCTGAAGTCCATAAACAACACCCTGGTCACCATTTCAGGGGTGCTGTAAGACCTTGTCAACACCAGGAGGGACACTGTGGCACAACAAGGAGCCCCTGACACTAGCCTGGATGATGAACAGCCCTCCACCTCCGTCGGCGCTAGTGGACAGGAGGCACCGTCACAGGAACACGACACCAGCACCCCACCCCCTGCAGATAGAGAACCACCCCACAAATGGTCACTGAGATCCAGGAACAAGACAGAGAACATTGGCAAGACCCCCGCCAGGAAATGAGACCCCCCTGAATGTCACCCTTCTGTCCCACTTTATCACCCTGTCCATCCTTCAACTGCCATTGCTCCACTTCCTATGTCCCTTTGGACAATGCACCTGTGAAACAAATAGACTGGACTCTGCCATGGATATTCCTCCACCATCCCTCCTGCCCATTTTACAACCCCCTCCACTTATTTTCACAGAAATAAACACACTTCAATTGCAAAACAATCTGGAGTCATTCTGTGCTTTCATGGAATATAGCAATGTCAATTTACTTGTGCACATACCGATGTGACACAGCTGTAGGCCAGGAGGAAATATAGCAGAGGGCACAAAGTGGGACCCACATCTGTGAAATGGAAAGGCAAAGTGACAAGTCAGGGTCCATACACTGAGTGAAAATGATAGACTTTTGCTAGTTCCAATCATAGTATGAGATATGGGAGGCAGTGACATCTTCTTACCTATGTCTCACTGGAAGTATTGCATGATTATGTTGTTCCTGTTGTCGATATCCTCTTCTTCTGCCTCCTCTTCTTCACTGTCCACAGGCTCCACAGCTGCCACAAGACCACCATCTGGCCCATCCTCCTGCAGAAAAGGCACCTGGTGTCGAAAGCCAGGTTGTGCAGCATACAGCAGGCCACGATGATCTGGCACACCTTCTTTGGTTCTTTGGTGAGTAGTAGAGAGAACCACCTGTCATATGGAGGCACTGGAATCTGGCCAAAGGTGCATTTAATCACCCTCCTAGTTCGCCCATGTGCCTCATTGTACCGTTCCTCTGCCTTTGTCCTGGGATTTCTCACTGGGGTCAGTAGCCATTACAGGTTGGGGTAAGCAGAGTCACCTGCAAATATGGAAGGAGAACTGTTAGACACACACTAACCCGTAGGGACAACCCCATAACCAGACAACTATTCACACTGTATAGGGTCCTTGTCCTCACCTATTAGCCACACACAGTGCCTTCTGGAGTTGCCCCATCACATAAGGGAGGCTGCTATTCCTCAAAATGTAAGCGTCATGCACTGAGCCAGGAAATTTGGCATTCACATGGGAGATGTACTGGTCTGCCAAACAAACCATCTGCACATTCATAGAATGGTAGCTCTTCTGGTTTCTGTACACCTTTTCACTCCTGCGGGGGGGTACCAAGGCCACATGTGTCCCATCAAGGGCACCAAGGATGTTGGGGATATGTCCCAGGGCATAGAAGTCACCTTTCACTGAGGGCAAATCCTCCACCTAAGGGAACATGATGTAGCTGCGCATGTGTTTCAGCAGGGCAGACAACACTCTGGACAACAGGTTAGAGAAAATTGGCTGGGTTATCCCTGATGCAATGGCCACTGTTGTTTGAAAGAAACCACTTGCCAGGAAATGGAGTACTGACAGGACCTGCACTAGAGGGGGGATTCCTGTGAGATGGCGGATAGCTTACATCAGGTCTGGCTCCAACTGGGTACACAGTTCATGGATTGTTGCACGATCAAGTCTGTAGGTGACTATTATGTGTCTCTCTTCCATTGTCGACAGGTCCACCAGCGGTCTGTACACCGTAGGATGCCGCCATCTCATCACCTGGCCCAGCAGACGTACCCTATTGACGAGAACAGCGAGCAGAGAGTCAGCTAACACTGAGGTATCACAAAATGTCATTTGCACACATTTATTAATCAGCAATGTGCCTGTAACTGTGTGTATTCAAGTCCTAAATGGGTATGACGCAGTTAATCTTAACACCATGTGGCCCCCTGAAATGTTGGCTGCCTGACCTGTAAGGTGGGACAAGGGGATATGAGGTAACTGCGCTGGCATTGTACACCGTCGCGGTGGGCGGTCGAAGACCGTGGCGCAATATAGCATTGGTTAACATGGGTCCCTATGGGTCAGAGGAGCCAATGACGATGTATGCTGGTGGTGATGGTACGCACTGCCGCGGACGTGACCGCCATTTTCTGTCTTCTGTTCACTCACTTGATACTTAACCTTCAACAGGAGAGGACCTACACTGCAAGTGCTGCTGTGACCTGTGTCTGGAAGCGACGATGGGTCATGTGTCTGAGGAAAGGGTCCCTGAATTCACTTTGGAGGAGTTGGAGAAACTAGTGGATGGGGTCCTCCCCCAGTACACACAACTATACGGTCCTCCAGACAAACAGGTGAGTACACTGTGAGCATGCTGCATGGGCAATGCCTGTTTGGAGTGGTGTGGATGGAAGATAAATGGGGGGGCTGAGGCCTGCATGTGCGGACGGTGAGTGTATGTGCGTCAGGGCAAGGGTGGGAACGTGGGTCAATGAGTATGACGGTCCGGACCGGTAATGATTTTCCTTTCCCCCTGTATTATTCTTCTAGGTCAGCGCCTACCAAAAGAAGGCTATTTGCGTCCCATCGCTAAGGAAGTCCGGACCATGGGGGTCCACCACAGACGTAGCACCCACTGCCATAAAAGATGGGAGGACCTGCGCCGCTGGAGCAAGAAGACGGCGGATGCCCAGCTGGGGATGGCCTCCCAACGTGGGAGGGGTGCCAGTCGCACCATGACCCCCCTGATATTCCTGATCCTGGCGGTGGCATATCCGGAGTTGGATGGGCTCTTGAGGGCATCACAGCAGCCACAAGGGGGTGGGTACACTCTCATTCAGCTGACTCTGCGCGCATTACGAGGTGTCTGGGTGGGGGAGATGGGCAGTGGGTTCCCCTAGGCCAGGGTGATCATGGTAGGCAAGGTCCCTTGTGAGGCAGGCTCTGTGGCACACCATCACCACTAGTGGTTAGTGCTATCTACACCTAGTCAGGCTCCTGTGACCTCCAGGTGTGCAGCAATTGGGCTTAGGCCTTGTACCCCATGGGCATGTGATTAATCTAGGAACTATAAGTGCATGGCGTAGTGCAGAGGGCTGCTGTGTCTGTTGTGTCTGCCAACGGTAGTGGTGTTGCATGCACTGAACATGTCTTACTCCTGTCCCCCCCCCTTTTTGTGGTCTCCCTGTTCTTGTGTGCAATAGCATCATCAGACGGAGGAGCACTGGCACCGGAGCAGGAGGGAGCTGCATTCCACTTGGCCCTGGAGGGTGAAACAACAGAGTCTGAAGCCACCAGTGGGACGGAGGATGAGGGGAGCTCCACGGCGGGGCAGGATCAGAGACCAGCAATAGTGACAACAACTTCTACTCTGATGGGAGCTCCCTTGCGGTGGCGGGCACCTCTGTGCCCACCACATTAAAAGGTACAGCTGCCACCCCCCTTACCAACACCACCCTCCCAGCAGCCACTCAGCATGTGTCCCGTACCCCCTCACCCAGGAGGGTGGGCATCTCCTTTGCCCCAGGCACCTCAGGCCCTGCCCCAGTCAGCCCTGTTGCCCTCAGTGAGGAGGCTATTGACCTCCTGAGATCCCTCAATGTTGGGCAGTCTACCATTCTGAATGCCATACAGGGTGTTGAGAGGCATTTGCAACAAACAAATGCATACCTGGAGGGCATTCATTCTGGCCAGGCAGCCCAACAGAGAGCATTTCAGGCTCTGGCCTCAGCACTGATGGCACACGCCGCTCACGTGCACTCACCACCCCCACTACCATTCACACATCCCCAGTGTCCTCTACCAGTGTGTCTGTGAGCCTTCCTCCCAAAGTACACAAACGCAGGCACACACCCACCCAACAGCCATCCACTTCACAACAGCCTCCAGCCCATGCAACTTCACCCAAATTCAGCAGATGTACACCTCCTACAACCACTACCTTTTCCTCCACTCCCAAACCCCCTCCATCTACCCGTCTCAGTGTGTCTAAAAAACTTTTCCTGGCTAATATTGACCTCTTCCCTACACCTCCCCCCGTCCTTCCTCTAGGGCCAGGCTTTCCAGGTCCCAGCCCAGCACCTCAGCCACCACATCCCCAGGCACAGTGGTGCCAGCAACTGCAGGGGTATGGAGTGCGCCATCCATCAGGGCTGCCAGTGTGCCACGGAGCGAGGACAAGGACATTCTGCCACCTGCCAAGGTGAAAAAGGTGCCTACATCCCGAAGGGAGAAGCCGAAAACACCTGCCACCAAGGGGTCATGGGAAAAACTAAAGGGGATAGTGGCAAGACAGCTGCGCCACCATCAAAGGTGGGGAAGGGCCAAAAACTGAAGGGCAGGTCAGGAGAGGGCATGGTGGCACCGACTGAGGGACAAGTGTCACACCTTCTGTCCACGTCGACGCCGACCTCTACGGCGGAGAACACCGCCACCTGCACTGGCACCTGCACCGTCACATACCCCGCCGCCAGCACCGCTGCCAAAGACCCCACAGCCAGCACCGCCGCCACAGACCCTGCCGCCAGCACCGCTGCCACAGACCCCACAGCCAGCACCGCTGCCACAGACCCCGCAGCCAGCACCGCCGCCACAGACCCCACAGCCAGCACCGCCGCCACAGACCCCGCAGCCAGCACCGCCGCCACAGACCCCGCGGCAAGCACAGCTGCGACTGACACCGCCGCAAGCACCGCCAGCAGCCCTGCGATGTCCTCAGACAGTGGCACCACTGCTGACATGGCTACCATCCCCAGTGGTCAGTCGTCCGAGGCTGGTGGTGAGTTCCAGGACCCTGGGCAGCTTCCATGAAGCATCACTGTCATCACAGTTGTCACCTGCATATGGAATGCAAAGCTGCAGCATTGTGGGGTATGTCTCTGCCTCCATGGCGTATCATGCTACCTGTACCTCAGCAATGTTGTGGCACACACACACCCAGGCGAGTGTATTGTTCTGGCCGCAATGCACGTGGAGTACTCTGGGCACCAAGCCCCCTCCAGAACCAGTGGAGATTGACATCCACTACCTCAGTCCTGGGCAGTATGAAGCACTCTGGGCACCAGGCCCCCTCCAGAACCAGTGGAGATTGAAATCCACTACCTCATTCCTGGGCAGTATGAAGCACTCTGGGCACAAAGCCCCCTCCAGAACCAGTGGAGAATCACATCCACTTGAGAGACTGTGGCTTTGCACTCCCCAGGATAAAGCAGTGGGCAAACCACCCACTTGAGAGACTGGAGAGACTGTGGCTTTGCACTCCCCAGGAGAAAGCAGTGGGCAACCCACCCACTGGAAAGACTTGAGAGACTGTGGCTTTGCACTCCCCAGGATAAAGCAGTGGGCCAACCACCCACTGGAGAGACTTGAGAGACTGTGGCTTTGCACTCCCCAGGATAAAGCAGTGGGCCAACCACCCACTGGAGAGACTTGAGAGACTGTGGCTTTGCACTCCCCAGGATAAAGCAGTGGGCAAACCACGCACTGGAAAGACTTGAGAGACTGTGGCTTTGCACTCCCCAGGATCAAACTGTGGTCATGGAGCCCTTTCGTGGAGCAGTGGCGTGCGTTCATCAGGCTGAGGTGTCCCCCTCCCCCTCCCCCTGAGGTGCCTGTATATTTTCTATGTGATGCCCCTCCAGTGTTCTAACCCTTTGGAGTCAGGTATCTAATGTGGGCCTCGCCCATGCATTTTAGGTCCAGAGGTCCACGGACAATGATTGGTGCACTATCCGGAATTGTGTATTTGGTGTACATAATTGTATATACTGGATTTTGCATTTTGATAATGATATTTCACATGATTACATTTGTTCAAATCATTTCCTTTTGCCCTTGCGTTCTTCCAGGGGGTTGGGGGGATTATATGTCATGTTGCAGCCTGTGTTTGTGTGTATAGTGTTGTGAGTGAGGGTGGGGGTGTTGCGTGTTGCGTGTGTGTGTCACTCTCTTTTTCCTCCCCTGTGCTGTAGGTGCAGTACTCACTGTGGTCGTCGCCGCTGTCGTTGGAGCTCCTGATAGAGGAGCAGGAAGACCATCGCCGGCAGTATCTGCAATTCGGGCTCCATGGCGTCCTAGTTCCTGGTGGGGTGTGGAGAGGTGAGTGTTTTCCCTTCTGTGTACTGTTTCCACCGTGTTTTTATTCACGTTGGTTCCACCCTGGAAAAGGTGGCGGATAGGCCTGTTGTGATAGGGTGGCCGGTACATTGTCTCCCTCCTGTCTGTTGACAGTGTCCGCTGCGCTGTTTGTTAGTACCGCCGTGGCGGTCGGAGTGTTAAAGTGGCTGTCTATGTTGGCGGTTTCCGCCACAGTCGTAATCCCATTTTTTTCCCGCCGGCCTGTTGGCAGTATTACCGCCGCTTTAACACCGACTGCCAGGGTTGTAACGAGGGCCATAGTAATGTGTTTTACATGTTTTAACAGTGAAATATTGCTAAATTAGTTTTTCACTGTTGCCAGGCCTGTCCCTCTTGTAGGTTAACATGGGGGCTACCTTTAAATATGATTAAAGTGTAGATTCCTTTTGGGAATGAATGAACATGTAGAGTTTGGGATCTCTGAGCTCAAAATTTTAAAATACATCTTTTAGTAAAGTTGATTTTAAGATTGTGTGTTTGAAAATGCCACTTTTAGAAAGTGAGCATTTTCTTGTTCTACCATGTATGTGACTCTGCCTGTTTGTGGATTCCCTGTCTGGGTCAGTTTGACAGTTGGGCTGGTTGTACAAACAAAGGGAGCTGGGGTGTAGTCTGCATTTCCTGATGAGCCATCTGTGCTAGGAGGGAGGGGAGGAGTGATCCCTTATACCTGAAGGGCTCTGCCTGTCCTCACACAATACAGTATCCAACCCCCTGGTGAGTGTCTGGGGCCTGGCCTGGGCAAGGCAGGATTTCACATTCAAGAGAGACTTTGCTTTGAAGTAGGCCTACTTCAAAAGAGAAATTGGGTATAAGATGGGCGCTTAAACCCCCAGACTTTAGAACACCTCTGGAAACCAAGAGGTACCTCTGCCTGCAGAAGAGCTGAAGAGCTGAGGAAGAAGAGCTGCCATGCCTCTGACTGTGCTTTGTGGAGCTATTCTACAGTTGCTGCTTCTGCCAGAGTAAGAGGGCAGAGACTGGACTTTGTGTGCCTACCATCTTGAGAAGAACTCTCCAAGGGCTCGATTTAGAGCTTGCCTCCTGTTGTTTGACGTCTCAGGGACAGCAAAGACTTCTATCTGCCATCACCTGGAGTCTCTGGAGAGACTCCTACTCTGCCCTGTGGTGCCCATCCTGTTCCTGGGACCCTGAAAGTAGAAGCTGGCAATCTAAGAGGAGGAAATCGACGTATCTCTGATCTGCGGCTGAAGAAATGACGTGCCCACGGCTCCATGGCTGAAAATCGACGCTCACCCGAAATGCGACCAAAGGATCGAAGCATGGAGCTGGAGAAACGACTCGCAGCATCGCTGATGGAGGCTGGGAGATCTCAACCTGCGCTGCGTTGTTTTCCGATGATCATGCGGCTGGATTTCTGTCTGGACCCAAGAGTGCTGACCGGATCATGCATCGCTCTCCTGCAGAGAGAAGGAACGATGCGCCCGACCTGACAAAAAGAGAAACAATGCAAGGTCCCGCTCGTGAGTGGAATTGACGCATTGCAAGCCCTTTTTGATGCACACTCACTACATAAAGACTGTTTTTGGTTTTTAATTGATGACTTGACTTGTGTATTGTGGATGTTTGTCGTTTTGGTCTTTTTTTGTTTAGATAAATATTTCCTATTTTTCTAAACCTGTGTTGTGTCATTTTGTAGAGTTTTCTTTAAATTTCTGTGTGTGTTTGGGACAAATACTTTACATCTAGCACTCTGAAGTTAAACCTACTGCTCTGCCTAGCTACCAAGGGGGTAAACAGGGGTTAGCTGAGGGTGATTCTCTTTTACCCTGACTAGAGTGAGGGTCCTTGCTTGAACAGGGGGTAACCTGACAGTAAAACAAAGATCCAATTTCTACAGCTAAGAAAAGGGTATCTGATTGGAAGGGGTTCCCAGGTCTCATACCAGTACTATGCCTTTTTGTGCCCATCTCTCTAGAAGCAGTGTCTTGCCCTCTGATTTCAAGATTTCATTGTGCCATAGTGAGGCTAGGGGCAGATAGCACATTTTGTTTGGGAGTTTTCTGTCAATTTTACAAAGTGCATGCAAAGTGCTGAAGTGGATGATTGCAGATTGTTTCCTAAGTGTGAGAGAGCGGTTTAGCAAGATCCTTTATAATGGCAAGCCGTGGTGGAGGAGGGTGTTAGATGGGGAAAACTGGAGACTTCCCTGTCTAGCTAAGAATGTGTTTTGGTATCTCCTATGGTCTGGTAAGTTTAGGAGTCTCTGTTTATTTTGGGAGTCTTAGTTTCTTTAGCTCAATGGAGTTCCACAAGAACTCATGAGTACTACATTTATTTAGGGAAAGAAAGTGTCTGAGAGGTATTTTAGGGACATGCTGATTAAGATGATAATAAGAGGGGTGATCATCATTTGATGGATTCTATTCTTACCCATCATGTGTTGAACCTGGAGGACCATTTACCATAGGTATTCTTAATATTGTTTAATGTCATTTTTTGCAAGGTTCAATGGCCTCTCTGAGGATTTGGCTAAAACAGATTTCTAGATATTTTCTTTTATTGAAGGCCCATTTAAGGCCATATTCACCGATTATAGAGCTGTTACAAGGAACATCGAGAGGGAGGACCTCTGTTTTGTCTTTGTTGAGGCAGTAGCCTGATACGTGGGCTTATTTGTTGATGGTGGACACAATGTTGGACAGAGCTAAATGTATTTGGATAATGAATAGGAGGATATCATTCACATAGGTTTCTGTGGGCCTGTATTTAAGGGATACTGGAAAAGGAGGGATTCTATCCAATGTGCATAGGCAGAGGTCCCCGGGTTAATAAAATGTATGGGGGAGAGAGGGAGCAGCCTTGTCTTGTACCTTGTTGGAGGTTTAAGGTGTTTGATAAAGTGGCAATTATGTTTTTCCTGGCTCTGGTAATCTTGTTTAGGGCGAGAAAGGTTTGAAGTAGTGAGAGTAGTGTGATAGAAAGGACCACAATACCTTATCAAAGGCTTTCTCCACATCTAGAGCTATCGCACATATGGGGTGGTCGATGAGAGTGACTTTATCAATGGCGTAGCCAAATAATCTGATGTTATCTGTGCTGAACCTGCCTTTGATTAATCCAGATTGTGATGATGTCTGATTTTTTGAGAATGGGTTCCAGTCTGAGTGTAAGAATTTTTGTATAGCATTTGCAGCCAAAATTTATTAGGCAAATGGGGCAGTAGGTTTGAGGGTTAGATGGGTCTTTGCCTTCTTTGGGGATGACATGTATACAGGCTTTAGCAGCTGTGCCCTAGATGATGCTTATAGAGGTGAAATGGGAAACAAGAGGGTGATCATGTACAGTCCCCATGTTTGGTAGATGGAGGCAGGGAAGCCGTCTAGGCCTGGAGCCTTCCTAGAGTTTTTTAAACACATTTATAATTTTGTTACGAGTGATAGGTTTTTCTAGTGAGAGTTTGGTGGCATCATCTATCTTGGTGATTTTGATCTTGTTGAGATAATGTAAGCAAGTTTCATAGGGAATTTTATTGCTGCTTTAATAGAAGCTGTGCCATGTCCATTAGTGATGGAGGTTATCCTTGTCTATGACAATTTTCTTTCAGATAAGAAGCTATTAATCTTCCCACTTAGTTTTGTCTGCAAAGTCTAATACATTCATGTCTTTGGACCATTATGTGAGCTTTGCTACTCAATATCTGGTTGCGTTGTTTGTATTTTAATTTGGTTAAGTTAATTAATTGGGCTTTATCTCTGGATTATTTAAGGTCTTTTTCTTAAGATTTTATTTGATGTTCTAGTTGATTGAAGGTGCAGTTATCTTGTTTATTTCTCCTTGCCATTACTTTGATCATGTGTCCCTAAATGGTGGATTTGAGACCATCCCACACGATTTGGGGGTTAGGGGCTGAGCGCCTCTTGAATTCTATGAATTGATTCACTTAATTTCTAACTTTTTCTTCAAGTGTGAGGTCTTCAGTAAGGAGGTTATTCATTCTCCATACTAAGGATTTAGTTGTGGTGCATGACATATCTTGCATTTAAATTTTTTTGCAACCCTTTGTATATAACTTACCCTCATATATTAGGGATACCAGGGATTTACTATGCAAAGTCAGTGATTTTGAATGCTCTCTTTATACTAGCATCCCCAGAACGGAAGGCATGGTCGCAATGCAACATTTCCTTGACAATGTGATGGATCGTATTGTAACTGTTCTTAACAACAGTATATTTTTGCATAACGGCTCATAGTCCTGTCAAATACAAGGAGTGGCTATGGGGGCTACATTTTCTCCATCCTTTGCAAATTTGTACATGGGTTTCTTTGAGAAAGAGCATTTATGTCAGAAGTGTCCCCCACAATTAACCCAACATGTCATATACTGGGGCAGATATATAGATGATGTACTTATGTTTTGGTCTGGGGATTCCGATTCTTTATGACTGTGCATTCAACATCTGAATAACAATGTTTTTAACATCAAATTTTCTAGTTGTTACAGCCAGACCAGTGTTGATTTCCTGAATGTTATTCTTTACATTGATGGCAATAGAATATGTTCCAAGATGTACAGAAAACCTACAGTTTGCAATTCAATATTATATGTTAAGAGTTCTCATGCCTAATCTCAGATTAAGGACATCCCCTATGGAGTAGCCACCAGAATTAGACGCAATTGCACTCTTGATGAGGATTTTTTGAGTGAACTACAACTGATGGAACAGCATTTCCTTGCATGTGGCTATCCTAAAAGCCTCGTAAGGGACACTAACAGGAGAATCAGAAAAACAAATTGAGTGGCTCTTCTTACTGCCCCATCAAGGGTAAACATAAGGAATATATTAATTTGTCACTCATTCTCCCCTACAGTACCCTTAGCTCTCAGATGTATAAGATTCTTTTGAAAAATGGGTCCTTTCTAATAGCCGACAATACCCTAAGAAAAGGAATTACCACTAGACCTAGGATTACACACAGTAGAGTTTGCACATTTCGAAATACTCTATGCCGCAGTTATTTACCCTCTGTAACTAACGAAAAGTGGTTACCCAACCCATCCAGTGGTTTCCACATAAGTGGGCATTGCAATATCTGCTGTTATGTTAAGGACAAAATAGTTACCTTTCAATATAACACCAAGTTACCTTACATGATTGTCTAATTTGTGTTTGTGAACAAATTTATGTTGGTAGTACCATCAGGCCTTTCAAGAAAAGAATTAAAGAGCATATTAGGGCTATTAGACACAATAACACAGACTATCCGTTTTCAGTACATTACAATTTCACATATGGACAAAGAAAAGTTCTGGATATCACCACTCATGGCATTGGCACAATAGGTGCCTGTCCATGAGGTGGGGTAGGACCTTAATGTTAAGGCGTATGGAGAGTAAGTGGATCGGTAAACTCAGAGCGGTTGAAGAGGGATTGAATATTGAGAAAGACCAACATGTCTTCCTATAAGGTCATTCGCATTGTAAACCATAGTCATGCATGTGTTTTATATACTTCTTCTGTGTTTTACAGTTCTACATTACTTGCAATGTACTGTACAGAACAGTGTCTTAATATGTCAACATACAAAGCCTCTTGACTTTATTTTCCTGTTTTAGGGTGAACCAGCTACAAGCCTCCTGCCTTTACTTCTCTATTCCAAGGTGCTGGTAGTACCTGGAGATGACCCGTCCTTATGGACCTCGAGTTACTTTACACAGGAATTTGACCCCACCAATTAATTTTAGGGCTTGTCTTTGTTCTCTTTCCAAATGTTATATTGTTTAATTCATTGTGACTATGGTTTTGTTCGTATAACTTTTGGTTTTTAGCCTGTGCCACATTATTTTGTATATAGATGTGTGGTCGTGTGTACATCTTATTCCTTGCTTTTTCTGTCTCTGCTCTGCTACCTATAGGGTGCCCTTAATATCATTCATGTACCCGGTGCTTTATTTTATGTACAAGGTCTTCTATAGCTGTCCTTTAAGATGGGATTACTCCTTCATGTGAAATGCCCCTTTGTATGTTTATATTTTGCTTCCAGTTCCAGGGATCTTTATGTGAATATTTATATATTTCTTACACAGTTTTTGCGCTTAAAATTTAGTTGGTGACATGGAACCTTGCTTGTTGTATCTTGCTTTTGCTTTTGCTTAATCCTTTGTACACTTGTCTTATTCGATTGACCAGATTCCTGTTCTACAGCTTTGCATGTTCTTTCACGTTTCAATATGGTGCCTCCACTCTAGGTTCCATATCCCACACGTTTTGTCTAGTCCTCTCTCTACTGCCATGTTATTTACATATAAATAACTCAAAATGGTGGGGCCGCACAATTTTATATATGTTCCTCTCTAGGTGGGCCTTTTACTTCATTACTTGGAGAGATGCATGTACTCTTTTCTCCCCATCGTCATCCTCTGGTCTAAACAATCTGGGTTCACTCAATTGGACAATGCGCACATGTTTTATGTGTGTTGGAATAATAATCAGAATCCCTGTTATCCTGAATTTACTTGACTTTGTTCCCTTTTGCCTGTTCATCTTGCATCCTTGAGGAGGTCTTGGTGACGAAACACGTGTCGGCTGATGTTCAATGAATCAATCAATAATATTTATAAAGCGCGCTACTCACCCGTGAGGGTCTCAAGGAGCTAGGGGAGGGGGATACTGCTGCTCGAAGAGCCAGGTCTTGAGCTACCTCCGGAATGCGAGGTGGTCCTGGGTGGTCCCGAGGTTGGCGGGGAGGGAGTTCCAAGTCTTGGCCGCCAGGTAGGAGAAGGATCTCCCACCTGCCGTTGTGTGGCGGGTGCGAGGGAAGGCGGCGAGTGCGAAGTTGGTGGAGCAAAGTTGACGGGTGGGTGAGTAGAAACTGAGGCGACGGTTGAGGTATTCGGGTCCCTTGTTGTGGAGGGCTTTGTGTGCGTGGGTGAGCAGCCTGAAGGTGATCCATCATGGTGCCTTGGATGAATAAAATTTCAACTTCACACATATGCGACTTTGGAACTTTGATTGATACAGCACACTAAGGAACTGATTTCATGGACTTCGGTGGTGTGTCTTGATAAACTAGTATTGAATAACTACGTGTTATTTGAATGTTCAAATCAACACAACTGCACCCAGGGTGGTTGGATGTTATACCAGTTTGGCACCCTTGGAATACTATTTGATATACATGGACATTATTTTATTTACGTGTTATATACATGCATAGGAGGTGTGAACCTTTAAGCATAGCCACTCTTTTTAGCAGTTTATGTGTCCTTAAAGTAGTCTTGGGATAACGCAATGGAGGAGCCTTACCATTTAATTTTTTGTATCTTTTTTATCTGCATGAGGTTTGCATCTGTATGTGAGTATCAATGGGGGCTAAAAATAAGAGCTCTTGGAGTACTGCTGTTTTTGCGGATGTAGGTGAGACAAGAATGCTTTCCTTTTCTTGACTTTGTCTTTAGAGTTGTCTTGGGATATTCTAGTGGAGGAGCCTTGACATTTAATTCTTTGTATCTTCTTTATCTGCGTAAGTATTTCCTTGGCATGTCAGTATTGAAGGGGTCTGAAAATAGGAGCTCTCAGAGTGCTGCTGTTTTTGGGGATATAGGTGGGCACTCTGTGAGCTTTTAATAATTCAAAGTATTTTATGAAGTTTATTCCTAGAATTTGAGGGACATTTTTCTCTGAATGCGGCACAGGAAGGTGCTTGTTCTTCCACTCTTTCTGGAAGCCCAAAAATTTGCAGGTTGCCCCTTCTACTTCGGTCTTTTTGTTCCTTTCCATCTAGGCAAGCCTTGCAATGGTAGTTGATAGTGTCTTTGCAGAGCTTTGCTTGTGGTCTTATAGGAGGTTTATGAATTATTCCACTTGGGTGACTCTGCCTCCTAGCGACAGAATTTCTTATTTTAAGGATGTGAGGTAGATCTGTATGGATTCTAGACTGAGGAAGGATGTTGTGTTTGTTAAGTTTTTCCATGATTAGATCTAAAGCTGCCTTATGGTCTGATTTTGTTATGATAGGGAAGTCTGGGACTTTGCAATGGTTTAGGTTCTTTAGATCTCAACCTTGCCTCCCTAGACTCATGCATTCTGGGATCAGCCATGATAAAGGTGTACGTCATTCCTTTTGAGAGTTCAGGGTACTGTTCAGGAACGGATGGCAAGGGTAGCTGGATGGGGGTGTATATATTGAAAGGCAAAGCCTCTAGTATCTTTTAAAGGAAGAAGAGCCAGTTAAATAAGGCCCAATAGAGACAGATGCTGTAAGCTTATTTAAAAATGAAGATATAGGGGGTTATTCTAACTTTGGAGGAGGTGTTAATCCGTCCCAAAAGTGACGGAAAAGTGACGGATTTACCACCAGCCGTATTACGAGTCCATTATATCCTATGGAACTCGTAATACGGCTGGTGGTATATCCGTCACTTTACCGTCACTTTTGGGACGGATTAACACTCCTCCAAAGTTAGAATAACCCCCATAGTAGAGTAATTTATGTATAGATGAGCCATTGGTAGAAAAGGAAGGAATGAGTTTGCCTGCTATCCAAAGGGTAATCTCTCCAGTTTGGCTCGCATAAATGTAAATGTCAACAGTAGAGTTTGGGAGGTACAGGTAACTTTAAAGTGTCAGGAAGATTCTAGATGGAACTAAAAGTTCCAGCAGCAGCAGTCTTAGAGTCAGGCATAAGTTATGATGCACTCCTGTGTATCATGACAAAGGTGAGCATAGCAGCATAGAACAAATGTCACCTATAATGCATTTGGTTTTGAGACGTTCACTTGCACAGCATAGGGATTGCAGCCGGAACCAGTTTGTGCATTAAGGAACCACTTATTATAATGGTGTCCCGGATGCGGCCCTTGTGAAGTCAGACAGGTTCCTTCAGACACTCACGTGGAGGGAGGCTTCCTCAGAAGCCCGGCCCAGATGAATGGCTACATTGCAGCAGGTAGCGCGATGAACAGCTCATCAGAGTCACAACATGATTGCCAGTCTAGTAATTGCCCCTCAGGAATTCAGGAGTCTTTCCAGAAGGTAGGAAAAGCTGATTTTGTGGACAGACTTGGTGGAGCACAAGGCTAGGTGGCCATCTTCCTCGGGTGGTAGCCACACCCCCCACAAGGACCAACACTTTAACTGTATATAGCACACCAAGGTATGCCTTTGGCCGTACTCAAAAGAGGAATGTGCATGGGATATACATGGTGTGAGAAATTGGGCAGTTGGTTGGATGGGGGAGTGATCCCTGTTCAAGCAACAGTCACAATACCTGTTTGATTGAATCACAAAAGCCACTAAATCAATCTATACTTAACCCTGTGTAGCTAGCCACAAATAGCAGTCAGGCTTGACTTTGAGGAAGTGTGTAAAGTATTTATGCAGCACCCAAATAGTGATAAAGTGAAAATACAAGGCAAGAAAGATCCCACACCAATTTAGAAAAAATGAGAAAAAACATAATAAATTAATAAACACTAAAATTTCAAAAATCCAATAAGCAGAACCAGAATTATAAAGTTTTAAATTTTGTACTATAAACCAATGCCTAAAAGATTATACTGCCAACTGCAGAAATCTAGTCACATGAAACTGGGTCAAAGCCATGAATTATAGTTGACTGTGATGAAGTGCAGGTCAGATACAAGAAGTCAATTGACCTGGTCTGTACTTACCTTATGACTTAGAAGACATTTTAATGAAAATGTTCTGAGGAGATAAAGCTCAGTGGGGCATGGCTGCAGGCGATGTTCAAGGAGGTAGCGTCATGATCGGGTAGCCTCTGGGCAAAGCCATCTTGAAGATTTCTACGTTTTTATCTTAGTCCCATTTTGAGAAGTCTAAAATGTCCAGCAGGACGAGGCAGAATGCTGCGGCTGATGAGATTTCCTGGAGGCCAAGTATATGGTGAAGGGTCACAGTCTAGATTTGCTGCTGCCAAGAAGAGTGTATGGGGAGCTGCTGTGAAGTCAGGCCGACCGGCAAAGCACCATAGGTGATTAGACAAGCAGGTTTGTTCTGGTCTTCTCTCGATTCTCAGAGAACTGTTTAGCAAAAAAGTCCCAAGTTTTGGATTGTGGGTCTCTGGGCACCTTTAGCTACACTACCAAGGGTCCAAGACTAGAGGGGCACACAAGGAAAATTAGGACCTTAACAGGCTCGGTCCAGGTGAGGGTTCAAAATGGTGGGAACCTGCTATGTCCCTGTGGCTCTGAACATGAAGAAGCAGGGATCAAGCAGCAGGGCATGCCTCTGACGGTTCAAGCTAGGCTCCAGGCAGCAAAGCTGGACTTCCAGGTGCAGCAAAACAGTCTTGTGGAGAACACAGAAGGCCAAAGCAGTAGACAGTGCTCTGCGAGTCTTTCCGCAGTTCCAGAAATTCTCCTGGCCCTACTTTTAGACTTCATGCCATATTTGAAGTGGAAGAAGTTTCTAGAGGTTTCTAACTGCTTGGAATTTCCTGACTCCCCTGGCCAGGCTCCAGGCTGCCTACAGGAACAATGCAATGGTGACAAGTCCTTCATGTGAAGGCAGAGCACAACCTATCCAGTTGCAAATGGGGCCATGACTAGCTCCACCAACATGTCAACAGATAGCCCATGCACGCACACCTAATCCTTTTATTGTGCAACTGTATCAGAAATTAACAAAATACAACTGCCTGCTCCACCCTGTTATGTGACCTAGGACAGGCTGTAGGCACTAAATACTAAAGGACAGGACAATGGCAACTTTCTAATAGTGGCTTTTTCAAATTTGTAGTTTAAAATCTGACTTTACAATTAAAAAGGATTTTAATTACAACTTCATAGATACCAAAATGTAAATGCTCACCTGTTCCCAATAAAAATTTTGCAATTATTATGTGTAACAAGCCAATCCATTGTTATCCTATGGGACAGGAGGTAAGCCTCATAGTAGGGAAAAATTAATGCAGTTTTTTTTCACTACCAGGACATGAGAACCTTAAAAGTACATGTCCAACCTTTTAA